>NW_027532842.1:1971563-2083295 GCF_008692635.1 Crocuta crocuta | reverse complement strand
GACCACACATGTGGGGAGGGAGACCAGGGAGCAGGAGGGCTCTCTTTAAACTGGTATCAAAAGGCTTTTGGGGAAAAGGGGGACGTAAATAGTATATGATTTTTTTAACGTTTATTTTTTTTTATTTTTTATTTTTTTAAAATATTTTTTATTTATTTCTAGGAGAAAGAGAGAGAGACAGCGTGAGCAGGGGAGGGTCAGAGAGAGAGGGAGACACAGACTCCGAAATAGGCTCCAGGCTCTGAGCTGGCAGTCAGCACAGAGCCCGACGCTGGGCCCGAACCCACGAACCGTGAGATCATGACCCAAGCGAAAGTCGAAAGTCGGACGCTTAACCGACTAAGCCACCCAGGCGCCCCTTTGTAATGTTTATTTTTGAGAGAGAGTGCGACAGGGGGAGGGGCAGAAAGACGGGGGAGCAGAGGATCCACGGTGGGCTGTGTGCTGGCGGCAGCCGGCCCCACGTGGAGCTCGAACTCGGGAACCGCGAGAACATGACCTGGGCTGCAGTCGGACTCTGAACCGCCTGAGCCACCAGGCGCCCCCGTATGTGATGTTCCAAGTTGTCCTTTATGGAGCCTTTGTCAAGCCCTGTGCGTCATCATACTTGGCCCTCACGCCAGAGCCCCTGGGAAATCCCGTCCTGGGCACACTCCGCCTTGCGGGCAGTGTCGTGACACGCGGGGAGAGGTGTGACAGGGACGCGGCCTGTGGGTCCCACGTTTGGTGGTGTGCCCCTGCTAGCTCTGAATTCCGTGTTGCCGCCTCCGTGTCACAGAGGGAGGAGCTGAGCCGAGGGGTAGAACACGGGGTGCACTTCGCCCTGCGCTGCCCCGTTCCGTCGTCAGTGCCTCGGGGCCGGGCCTGCTGTGCGAGGGCCGCGCGCAGCCCGTGGCGTTGTCCTGGGCTGGACGTCCCTACAGTTTTCAAGCGTGGCTGGATTCTTCACGGACGTGCTGAACACGCAGACTTTGGGGACTGCTCGGGGACCTCATCCCTGCAGGAGAGCCATTTCTGTGGGAAAACGGGCTTCCAGACCCATCTGTGAGCCGGGCCTGTCGGGGTGGTGCTTTGCTCTCTAGGACCTGGTGACCCTTAGGCATCTGTGGCTTCCGCAGACCCGATGCGTGTGGACGTCTGCCAGCTCTCTACACGGGGGTCGTGAAGGCTTTTATGAGTTAGCAACGCGCCCATGTTGCGTGGAGGACAAGCAGCTACACTTACGCTGCCTCGTAAGGGAAAACTTCCTTTTCAGAAAACATATTGAATTTTTAGAGGCATGGGGTGAATCATCCTGTAACGGATTTAGGAAAGACTGCATTTACCCAAGGAGCGTCACAGATAAGCGGCGCACGTCCAGGAAAGATGCAGTGCGAGCCACGTGCGTGCTGCTTCAAGAAAAAATGTCTCTGTGGGATGATGAGGATTCGCAGAAACAGCCTGCGGATCAGGTGGGGAGAGGAGAGAAGCCTTTCTTGTCGCATGTTTCCCCTGAAGCTGCAGAAGAGGCAGACTGCTAGGTTTCATTTCAGAATTAATCTTGCTGATCAATAAACTCCATCCTGCCTACTTGTGTTGCAAAACCTGGAGCCTAGGGTGGCGGGGGGGAGGCAGAGTCAGGGGGAGGGACTTACTTGCACTGAGCTGCAAGCAGTTAGAGTGCTGACCTTGGACAAGATGGGTTTGGGGCTCCTGCCATCTGCAAGGAAAGCTTCCATTTAGAGACACAATCACAATAATATTTCTAGGTTTTACTGAGGGTCCTCCTCCCATAATCAAATAGTTGTTCCTTCTCTCCAGAAAATGATTTTCATTTTCCGTGAAAACAAGTGAACGGCTCATCCTTTTTGGAGGAGAAATGAGTCCGCATTCCTGGCAGTCACCCCTTTTGCCTGCTTTTCATGGATATGGGGCATTTGATTTGCTTCTTCCTAAAAAGATAGCATCTGAAAGGAGGAGAGCAGGGAGCGCCTGAGGGTTTCGGTGCCGTTCCTTGAGCCGAGAGGCTGGAAGGAGAGATCTGGAATAGGGACGCAGGTCTTGACATTTTCAGATGCGCTGCGTGAACCCAGAGGAGAAGCCAGGGTACCTGTAAGGGCTGGGCACTTGACTCTGCACAGGCCATGTTGCCTTCAGTCTTAGGGAGAAGCAGGCCGGGGAGAGCACCTCAGTGGAACGTCGCCAGGGGCTGCCCGTTTCGGCATAGCGTGGGGTGTGTGCGTGGTGATCCCTTTAGTGCCAGGGTGCTGTTGGGGTTGGACGGCCCCCTCCCCTCTGCTCTGTGTCTCTCTGTGTGTGCGGATGCGGGAGGGGTGAGGACAGACGGTTCTTGCGCTGCCGTAAGAGAGACCTACTCAGTGTACCTGTGAAGTCCCATCCTGTGCAGACTCAGTCTTTCCAGACACTCCTGTTGCACACAGGGGAGAGGTGTGTCAGTGACCCAGCCTGTGCGTCCCACGTTTAGCGTTGGTTGTGGCGCTGCTGGGCAGCCGTCGCATGGCCCAGTCATGGCCATCTTCCTGTCAGCGGCAGGCACGCCGTCCCTTGCTGGTTCTGTCAGTAACTGGCGCTGCTCCTGTCAGGTAAGCAGTCTGTTAAAGAATCTCATCAGTCTCGGAGAGCTGGTGGGTAGGGACAGTTGAACCTTGGCTGCTCAGGGACAGGACTAGTCAAGGGCAGGGCTCTTTGCTGGAGAGGTTCCCTGTCGCCCTCGTAGGGGGACGTTCTCCCACTGCCGCAGCATAAACAGAACACGTAGTCCCCGGGGGGTTAGGATGCTACGTAAAATGGAAAGTACTGTGTGGTGGAGCGGAATGCATTCGTACTTTTAAAATGTGCGTGCGAGATTATGTAGACTAATTGCCTATTTAATACGTGATTGCCAGAATTGTGTTAGAGAATTAACGCCGGTAGCCTGCCCACCCACACAGAGCCCTGCGCAGTTACCGTTCTGCATGCGGTGGGGAGGCTGTGAGACGAGACAGGCCTGGGGTGGGTATACTCCTGTCGCTTGCTAGCTCTGCGTAGGCATTTAGCTCCTCTAAGCCTCAGTTTCTTTTACTCTAAAATGGTGACAGCAGCCAGCCCAAGAGTTGCTTTCAAGACTAAAGGAGATCATAGCGTGTATTAATACACTTTGAGTTGCCTGGCACTTAGAAGGCGATCAGCAGGCAGTGTCTGCTATTGCATCAAGGCCAGAATACGGTCTTTGGGAGCGCTCTTCACAAGTCAGGAGTCTTGGCTCTTTTCATGCTTTGTTTTTGTTTTGCTGAGCCTAGAACAGTACCTGGCCCGTAGTAGACACTCAGCACTTACCAGTGTGTGGAAGGATCAGGGGAAACTTAGAAGGCAGATATTCTCCCTGGTTAGTGACCGGAAGAGTGCACGTGTGAAAGGGAGCCGCTCTAGTGGTTTGAATGGAAGGGGGGCCACTTGGAGCATGTGTGCCTGGTTTTCCCTGACCCGGCTCCCCGCCCAGGGGATCCCGGAGAACTCCCCGTAGGTTCTCTGGCTTAGATTTTTGCTGCAACCCTCTTTTTCATACATACTCACCTTCCAAGGTATGTG
Organism: Crocuta crocuta; assembly: GCF_008692635.1. Taxonomy (NCBI): domain Eukaryota; kingdom Metazoa; phylum Chordata; class Mammalia; order Carnivora; family Hyaenidae; genus Crocuta; species Crocuta crocuta. The sequence goes on along the minus strand of NW_027532842.1, from coordinate 2,079,728 downwards.
GGAAAGAAAACTCTTTTTATTTTGATCCTTGACATAGGAGAGAGAGGCTAATATATTTACAAAAAAAAACTTCATCAGAAGTAGACCCCAACACACACACACACACACAGACACACAGACACACAACACCCTCACACCCTCCTCAGCCCACACATGATTTTAACGTATGTGTATGAAAGGGCATATCACAGATCAATCTGACAAATCAGTCTGAACTGGATTCTTCAACACTGTTGGTGACATAATTGCTTTGGAATTTGTAAAATATTTATTTAGGGTGTCACCTGATAGAACGCACCCAAATTCCACTTGATGAAATAATAAAGAACAACAATATGATCCAATACTAGAAAAGCTAGAATGTAGTATTTACAAACTCCGTGGAGGACAGATAACTTTCAAGGACCAGGAGTGATCAAGGGACTTGAGTACCTAAAATACTCAACCCTGAGTATTTTATTATTAGAAAATTTCACATTTTCTAATGTGAAAACAAAATGTAGCCAGAGTGGAAAACATATTTGCAGCCAGTATGATCAAGTATTAATATGTCTCTTATGCAAAGAGCATATTCAAGTTGATAAATAGTAGATAAATGGCAAAAAAAAATATGAATAGACAGTTTGGAAGAAGTGGAGCTGATAAATGTGTGGAAGTAGGTCAATGTCAAGTAGAACTAAATATATGTAACTAGAAAGATGCTTCTATTTTTAGATACTGAACTGAAAAAAAAAATCAATGGAAACAATACTTGGGCTGGCAAAGACAAACTCTTGCACATTTTTGGTTGCACGGTAAGTTAGTATAAAACTCTTGGAAAGCAATTTGACAGGCGAGCCCCAGATCAGCCAGTGTATGACTGTCTGGTGATTCAGTGTCCCACTTCTGGGAATCGGTCCCAAGGAGGAAAAAGGAAACCCATCTACTCACAGGGTGTTATTTGTAACAGTGAAAATTAGAAACCTCTTAAAGCCAAGGGAGTGGGATACATCTCCTGGAGGAATTATAAAATCGTTACAAGTGATTCTGAAGATCGTGGCAACCGGGAAAAATTTAATGCGGTATGAACCAGAACCTGGGAATAAAACTCTTATATACAAAATGACGTCAGCTAAATGTATATGAATAAAGGAGGTACATAGTAATAAATATTTCATATTAGAGGGATAGTGCTGGCATTTTGTTGTTTGGTTTATAATTTCAAACAGCGTCTATTGAAGCGATTACCATTACTCAGGCTGGTCAGAGAGAGGAAGATATGGCAGAGAAGACAGACCTATAAAAGGCCGTCTTTCATGTACCATCTCCTCTCCGGTCCTGAACAGCCCAGTACCGTGTGGGAGAGCGCACTGGTAGCAAAGCTTCATCTTTTTCCAGAGCGAGGGGTCCCAAGCTCATCGAATTCAACTTTTTGCCCATTTTCCTCCTCCTCGCAGCCTTCCTCCACCTCCTGAGCAGCTGGCTTCCTTGACTCACGGGAGCTGCTTTCCTGGCTGTTCCGTTTTGTCCTCAGACAGGCAGATGATGCCTAATTAAAATTCCCTCCCTTCCCAGATTGGGTTCTGGTCATGTGCAGCCCTCCCCCTCACTTACGGTTTGCTGGTCTGAGGGACGCACCCAGCCAGCTGGAAAACTGGTGGGATGGACCCCACTCGGGATGCAGCCAAGGTTCCCTCCCGGAGCCGTTACCAGGGACCCACAGTCCTTCCTGCCTGCGTTCTGGTGCTGAGCCCCGCGTGTGTCCAGCATAGCCTGAGGCCGAGGGACTTTGCCCTTGGACAGAACAGGCAGCCGTTTCTGCTCCTCTGCAGTGGGACCAGCATAGCCTGTGCACCTGTCTGTTCTCCTGGGGCGGGCCGTCCAGCGAGGGAGCCAGAACTCGTTTTAGCAGAGTGTGCCGCGGTGCCACAAGCACTCCCGGTCTGCTGAAAACAGGTGTTTTAACATAAAGTTGAACTTGAGCTTCCAGGCCCCGTATAGTTCCTTATCTGGAGTTCAGAAGTTGTGGGTTAGGAATCACGAATTATATCCCCATGGCTCTGGTTTTCATCTTCCACCACTTTGTCCACTTCTTAAAAAGAAATTTTAAGTGTTTGTTTATTTTTGAGAGAGAGAGAGAGCGAGAGCAAGAGAGTGCGAGAGCCCGTGTGTGCNGCATAGCCTGTGCACCTGTCTGTTCTCCTGGGGCGGGCCGTCCAGCGAGGGAGCCAGAACTCGTTTTAGCAGAGTGTGCCGCGGTGCCACAAGCACTCCCGGTCTGCTGAAAACAGGTGTTTTAACATAAAGTTGAACTTGAGCTTCCAGGCCCCGTATAGTTCCTTATCTGGAGTTCAGAAGTTGTGGGTTAGGAATCACGAATTATATCCCCATGGCTCTGGTTTTCATCTTCCGCCACTTTGTCCACTTCTTAAAAAGAAATTTAAATATTTGTTTATTTTTGAGAGAGAGAGAGAGAGAGCGAGAGCAAGAGAGTGCGAGAGCCTGTGTGTGCGCAGGGGAGGGGCAGAGAGAGAGGGAGACACAGAATCTGAAGCAGGCTGCAGGGTCTGAGCTGTCAGCACAGAGCCCGACGCGGGGCTCGAATGCATGAACTGGGAGATCATGACCTGAGCCAAAGTCGAATGCTGAACTGACTAAGCCACCCACGTGCCCCGTGTCCACTTTTGATTTCGGTGAGTCTCTAACCATCCTCACCTCCCTGCATTGGGTATTCACAAGTGCAAGAAGCTGGCTCATAAACACATACCAATTATGAGTTCACTATGTAACAGCTACCTAGTAACCATAGCAAGTATATTATAAGGGACTGTGAAAGGGAAAGGGAAGTGGGATGCTTTTTTACATTATTTTATGGGGAAGCAAGGTCAACTTGATTTCAGGTTATCAGATTAACCTGCATAGGTCAGAATTTGAGCTGTGATCACGTCTGGACAGGGGAGTCCCGTGCTTTAAGAATGTATCATGGCGGGGTGCCTGGGTGGCTCAGTTGGTTAAGCCTCTAACTCTTGGTTTCGACTCACACCATGATCTCATAGTTTGTGGGTTCAAGCCCCGCCTTGGGCTCTGCACTGACAGTGCAGAGCCTGCTTGGGATTCTCTCTCTCTCTCTCTCTCTCTCTCTCTGCCCCTCCTGTGTGCACGCTCTCTCTTTCCCTCCAAATAAATACTAAATAAATAAACAAACAAACTGTATCACGGCAAGTGGGTGTCACTTGTGGCTGCAGTACTTCCCGGGCTTCCTGGCTCGTGGGGCTGTTCGGTTGCTGAGGCCACGAGCATGTGCTGTGACTTAGCCGGTCTACCGTCGTCATTGCTGACTGGGCCCTGCTCAGCCCCCGAGTGGTGTAGTGGACCTGAACGGCTGAGAGAGTAGATGCGGGCACATGAGGCACCTGAAGGAGAGTCAGGTCTTTGAGACACTGATTCCCTTCGTTTATTCACTCTGCATTTATTGAGTGCCCATAATTTGTCGTCACTAACCCCGCATTTCTTTGTCAGTATCTTGAACCTAGCTATAGGCAGGCCAACCCAATTAGTTAGAGAAGGCAGTTGGTTAACGTGGAACTGTATCCAGCGCTCATATGGACCGTTTTAAAGCCCCTGGGAGTGTTCTGCACCCAGGCAGCACCTCTGACTCCAGCTGGTTATCTTGCCAATGAATATGGTTGGGCACCAAGTGGCCCAAGTTAGAATGTAGGTGGCTTAGTCAGCTAATCACCATCTCTGAATAGTGTACGTGATGTTTCTGTTGTCTCTTTCTTTCTTTCTTTCTTTCTTTCTTTCTTTCTTTCTTTCTTTCTTTCTTTCTCAGGAAGGGTAGCTATTTGATTTAGTATTCTGTTTCAGAATAATATAACGGAATAAAGGCTTTATGTTCTTTCGGGTTCATTTCTGTAAGAATTTATTATCTGAGCACTTGAAAGCCAAACTGCCTTGTGGAGCGTTCCCTGAAAACACTGATAGGAATAAGCAGTCCTGCATTGTGTCCTCAGAACTAAACAAAACAACCTGAGAGTGCCACCCATCAACACAGCAGAGGTCCTCAGTACAGAAAAGGACATGGGGAAAGGTGTTCATTTCCTCTGAAAATGGCTTCTAAAAATAAAACCCAGTTTCCTGCAATGCTGGGGATAGGAGGGCAGGAATTACAAGCAACAGAATATTCTAGGGGTTCAGTACAATACATTGAGCCAAAATAAATGTGAGAGCTCTGGGCATTATTTGAGCTTATTGTCTGTTTGAAGTGACAGTATTTATTATGATCTTAGACTGTCTCAGTCCCCGTTTTTGGAATGAGATAGGTAAAAAATGAATGAATACTGAAGGTGACAATTCCAAGGTGTAATGTGTCACACTGTGTTCTGTAGATTGATAAGAAGAGTTTGGGGCAAGGAAAGGAGGTGAGAAAGTTTTGTGTGTGTGTGGGAGGGGGGCTTAACTGATGTTTCAGGATTTGCAGCATGGAATCTGAATCCAGTTTCTTTGAATAAAGCCTAGACTGTTCTATAATTTATAATCCAGTTTTTTGTTACCTGTAAAGAATTGGGGGGGCACCTGGGTGGCTCAGTTGGTGAAGTGTCCGACTTCGGCTCAGGTCATGATCTCATGGTTTGTGGGTTTGAGCCTCACATCGGGCTCTGTGCTGACAGCTCAGAGCCTGGAGCCTGTTTCAGATTCTGTGTCTCCCTCTCTCTCTGACCCTCCCCTGCTCATGCTGTCTCTCTCTGTCTCTCAGAAATAAGTAAAAAATATTTAAAATAAAAAGAATTAGGGTTTTTTTTTTGTTTTTTGTTTTTGTTTTTTTGTTCTTCGTCTCATGTGAAAAGCCTGCTGATAATTCCTGTGGAGCAAAAACAACCAAACAAAAACTTTTAAAAGGCTTTTCTGGTATATTACCTTTCACCATTGAATATATTTCAAACAAGTCCTAATTGGTAAAATGTAAGTTAATATTCATTAAGTTAATAGCCAAAGACCATGAATTTCTAAACTCAGTGATGGTAGCTGTGGTAACTAAATTAAATGAAAAGAAGATTAAGAAGGTGTGGGTCTGAGATTGTGCTTGATCAAGAAGTTGTAGGGTTTTAAACCCACTGAAAAAAATACTGTGCTCAGACTCCTCACACCGAGAGGCTTGCCACTTATTTTATTTTTAAAGTTTATTTATTTTGAGAGAGAGAGAGAGAGCGAGCAGGGGAGGGGCAGAGAGAGAGGGAGAGGGAGAAACCCAGGCAGGCTTCCTGCTGCCGGCATAGAGCCCCACTCAGGGCTCAAACTCACGAACCATGAGATCCTGACCTGAGCTGAACCCAGGAGTTAGACGCTTAAGTGACTGAGCCACCCAGGTGCCCTCCCCAGTTACTTTAGTATCAGCCATTTTCACTGCAGGCCTCCCTTGCGGGGGAAGGGTGGGAATTGGCTGATTTCCCAGGGAGGGAGAAGTGTGAGTTAGTGATAGGCAAATATGAACCCTGGTTGTAAATCTGATCAACAGTGTCTTTTCACTGTATTGTCCTTCTGTTATTATTAAAAAAATTTTTTTTTGCCCCCATGCACATAATTTATAGCTGCCAGTAATTGAAGTTTTTGGTCAGTATACGCATAGCAACACTTTAAGTGCCTGGGTGTCTCAGTCGGTTAAGCATCTGACTTCAGCTCAGGTCATGATCTCACGGTTTGTGGGTTTGAGTCCCGCATCGGGCTCTTTGCTGACAGCTCAGAGCCTGGAGCCTGCTTTGGATTCTGTGTCTCCTGCCCTCTCTCTCTGTCCCTCCCCTGCTTAAATACTCTCTCTCTTTCTCTCTCAAAAATAAATAAATATCTTTAAATGTTTAAAACATTTTTATTTGTTTTTTGAGTGACACAGAGAGAGACAGCATGAGCAGGGGAGGGGCAGAGAGAGAGAGACACACACAGAATCCAAAGCAGGCTCCAGGCTCCGAGCTGTCAGCACAGAGCCTGACGTGGGGCTCGAGCTCACAAACCATGAGATCATGACCTGAGCCTAAGTTGGACTCCCAACTGACTGAGCCATCCAGACACCCCTATAAATATCTTTAAAGAATATGAAACTGTATTTGTGTGCTTAGCTTAAAATTCTTTCTAGTGAATATAACTGCAAAGGTGCATTGTGCGTGTGTATTCAGTAGCTCAAACTCTCTGTGAAATAGTTGGTTGTTCATGGAGCAAATTATAACGTGCGTAAGAAATATAACTACAGATCCCAGAGCCCATCCCCCAAGACTCTGGTTCAGTAGCTCTGGCTTGGGGTTCAGGAATCTGCATTTCTAATAACTACTGTTAAAGCCTGGGCTGCAGGTGACACACGGCCCATGATTTAAAGAAACATTGCTTGCTTAAAAATTAAAAAAAAATTTTTTTTGAGATAGAGAGAGACAGAGCACAAGTAGGGGAGGGTCAGAGAGAGAGGGAGACACAGAATCTGAAGACAGGCTCCAAACTCTGAGCTGTCAGCACAGAGCCCGATGCAGGGCTTGAACCCACGAACCATGAGATCATGACCGGAGCTGAAGTCGGCCGCTCCACCAGCTGAGCCCCCAGGCGCCCCACCATAGCTTGCTTTAGAGTCTTGAATACAGAGCTGATGGAGTACCTTTCATTTTCATTCTGGTTCTAGCTCTTTCCCCAGTCCTCTGGGTCAGAACCTCACTCATGTGTCAGAGTCCCATGGACAGCGACGAAACTCTCAGACGATATGAACTCTTCATATCGAGTTGGCAGACTGCCGAGCTGTCCCCACGGGTGACTCGCTGACTCCTCTGTAAGTGCTCAGTAGTGAGGGGCCCGGCGTAGCCATGCAGGCTGCTGTACCACCAAGTGTGCAGCATGGGCTGCGCGTTTTAAATGGGGAGAGAACGGAAGCCGTGCTGTGGAACTGAGGATTCTGGCCCCTGGTGGAATCCCCTCCACCACGAGATGGATTTCGGGCTTCCTGGGGCACCACTTAAAACCAGCCTGTTGAGGGGCGCCTGGNTCTAGAAAAAAAAAAAAAAAAAAAAAAACAAAAAAAACCCAGCCTGTTGATTGGGCCGGCGTGGGAGAGTAGTGTCACCTGGAACACACCCTCGGGTTCTCCCCGGGGTGACTGTCCAGGGCCTGGAGTCGTCGTCTCCTGGAGGCTCAGCTGCTGCAGCTCTTTGTCATTATTTTGCCCTTGCGAGTTCCTTGATGTATGAGCCAAACTGTTTTCCTGCAAACAAAACTGGACACAAAGCACGTGGGGCCCTTGGAGGCTCTGCTTGGAGTTCGGATTCTTACTCTTCATCTTCATTTTGGAGGCTGGCAAAATGTCGTTGTTGTCATTGTCGTTTCTGACAAGTGCCCGAGGAGGAGGAGGGGGTCCCCTTACGGCGTGTTTCATTTTTCACGAGGAGTGCTTTTTCACGCTTCCCCGGTGCCGTGGCTCTGACGCTAATTAGCAAGAAGAGGTTTGCTCTGCACGGGAGCACTTGCGTGCACTGCGTTTCGTTCTGGTGTGCGAGAGGGGCGCTGCTGCTGCTGCTGCTGTTCCCCGTACACTTTCGTTGTTTTCATCTTGGTTGAGCTTAAATGTTCATTTAACCACAGCTCGTCTTAAGCTAGGCGACCTTTTTCTTTTTCTTTGTTTTTCTTCTGCTGAAATTCAGATGTTTTCCTTAACTTCCAACAGTTGGGAAGCAGGCATGATGACAGCAGTTGCAGGTAAGGGCATGACAGGAACAAAGAGCGTTGTGCTGCCTCCTGCTTCTGGGCATCGAGCTTTTGATGGTTTTTACTGTTGATCCCTGTGGCATCTGTGCGTCTGGACTACTGGACACTATGGGATGGGAATCTTCTGGATTAAAATACTAAAAGGACTGCTAATAGTTTTCAGGTGAGTTTTTTTTTTTAATGTTTATTCTTGATAGAGAGAAACTGAGTGTGAACAGGGGAGGGGCAGAGAGAGAGGGAGACACAAAATCTGAAGCAGGCTCCAGGCTCCGAGCTGTCAACAGAGTTCAACATGGGGCTCAAACCCATGAACCATGAGATCATGACCCGAGCTGAAGTTGGACGTTAACCAACAGAGCCACCCTGGTGCCCCTCAGCTGAGTTTTAAAGTTTATTTTTAAACGGTTTGAATGACATAAGTTTATTGTAATCTTCCTTCACGTTTCTCATTTTAAAGATAGTTTTATGTAAGATTTGGAGAATGGCTGCAAAGAATGGTTTTTAGGCAAGCTGTGTAATTTTCATTTAATGTGTCGTAGTTTTGATTTAGCCTTTATTTTTGGTTGAGTGCTAGACATGTTTTTCTGTGTGGTATTTTGTGATACAATGATTGATACAAGGGTTATTGGCTGTCCTGTGTAGGACTCCCATGCCTGCATTTGAAAGTTTCTACATACTCCTTTTAAAACATATCTATAATTGAGGATTGATTGAAACTGAAAAATGGATTTTAAAATGCGGGAACAATTTTTGAGGACAGTAACAGTATTGTGAACGAATCAAAATGCAGCATTACACCTGCTACCTGCGCAAATGTTCAAGTTACATAAATTACCTCTAAATTCCTCCATGCCCTTGAAAACATAGGTAAAAGACTTAAATCATGCCTACTGTACCTTAGTGGTGGGTGGTATATGTAGAGGGCAGGCGGATAGTGAGAGAATGTGTTGGTCTGATCTAATGTAAGACAGTTAACCAAGAATGGCCAAATGTTTAGCTTCTAAAACACCTTTGCTCTTTACATTAAGCAATTATGCCGAGCTTTGTTACTATTAAAAAAAAAAACTTGGTTATGTCTCCAACCCTTTGGGGTATGTAACCAAAGCTCTTTTCCTTTTCTTCCTATTCTCTCCCTTATATTTGATTTAAAATAATTTAAAAGTTTAAGAGAAAATTGTAAGAAGAAAGTAAGGAGGCACTATATTGACCAACAATGCAAAGTGAAAGTTCTAGACTTGCTAGATGTAATCAGGTGCTTCTGGAGAAAGAGAAATGTCATTCAGAATTTCAGTAAATCTCTTCGGCAAAGTTTCATCACTCCTTTTCTTATCTTTTCTGTCAAATACCACTTTGTATTGCTTAGAAAATAGTTAGCAGGAGGAAGATTTAGTGTTTTTCATACTAGAATACTTGGGTTATATTTACATTCTATGGTAACTCTTATTTTTAAAAATGTTTAGACGTTTTTATTTATTTTTGAGAGACAGGGACAGAGCACAAGCAGGGGAGGGGCAGAGAGAGAGGGAAATACAGAATCTGAAGCAGGTTCCAGGCTCTTAGCGGTCAGCAAAGAGCCCGATGTAGGGCTCGAACTCACGAACCGTGAGATCATGACCTGAGCCAAAGTCAGAAGCTTAACCGCCTGAGCCACCCAGGTGCCCCTAAATTCTGTTCTAACTGTTAATCCATGTGTGTGAGTTTCCTTCAGTAATGAGGTGAAGAGTGTTGGCAGTCACTGTGCTGGGCAGCCGTGTGGTTTCTGTGTCGTGGGGATGCGGGAAGTGCGGTCTGAGCAGCTGTCATCGCAGCGCCTGTGTCCCACGCTCCCTGTTCTGCCACAGTGATTGACTGTTGCGGTGTCTTCTCTTTTTCCTGGAATACTAGTACAGGGACCCAGGGGAGCAGCTGCCAGTGCCACGCCTTCTCCGCACGGCCGTCATTGCCAAGACAGGCACTGTTGCTCAGACCCCAGGGCCCTGGTGGCGTGAAGTCCTGGGACAGTTATGATCCTTTGACGGGAATCCCAGAAAGACCAGCACAGATAGTCAACCGCATAATTTTTGTACCTGCTTCTAAGGAATTCAGAACACTTTCTGTTCATATCGTTCATCTTTGTCTGCCTGTGACAGAGGTGAAGGAAGCACAGGGCTACTTTAAGGACAAAAGAAGGAGGAAATGGATGTCAGGGCAACAGCATTTTCTCCTCAATTAAGAACCTCGTCAGTTTTAGATGTTCACTGTAGCTCACTCGGGTGGGCGTTCACATTGCACTGCAAGAGTGGGTGATTTATTAGCGTATAGTCGTGTTATCCTGTATGACAGATTCATCCGTTTCTTGCCTTGGAACCTGTATTTCTGTGGTGGTTTAACGTTCACCCAGAGTCAGTGAGAGGCACCATGGTCAGTGACAGAGCGATGGTTTCCTGTTGGCTTGTGCGGGAATTTTAGTAAACTCTTCTCTCCTCTTTCGGTGTTGGGGCTTCAGGGGGGAGACCGAGCTGACTCACCGTGGCGTTGGGCTGCTGGCCCTGGGTTCCGTATGCCCAGGGCACGCCATTCAGTTCGCTGCTGCTTATGTTCCTCCTGGTGTGAGACTTCCAGTCACTGGTCGGACTCCCACCTTATAAAGGGAAGAACTGGGATAGATCGATGCATCTTTCACCTTTTTGATTTCAGGGACTAGGTAGTCCAGGGGAAGATATTCCAATTTTTATTTTTGCCAATGAGGTAAGTTCAAAAGAAGTACTCAGTCATCGTCTCCCACCAACACGGTCCTTGTCTCCTTGGTTTTGTTGTCTTCTAGAGAGTTCATAAAACAAAGGGCATTTGAACCTCAAAAAAGTAGCAGAGCTGTAATCTCAGACTGTCAGCCCTCAGAGATGAATTAAATTCAGCTTTATAAGGAGTTCACCGTATGTCTTTTTTAAAAGAAATTCACCAGGGCACCTGGGTGCCTCAGTCGGTTGAACGTCGAACTTCCTCTCAGGTCGTGATCTCATCATTTGTGAGTTTGAGTCCCACATCAGGCTCACTGCTGTCAGCATAGAGCCCCACTTTGCATCTTCTTCCCCCTCTCTCTGCCCCTCCCCTTTCAAAAATAAACATTAAACAAATAAAAAATAAATAAATTCACCATAGACTGATTGATAAAAGCTTTATTTTCAGACCAGAGTTTGAGAAGCACTGTGCTGCATGATCTTTAGGACTCCTACCGGGGTCCCCATTCCATGGCTTACATGCTCTTGGGTGCAGGCAGAAAAGAGGAGTTTGGTCAACATAAGTGCAGGAAAGTTGCCAGAAATTTCTCTTTCTAAACCACACAGCTGTAGTGTTTACACAGGATTGATTTGATTATCTACACATCAGCTGAAAATCCTTCTCAAAGGGCAAACACATTCAGAGCTGTTGAAGAGCTCTCTAGAATCTTGACCCTGGCTCCAACTCCCGCCCTGATTGGATCTGGCTCACTTAACTTGCTCTGGGTTTCCCAGACCTCAAAGGTAAGTAATTAAAGCTGACTCTTCCAGCATCCAGTGAGCCTAACTGGATCGCCCATTCTTTAGATGACTTCACATTGGTGTTGATCATGGAACCCTCTGCAAGCTATTTAATTCCAGTTCATTTTAACTGGTACTTAAAGTACTTTTACAATCGCCAGGCTTTCATTGGTCCATTTGTAAATCAATTATTATCGTAAAGAAAGACTCTTTTCTCTTTCAGTGCCATTTATAGAGTTTTGTTCAAAAGCAGTAGTAAAACAAAAAACTAACGGAGCAGTTTCCTATATTTGATGTGAATATTTTCTATGCAATAGAGCAACTGTTTTGGTTATTATCAGATATTTGAATTACTGTAAAATGTTCACTCTTGGGCTGATATAGACTCTGATTTCTTCGTACACACTAGCAAAAGGGAAGTGGAATATTATTAGATTGAAATTTTTACTTTCAGAAGAAGCTTAGGTCTTAAAAGAGGAGAAATCCAAATCAGATACCTCTTATTGGTTGAATAATTTAAAAAGAGAGTTTTGATAGTATTTCCATTGCCATGTGGTCGGACAAAGATGGTTGGACAATGGCCTCACTGGGAGAAGCAGGCAGATGACATCTGGGAGGAGGAAGGCAGGTCCATTGGGTCGGAACTGCACATCCCACCCCCTCCCCTTTTCTTCAGTCAGGTTCCCTGCTGGGCTGTTCACTGTCTCACGTCTCACGTTGGCTGTCCTCAGTTATCAGTACCCATGCTGTGGTAGTGTTTAAGCTTGTAGAGTAGCTGGGATTTAGCATGTTTGGTTTGATTTGCAGGTGGCTAGCAGGTGGCTAGCAAGACAGTAGGTGTCGGAGCAGCATGTGAGAGAGATTGTAGAGTGACAAGACATGGAGATTGTCAGAAAGGGAAGGGAGCAGGTGACCCGATTCATACTTTAAAAAGATGACTGTGGAGATGTGTGGACAGTAGACTGGAGCAAGTCCAGCGAGGAGGCTCTCGGACAAGGAGTCTTACGTGAGATCGGTGATGGTGGGCAGCTGAGGAAGACTGGGTGAGTTTAGAATACATTTTGAGAAATATGTTGATGGATTCCAGGAGGGGTGTAGAGGAAAGAGAGGAATCGAGGGGCATTCTTAGGTTTTTGTTCTGAACAACTGTGTAGGTGTGATACTCCTCACTTAGCTGGGGAGGACTTGGAGAATCCTAGGATTTGAAGAGAAAACCAAAAGTTCAATTTTGGATATGTTAAGTTTAAGATCCATAAAGGGAGACCTGAGGGGCATAAGCAATACTTGAAGAGTTAATGGCTGTGAATTTTCCAAGCCTGATGAAAGACATCACAGATTCAAGGGACTCCACACATTCCAAAGACTCCTCCTTTTGACAGAGTAACAGTAAAACTGACAGGTCACTTTATGAAAGAATCAATAAAGTCCAGAAGATGATACACTTATGTGCTTAAAAAACTAAAGGAAAATAACTGCTGACTTAAAATTCTAGATCTAGTGAAAACATCCTCCAAAGACAAAATAAAGACATTTTGGGGCAAATGAAAACAACAAAAAAAGTGCAGTGGCCAGCAGACCAAAATGGAAGTACGGAGATATAGGAAGGAACAATATATTTCAATAACACACCTTTGAGATTCTTGAATATGCCATGAAGGAGTATTTACTCTCTTCAGAGCCTTTAAGCACATCCTGTTTTCTCCGCCTGATGTCTTTCACACCTTTGTTAACCCACTCTGTTCATTTAGATAGAGTCACAAAGGGCCCTTCTCTGATACCCTGTCTAGTTTACAGCTAAGTTAAGTCCTCCTGTAAAGGGTATCATGAGTATCCAAATGCTGATTATTGGAGTGCTCTACCATGTTCAGTAGGGAAATTATCATCATAACATAAAAATATTTGTGAACTGATAACATTTAAATTAGTTCACACTTAAACCTCTTGCCTGAACACTGGCATTGATCCTCATCTTATAGTGACCTCTCATTGATAGTTGGATGTTTACAACCATGCACAGCCAGTTGGCTACAAAGTAGAATCATACATGTCACCATCTATTCATTCACCATTCTGAATTTTATGAATCTGATGATAGTGATGTTGAATTACAGACCATATGTAATGGTATTGACCAGTCACTGTCCAGTAGAGTTATATGAGGTCATAAGTGAGGAGGGTAGAATGGTCGGTGAATGACCTTTAATTGATGATAATGTGGACATCATGGAGCTAAAAAAAGACTCTAAGAAAATTATTTTTATAAAAGCACTTTCTTTGTTGTCAACCTGTAGAAGTTCAGAATGAAAATAGGGTTTTTGTATTATGTTGTTATATGATATTTTGGGGGAATTATGATGTCGGTCTAATCAACACTTGACTCCTGTTTTTGTTTTAAGAACTTCATTCCTAAATATTAGATGAAATAAACTTATTTTTATTTTCCTTATCATTTTTAAGATAAGTCATTTAATTTGTGTTGCATAATAAGTCATATAAAACATAATGGCTTAAAACAAAGGAATCATTTATTATGTCTTACCATGTCTGTTAGGAATTCAAGTAGGGCTTGGCCAGGTAGGTCTTTTTTGGGTCTTTTAGATGGTGGCAAACATATATTCTCTGAGGCTGCAATCCTCTGTAGCCATGACTAGGCTGGAATGGCTCATTTGTGTGAGTGGCCGTTTATCTGAGGCCTCAGTTGCTCCCCACGTGGGCCTTTTTTTATGGGGGTGCTTTAATGTCTTCATGACATGGTATCCAGCCCCCTCAAGAGCAAGTGTCCCAAGAGGCCAAGGTGGCAGTTACAGTGCCTTTATGACCTAACATCAGAAGTCCCATATGGTGACTTCCACTGATTGTTAGTCACACAGGCCACCTCTGTGGGATGGAAAGATACAAGGACAGGAATACCAGGAGTCATGGATCATTGTAGGCTTTTGGGAGGTTTGGAAAACACAGAATCATCCTTTTTTTTTTTTTTAAAAACAATTTGCTATGAAAACTTTGTTTTATGGATTCACTCTGAGGGCCCTTGGTTTAGTATCAATGATCCTAAGATAAGTAAGGTCTCCCACACTCTCCTTTTGTAGAAGTTAATTCACATGTATTTATGAGGTTGTTTTATTGTGTCCGCCCTCAAGACAATGTTTTATGAAGGAAGGATTCAGTGTACCCCCACCAAGCAGCACACTAGGACAATACCTAGCACATATAATAGGTGCTCAGTAAAAATGTGTTAAATAAATGAATGAATCCAGTTGAGCTTATTCATTCTTTGTTGGAGAAATTCCAACTACTTAGATTAAATAGGTTTAGTTTTCTTTTCTTTTTTTATTATCCAGGGTATACCCTTAATTGCTCCTTTACTATGCCTATGTGTTGAGTTTCTGTATTCATGGTACCATTTAACTTTTGAAGGATTAACTTAGTCTTAGTCTGTACTACTATGGAAGGAAAATACACACCACAGGTAAATATTTGCTATTGGATTTATATGGATTTAGCATAATTCCCTTCAGCTGAATTATGTAATTGATCACTTGGTGTCACTCAAGAATATTGATGATCATTTCAACAATTTGGGATTAGTAAGACAGAGAAAGCTGTATCTTTAAATGAAAAAAAATGTGTCTATTCATTGAGGCTAAGAATATATCAGGAAAGATGTACAGCAGTTTTTAAAGGGATTATTTTGTAGGTTTGCTTATTGCAATGTTCTAGAATGTTTTATTCATCACTTGTTTTGCCTACTAAAACCTATTTAAAATGTTTTTTAATTTAAAAATTGATGAGACTTGGATAGGTGGCAGAATGCCAGGAAGGCCCCAATTCCTACAGCTGCCTGCGTACTGTTACTCTGAGATGCTGTTATTGAACCGTTTTAGCTAACAGCTGAAACATGACTCTCTCTCAGGATTTTCGCACTTCTAATCTTTTGCGCCATCTCCGCCTTCCTTCAGAAGTAAGGAGCCTAATTCTGATCAGGGTCTGTGTTTCCCCGTAGATGATACATTTTGAAGCAAAGAGGCTATGTCTGCCCTTCATGAGTTGCCCTCACACGCTTGCATAAGAACTTCTAGCTAGGAGTAGTTAAATAATGAGGTTTGGATTAGCCCACATCAATATGGAAGCCTAAAGGGGGGGTGGGATCGACTGTGACATCATCTAGAAATTACAGCTGGGTTTCCGTGTGGACATCTTGGGTTTGCCCACCTCCAGATCCTCTGGCCGTCCTGGGGATGGCTGCACCAGTTCCCAGCCTGCCTCCCAACACACTGTCCAGATGAGAGGGGAGCTGCTTCTTCGAGGTACCACACGATCAAGGGAAGTCTTTTTCAGAAATCCCCTGGAAGGCGCTCTGTGTGGGTCTGTGGTCTGGGTTGAGTCCTAGGCTCATTCCTGAACTCATCTTTGGTGATAGGAATGAGGTTACCTTTGGATCAGTCAGGCCCATGCGTGGGGCTAGGAGTGGGGCCAGGGATGCATTGGAGGAGAGACAAAGACCTGAACAAAATCAGAATTCTGTTAGGAAGGACGTAATACATGCTGGGTGGATGACCAAAATAGTGTCCCATATACTTCCTGTTATGTCCCTGGAACAATGCCTGGCATGTAATAGGTTCTCAATAAATATTTATCAAATGAATTTGCTCTTTTATCTTCTGTGTTTGCTTTTTAAAATTAATTAATCTCACATTAATTATTTAGTGAAATATAGTTGATACATATATTTGCTTTTGTTTCCTGGGTGATAAACATTCATACATAATTTTTTAAAAGTTGTCTTACTTTTAAATGCTATTTTTAGGGATGCCTGGGTGGCTCAGTTGGTTAAGTGTCTGACTTTGGCTCAGGTCATGATCTTGCAGTTCGTGGATTTGAGCCCTGCATCGGACTCTGTGTTAACAGCTCAGAGCTGTTTTATTTTGGATTCTGTGTCTCCCTCTCTCTCTCTCTGTGTCTCTCCCCTACTTGTTCTCTCTCTCTCTCCCCCTAAAAATAAATAAACTTAAAAAAATAAAAATAAATAAATGCTATTTAAAAATACTTTTTTAGGGGCACCTGGGTGGCTTAGTCGGTTAAGTGTCCGACTTTCGCTTAGGTCATGGTCTCGCGGTTTGTGGGTTCGAGCCCCGCGTCGGGCTCTGTGCTGACTGCCAGCTCAGAGCCTGGAGCCTGTTTCAGTCTGTGACTCCCTCTCTCTCTGACCCTCCCCTGCTCACACTGTCTCTCTCTCTGTCTCTCCTAGAAATAAATAAAAATATAAAAAAAATAAATACAACACTTTTTTAAATAGCCTGTTGCTATTTCATAATCAATAGAATTATTAAAAATAATTTACAATAGAACAATTTGATAGGTATGTGTTTACATAATTTTGCCAGCATATTCTAGTGTAAGGGCTCATTTTTAGTAAGACTAAGAAAGGCAGATCTGATCCATTATTTACAATTTGTAAGCAAGTGGAAGTATAACAGAGAATGTCATATTATAATGATGGCATATGGTAGGAACCGTAAAATCTCACATTACTTGTTGACACTTGCTCAGTTAAAAGAAGTGAATTTACTGTGAGATTACTATAAATCCTGTAACTAATGTAGTGCTGGTGTTGTTTGGTAAATGAATCTGTAAGAAGATACACAGAAGCTTCCCCACTGATACGTAGTATATGGTGTATGTATATTTTATTTCCTGATGTCATAAACTATAATTAAATTCTTATGTTGTTGATGCCATTGTGGGTTTACTTAAAATAAATTTCATATCCATGTAGCAGATTCGTTGGTTGATTGTCTACACTGGTGCTTATTGTCTGGTAGGCAGCGTGGGCCTCAAAGATGCTGGCTCCTTTGTTTGACCACATCTCAAAATGTGTTTCCTTTGCATTTGGAAATGAAGTTACTGATCTCCGAAGTATAGACTTGGCCTCTGTGTTTTCTCTAGTTATGGCACAAGATTTGCACTTGATCCTTTGAGTAATGACTGGTGGATTAAGGTACATGCTTTGTGGCTCTGAAAGACTTTAATTGATGTATGTGAGGATCGAACTTATTATTTGGTGGCCTTTAGCACAGTGGCTCAGAATGCTTTCAAACATTAAGGTTGTGGTTTAAAAAATACTGTATCTTCTTGACATGTCTGTAAGTGGAGAGGAAAACTCAGGTGGAATGGCCTTTTCCCCAGGTCACTTCTAGAACCAGCAGGGAATAAAGTTTAATTACTATTTAAAACCTACTTTTCTTCTCCCTCACTTTCATGCTCCTCTGTGTTATTAATCCCATCTAGGAAGTTCAAATTTTAGAACCTGAATGTAGAGTCATACGTAGTGTTAAAGGGTCTGTGGAATACCATTTTATCTCTTAGAATGTATGTTTCATTGGTTTCCATTAGACTTCTCCTGGACCATTATATCCTGTACTAGTGATATGAAACCTTGATGTTGAAAACTTGACCTGGGGGCTCCCCTTATTTGAATATATTTTTGAAATGTCATTGCTGTAAGTTTGAGGGAGTATCTCTTAGACAGGCTCTATGGCCATGTGTGCTTTAAGAGTAGGTTTTTAATTATCTTCGTTAAATAATAAAGTCCCTTGATGGTCTATCAGAGGTTGAAACTTGGAGTGAGAACTCTGTAAAGTGAAGTGAAAGAATTTCCTTTGAGTGGTGAGTACCCCCTGGACATTGACAGTAAGGATGTATCTAAGCACCATTGACATTGTGATGTGGTTTTCAGGGTCAGTGCTCAAAAACCCATGAGAGAAGGACAGAGAAGGTAGAGGTGGATGAATCGATTTAGGTCAGGGAAGCAAGGTGGCAAGAAGATGAAGGCATTTGTACTGGTAAATAAAATAAAAATAAAAATAAGTAAATGCTATTCTATCTGATGTGATAGATCATGGGGTTGAGGTAGAGAAGTGAAGCCAGGAAGGCTACGACTTATTGAAAGAAGACAGAGATTCAGCTACTGAAAGACTCCACCATTTTCATCAAACACTTAGGCATCTTTTGCTGAAATTTTATTTCACCAGCATTTGGTCTTAACATTTTTGTTCAACACATTTTGGTTAATAATATGATTTAAGGGAGAAGTCTGTATTCATTGTGTTTAATTCAGACCAACTGAAAAATATGAAAAAAGCATTTACTGTTGGTGAAATGGAGCTCTCATTTCCCTCCTGTCTGATTGTTATTGTTTCCTACTTGCATTTTACTCCAGGCTAATGAGAAAATACAAAACATATTTTATCAAGATCAGATTAAATCTAGCAGGGTTGATCCTTGAATATTTATGAAACAGAGCAGTAAATGAATAAAGTAAAACATCAATAAAGGTTGTTGTTCTATTTTGGATTTTGTGAAATGGACATTCATGCTAACAACTCAGATGGTAACACTGTATTTATTCACCAAAAAGCAAAGGTTAGAAGCAAAAGGAAAATCAAATATTGAAGGTCCATGTATTTTATAATAGGAAAAAATAAACTTGAATGTAACATGCATATTTTGGAAAATTTGGGAAAGTATATAAAAGGGGAAAGAAAAACTAGTTGCCATTGATTATACTACTGAGCAATAACCACAGATTATGTTTTGAGTATGTTATTCCAGATTTTGGTTTTCTGTGTCTAGGTTTTTTCTGTTTATTATGGGGAAAATTTTTAGTAAGTTTCAGCCATTTATATTACTTGAAAAGATGAGGTGGACAGTTGAAGGAGAGAAAGATGATAATTTCACATGGTTAATAGTACAGTATGGTCTATTGTTGAGAAAAATCTTATGAAAAAGGTTGAGTTCTAGAATAGATTGTAGTTACATATTTGTTTTTAGAATTAAATATTTTTGAAAGAACAAACCTGTAGATGGAGTACTTTTGGAAATGGAAAGGATCTAGAATAGTCAAGGTGATTTTGAAAAAGAGTATAATTTGAGGACTTCTACTACCAAATTTGGTATTGGCTTAAGGATGGACATAAAAATCAATAGAATAGAGTAAAAAGTTCAAAGATAAACCACTACATTTGTGGTCAATTGATTTTTGAAAAAGGGGCCAGAGTATTTCAAACAGGGAAGGATAATGTTTTTAACAAACATTGCTGGAATGGTTGGATATCCATATGCAAAGTGGTGAACTTACTTCTTGCTAAACACAAAAATGATCTCAGAGTGAATCATGGACCTCAGTGTAAGAGTTAAAACTGTAAAATTCCTAGAAATTTGCTTTTTGTGTGTGACCTTGTACTAGAAAACATTTCTTAGATATGACATTCAAAAGCATGACCCATCAAAGAAAACATTAATATATTAGACTTCACTAAAATTAAAACTTAGGCTTTTTCATTTTTTTTTTATGTTGGTTTTTGAGAGAGGTGGGGGGGGAAGGGCAGAGAGAGAGGAAGAGACAGAATCTGAAGCAGGCTTCAGGCTCTGAGCTGTCAGCACAGAGCCTTTCTCAGGGCTTGAACTCACGAACCAAGAGATCATGACCTGAGCCAAAGCCTGACACTTAATTGACTGAGCCACCCAGGCAACCCCCCCAAAACTTTTACGTTTCAAGAGATAGCATTAGAAAATGAAAAGACAAGCTCCAGTCTAGGAGATTTCTAAACCACATATCAAAAAGTGGACAACATCTAGAATATATAAAGAACTCTCAAAACTCAACACATAATCCAACTTGAAAATGGGCAAAGGACAGGGACATGAACAGAGTATATAGATGTTTTATTGAAGAGGACATCTGGATGGCAAATAAGCATGTGAAAAGATGTTCAGATCCTTAGCCATCAAGGAAGTGCACATTAAAACCGCAGTGAGATACCTCCCCACACCTATCAGAATGGCTAAAATAAAAACAGTTAACAATACCAGAAGCTTCTGAGAATGTACAAAAGCTGGATCAGCGATATACTCCTGGTGGGAAGGTAAAATGGTGTAGCCACTCCAGAACTCAGTGCAGTTTCCTGGAAAACAGCCTGGGTTCGCCACACAGCTCAGCAATTGCGCTGTAGGATATTGACCCCAGAGAAACGAAATCTTACCTTCACACATAAACCTGTACACAGGTGTTCATAGCAGCTTTATTCAAAAGAGCAAACAAGTGAAAACCACCCACACGTCCTTTGTGGGTGAGTGGTGTAGTAATAGGGTCACACCATGGAATATGGTAGAGCAACGGAAAGGAACAAACTATCAGTACATGCAGCAACTTAGGTGGATTTCCAATGGTGAAATATTCCATTAATACAACATTCTTAAAGTAATAAAAGTATGGAGACGGAGAATGGATTGGTGGCTGCCAGGGGATCGGAATGTGGGGGACTGTGGCTCTACAGAGGTGACACAGAGGAGCCTGTAGGGATCAGATGGTTCTGTATCTTGATTGTGGTGATGGTTACATGAACCTAGACATGTTATAAAATTGCATTGGAAAGGTACTTACTATTTCCCGTCACCCAAGAAAAGCAAGTCAAAATTACTCATTAGGACTTCATATCCATTAGGATGGCTATTATAAAAAAAACAAAACAAAACAAAACAGGAGATAAGTGTTGGCCAGCATGTGGAGGAATCAGAACCCTTGGCATTGCTGGTGGGAATGTAACATGGTACAGCCGTATGGAAAACAGTAGGGAGGCTCCTCAAAACATTAAAAAGTAGATTTACCTTAGGATCTGGCAATCCCACTTTAGGGTATACTCCAAAAGAATTGAAAGCAGGGGCTCAAACAGCTACTTGTTCACCCATGTTAATAACAGTTATTCACAGGAGGCAAAAGGTGGAAACCATCCAAATGTCTATTGACAGATTGATGGATAAACAGATGTGCTATATAGATATGTATGCAATGGAATATTAAATATTAAAAAGGCAGGAAACCCTGACACATGCTACAACATTGCTGAACATGGCTGAACCTTGAAGACAGTATGTCAAGTGAAATCAGCCAGATAGAAGGACAATATTGTATGATTTTCACTTATATGAGGTATTAGAGGAGTCAAATTCCTAGAGTCATAAAATAGATTGGTTGTTGCCAGGTATGGGGAGAAAGGGGGAACGGAAGATATTACCTAATGGGTACAGAGTTTCAGTTTGGGAAGATAAAAAGGCTTCAATAGTGGTGATAGTTGCACACAATGTGAATGTAATTTATGTCACTTAGAAATCATTAAGATGGTAAGTGTTTTGTTAGGTGTGTTTCACCATAATTAAAAAATGCACAGACACACCACACACACACACACACACACACACACACAGAGAAATGAATGCATTTAAAACTGGTTAAATCTGAATAAATTCTGTAGGTTGTATCAGTGTCTGTTTTCTGGTTTGATATTCTACTGTAGTTGGGGCAAACTGGGTGAAGAATACATGGAACCTGTCTGTATTTTTTTTTTTGCTACTTCCTGTAAATCTATAATTATTTCACAATAAAAAGTTTAAAGACAACCCACTGATCTTCCTGGTGTACAGGAAATACACAAAACCTGTAATTGTTGGGAAATATGCCGTTTTGTTAGATTCTGTCCCCATATATATAGTAATTAAAATTCTAAGGTCTAGTAGAATTTTCTATTGTACCTTTTGCTTTTTTAGGTAAGGGTTTGCTTGGAATGACTACACCGATTTATCATCAGTGATTGAATTTTGACTTTAGTCATTATATTTTCTTGAGAATTCTTTGCTTTCCCTGTGATAGATTTCCTTTTTTTTTTTTTAAAGTAATCTCTGTGACCAACGTGGGTCACAAACTCATGACCCCAAGATTGAGAGTTGCATGTTCTGCCTACTGAGCCAACGAGATGTCTCTAAGTCATTATGCTTTTTAAATGAATAAATGAATGGATAAATTTATATATAGTAGGATTTACTTTAACAGTTTTGATTAGGTGTTTTAATAAAAGCATCATTCATATTTTGCTTTTTATCTTGTTTTGCAGTGGTTCTGTAGATAGATATAGATATGTCATCTGGTAAGCATTAGTCAGAAAACTTGGTGAGATACAGACTTTTGTGTTCAACTGGATTGAAAAATCTTCTTGGCAACTGAATGATGCCATGAGGCTGACAAGGAGAACATTCATAGTATTTACTTCTGTGGATAAAGGAGAGAACAAGAAGCTAACACTGACTGTCAACATTTGCTGAAGCCTCTGCTCCAATTACTGTGCCAGAGAGTCTTATATCTGCCCTATTTATAGGGGTTAAGTGTCCTCCAAAAGAAGAAATTGAGGCTCAGGAACATTTAGTGGTTTCCCAAGGTTAGACAGCTGAGGAATGCCTGAACTGGGATTTGGACTTGCTTGGGAGAGGCAACAGAGTGTGGACCATGAGCAGGCTTTGGGTCAATTAGGAATATGAAAGTCTTAACCATCTTGACTCTTCTTTGGCTGTGGATGGCCCTGATTTATCAACATGAAATATGTACATAACATACTTGCATGGATCAGTCTTGAAGATGAATAGTAAATACTGTATTTCAGAATAGATAAAATTTGTTTATTTGATATACATTCAATAAATAGTTTTTGAGTCCTTAATTGGTCCCGGGCTATATTTTGGACAGTGGGGATATAGCAGCAGATAAACCAGACCAAAATCAAGGAAAATAAGTAAACCATATGTATAAGTAAACTATACATAGATAGCAGTAAGGGTTATGAAAACACATCTAGAAGGGAAGGGTGATCCGATGTGGTGGGACAGGTTTATATTTTGAATAAAGTCATTAGGGAGAGCCTCACAGAGTCACCTGAACGTGACAAAGAGTGAGGCTAGCATATATGGTGAGGAAGGAAAAAGTATGTGAAGGTTATGAGTGATACAGAGCAGTTTTTAGGACTTGAGATGAATGATCACCATGGGCTAGACAGGTTAGGAGTAAGTTACTTGGGTGAAGAACTGGCATTTCCCTTGACTTTGAAGTTTGTGCAGGGTGTGGCAGGTTAGAGACCCAGGAAGCTAGTCTGGCAGGGTCAAAGGTACAGAAGTTACAATTCAAGGGTTTGAGTGGGAGGTCAGTGAGTTGAGGAAGATGCTGGGTTCCTGTTAGGGAGTTTGGCTTTCTTGTCATAAATAATAAACCATGACTGAAGGGATTTGATTTAGGTAGTTGACCTGGTTGAATTACACCTTGGGACATTTAATCATTCCCATTAGGTGTTCTAGAAGTAGGCCTTTTTGTTGTTCTATTTATTTTTATTTTCTTATTTTTTATTTAAAAACATTTTTTAGTGTTTATTTTTGAGAGAGAGAGAGAGAGAGAGAGAGAGAGAGAGGCAGAGCATGAGTGGGAGAGGAGCAGAGAGAGGGAGACAGAATCTGAAGCAGGCTCCAGGCTCTGAGCTGTCAGCACAGAGCCCCACGCGGGGCTCGAACTCACAAACTGGCGAGATCATGACCTGAGCCAAAGTCGGTGCTCAACCAGCTGAGCCCCCCAGGCGCCCCGTGTTGTTTGAACTGTGCTTATTCTCTGGGTTGCCTCCTCATGATTGACTACATTCTTCCTGGTGCACTTGCCCCTTTGGGCCCCTTGGACACTACTAATTCCTGATTTGCTTCCAGTCCCTCTGGCCACAGCTCTTTTCTGATTTACTCAGGAAATGTTTATTGAGAGCCTGCTGTGTGGAAGACCTCACGCCGGACGTGGAGGACAAGGCCAGGATTGGGGAGTAGGCGTGAAATAAATAATTACACACCACAGCATTAGTTCACTTTTGTTACGTCCTGTGAGGGACAATTACAGAGCGCTGAGGAAGGGGTTTGGGGCCAGCTGCCTGAGACCTGAGCAATGTGGGGTAAAAGGAAGGGGGAGCATTCTGGACCAACGGCACGTGTGCTGAGGCCGAATGATGGCGATGAGTTTCACGCACCAGGAGAGAAAGCAGTGTTTGGTGTAACCGCAGAGAGATGAGGGAAGATTCTCTGAGGTCTGTCCTTGACCTCCTGTCTCACACCGATCCCTCTCAGGTCTTTCATCTGGGCACTTATTTCCACCTCTTCCTTTCATCATCACCTCCAGACTTCCTCACCAGGTAGCTCTACCATATGCTCAAGGCGTGGCTAATTTAGCACGTCCCAAACTCCGTGAAGTGTCTGCTCAGGGACAGCATATATGCTTGGGGATCTGCTGATCTTCATGTTTTTCTCCTTGTCCTACACACCTTTCCACCCTCTCTTTCCTATCAAAACACAGCACATGTGTCCTCTTCTGCAAAACCTTCCCTGCCCATTCATCCTTACCCCCATCTTCTGTGACAGAACGAATTAATCCTGTGACCCTCCAGAACACTGTCCATTCCTCTGTTAACATTGTTGGTTTGTACTATTGACCATTGCATGTTTGCGCTCTGAGTGGACTGAGTCTTTGTAGAGCTTAATTCCCTAGTGCCTTGCATGGTATGTGCACTTATAGTCGTACTAAATAACTTTTATGAGCAGAGCAAAAATAGATATTGAAACACTGATGAAAATGCTCTAAATAGGACAATGAAAGTGGAAAGGCAAGAGTCGTGTCTGATACAGAATGAGAGCGTGTCAAATGAAGAAAACCCATCTATCTGATTTTCCCTTTGGCATCTCAATCAGAGTTGCTGTTGATTGTTATTCTGGTTGGAGGCCCTGCATAGATCTCATGAAATCATGAAATCTGAAAAGCAAGAGATATTTCAAGAGAGAATTGGTCCCTTAAGATACTACCATCAACCTTTGGGTCCCATCCTTTGCTTTTAATATTGCATTGTCAATGTCTAGGGCAAAGGGTAAGGGATAAACCACATTGTTTGAAAAGATTAATTAAAGAAAAAGACCTCTCCCCACCACTACGGAAAAAAGTAATTGATCATGAAGTCTGATACCTGAGAATCCACTTGGGAGTAACTAGTATTTACCAATGGCCCTTCATATAATCCATTTATTTTAATTTCTTTTTAATTCTTTGTGGCGATGTAGGTGACAGGCTCATTGTTCACTTTTCCCAGCTCTTCCCAGGAGGGTGGCTTCTCACATGCTCCCCATTCTGTGACAGGCTTCAGAAAAACCCAGAAAGGATCTCCTGTTGGTGGCATTCCATTCAAGGGGAGGAAAAGTGGCATTTAGGGGTTCACTGGCCTCGCACAGATGATTGAATTGATACATACATTGCCTACCCGGGAGAACTTAGACTCCTTTGCACAGTGGCGTTTCCTGCTCTGTGCTCATGTTGAGCTTGCAGGTACATGGTCATTATTTCTGACTTTCTAATTATAGCTAAGTCATCACAGATTTTGGTGAGCTGCCTAGTTATTAGATAATTACTCTCACTATGTTGTAGGGCATCTGAAGTTGTAACAAAGCTGACGTGTGCAATGAAAGTGGGTGTGTCTTCTTTTCAAGGCATCCATGTTTTTCCTTTTTCCTCAGTTTATGTATGGATTGCAAACACGTGTTAAACACAGAGCAGTGCTTTGTGTGGTGTGCTGGGATTTGTATTTCAAGACAAAGGGTTTTGTTTTGTTTTGTTTGTTTTGCTTTTTGTTCTTTTCTCCTGGAAAGAAGGGTAGCCATGCCGGAGAGACATGGGAAAAACATCACACTCAAAAATGCTCTAATTTATGATTTTAGGTGTTTCCATAACCAGTAGCAAAATGGACCATGGTCCCATCGTCTCAAAGAATAGCAAATGGAAAGTTGGCACAAACACATGAAAATACTCTCTTTAGTGTATGCATGTGTTTTCTGCTCTCAATGGAGTTTGAGCATGGGAAGGCATATGCATTCTGTGTATGGTAGTGGGGGTGGATGAGGTTGGGGTGAGGGGATGCAGGATGATAGGGATGCTCCAGTGATACTCGACTAGGGACTTGGCTAAATTTGTCCACACCTGCATGCCAGGGTGTGTTTCACAGGACTTAGCAAAAACAGTTTCTGTGCAGTGTAGCAATATTTTATTTATTAGACTATAAAGCAGGGTAGTGTCCCTGAACAGTGTCTGTTTTGGCCGTGCACCTTCACTTCCAGTGATTTATACTCTGTAACCACCGAAAGGCCTAAATTATACGAGCTCTAAGTGATTATGTTGTAATTCTAGAAGATGGATTGGAGGGGACCTTACTGATCTATCTAGACCGGTATATTCAGACATCAGTGATGAGACAGTATTTATGATTTTTGTTAAATCTGAGAACTACCTGCACTATTAGTTACTTAATAGCTTTTCTCCAGATTAAATCCTATATTTGGCTTGGCTTCATCCTAAGCATAAATATCTGGATTTGATGATGTTGCTGCCAGGACACTGGAGCCATATTGCCTGGGTTCGAATTCTGAGTCCACCTCTGACTGGTCATAGTGACCCAGGGCAAGATAGAAATCTCTCGGTTTCTCAGCTTCCCAAGTGCAAAATGGGGATAATGATATTATCGCTCTTATAGGGTTTTTATGAAGAGTCAGTGAAAAAAACTAAAGCGTGAAAAGCAATTACAGCAGTACCTTGCACATAAGTGCACACAATGCTAGTTCTCTTTATTATATGTTTTTGTAACAACCATGAAAATGTTTATTAAAAGCATCGCTTTCATGCCAGTTAAGATTAGATCCCATTCTACTAACGGGCTATGTATTTTGCTCTGAGAAGCATTGATCCTGTCATGTAGTCTCATACATGTTTTTGTACTTGATTCTCTCCCTCGTGACCCTGGACTGAAGCCATGGGGGAATCCACCCCGCCTTAGCCAGCCAGGATTGTTCCAACAGCCCGCCCCCACGGGGCCCCCGGGCTCCCTCCCATCTCTTCCAGTTGTCACCCATTGACATCACAAGAGCCACCTCTGACCTCTCTTCTCCATTATAGTCCCTTCCAGAATTGCAGGAAGCCCTCCCATCTCTTGGAGTCTTCTTGTTTTCATCCCTGCGAAGTGTCAGCTTTTCCTCTGAACCGGCCCCAACTTGGTTTGCTGGCCTCACGCTGTCCCGTTACCTGGAAAGGTGCTGTGGGAAAAGAGGTTTGTCCAAGGACACCTGGCACGCGTTTTGCTGGTACTAATTAGTGTTCGTAAATCCTGGGAGCACCTGGAGCCTGGAAGCCTCCAGTGTCTCATCGGATGCCAAAGTTGCAGGTGAAAAGCGGATAGAGCCAAGATTTCCATTAAGAGGCAGACATGTGAGTTTAAAGAAGTCTTGGAAAACTGCACCTGTGGTTGCGTCTGTGAAAGGGAACTGAGAGGCAGGTCAAGTTAGTTTTTATCGTATACTCTTTCATCTCTCAAGTCTTATAGAGTACAGCGTGTTACCTATTAAAAATGCCCGCATGCACATACAGAAGACCAGAATCACAGACTATTGGAGCTGGAAAGTATCTTTAAAATATATATATATATATATATATATGAACTCATATAATAAGAGTTTCTGTAAAGGCTAAGCTCCTGACTAAGGGAATGAAGAGTTACTAGGGGCAGCCCTCTGAAAAACAAAGACAAATGCAAATAACAACAAAAGATCTCCTCTTGCAGGAACCCTCCCTCAGTCATCTGCACATCCCATTTGGTCTGGCGGACTCTTACTTTTTCTCCAAGATCCAGCTCAGGCGTTATTTTCCCTGGAAAACCTTTCTTCGCTGCTAACCCCATCCGCCAAGTTGGAGTCAGGGTCTCCCTCCCTTACTTTTCCTGAGCATTCTGTACAGACTTCCAGCCTTGTGCATCATAGCCTATCATAATCATCTCTTTACCCCTCAAACTCTGTTCCCCAAACTCCTTGAGGGAGAGGCTGTCTCATTAGTATTTGTAGCCCTCTAGGCTAAGGGAACAGCAAGTTCAAGGGCACTGAGGCCTGGCTGAGGTTGTCCTTCAAGAACAACTGCTAATCCTAAAATAATACTTTAATCCAAAATGTATCTTTTATAGCAAAACATACCTAAATTCTACTCTGAGTTCATTCTTTAGTTCATCTCTTTGAGATTACATTTCAAATCATCTGATGTGGATGGGTGAGAAATTCACGGGGTTGGGCATTTTTTCCCTTCCCCACCCACCTCTTTCCCACCATCTCACCTTCCTCTTTTCCTTCTCTCCTTGGTTCTGTAAGAATCTACTATGTGAAAGACATTATCCAGACATTCAGGGACCGAACTGAGGAGCTCAGGGCTGCAGTACAGAGAGCGCGAAAAGCCACAGGAGAATGCTTGCTGGACTCTAGCAGGACTCACAGGGTGGAGAACTTCGGTCTAGAGAAAAGCGGCTTCACGGTGGGGATCCCATTTATTCCACCTGTGGAATTTAGCTGGGTGTTCGGGGTTGTAAAGTAAGTGGGTGAGGGTGGTGGGCATTCCCAGGACAGCAGACAGCGCAGGCACACGTCTGAAGGCAGGGCAGCCTGGAATGTCCCGAGGAACCAACAGCATTCCATGTGGCCCGAGAGGAGAATGAGTAGCAGCGAATTACCTCGGAGGGTGAATCAGTGGGTGGTTATGGAGGGCCTTGAATGCCAGGTGAAAAGCTGGACTTTCTTCTTCAGGCAGTGGGGAGCCACTGCAGGTGTTCAGCCATCGATGTATCAGAGCTATAGTCAGAGTGAAGTGTCCAAACTAGACAAACAAACAAAAAACTAAGTTTGGAAAGCTAGTCAGTAAGTCGGCTGGGCAGAGGTATTTTGTGTTGGAAAGAACAGACAGAAGCAGGAAGGAGGGTATTCCTGGCCGCATGATGCTTCAACATCTTTCAGGATTCTTTGTGTGCCCAGTTCAGCGTAGAATGTGGCACAGGGCAGGTATCGATGGCGGGGGAGGAGGGGCACCAAGACAGCAGTCAGGATGGCAATCCATTCCCAAGACCTAAAGGCAAAGCCTTCAGTCAGCTCACCTGATCTGTGGTTAGAAGAGTCTCATTGCTTCCAGGTGCGGGCTGGATTGTTCTACACGTTTCTGTTGGTTTTGGTACGCCTGGCCACTTTTCTGTGGTTTTCATAACAAGTGATTCTGAAACTCTTTCTGAAATGCAGCAGTCACAGCACCCCCCGAAGCAAAGGGCTTCCCAAGACCCTGGGTGTCGCTGGTTCCCTGGGGGAACTCGGATTTCAGAAGCATCACAGAGAGACTGCAGGAGTATTGAGAGACCCTCCAAATGGCTTTTGAAAACTACAGCTGGCTAAGTGAGAAGACAGGTTAAACAGGCTTTCCATATGAATAGAACATGATTGTAATTATTTATAGCCTCCAGTTGAGGCTTAGTTTCTGCCACGTGCAGATTTGCAAATTTTTATGACTCGAAGAAATACATTGTGGAGCTAGGATCCAGAGAGACAGGATTTTTGCCTTTGCTCGAGACTTAGGATTTTGCACGTACAGCGAGTAAGTCACACTTTGTTTTCCAGTGCTGGGCAAAAGGCACATAGAATAAGATGTTGTTGGGAGCTTTTAGGGCTATATCGCTTGCTTTTTCTAGGGCCATTCTTCACCCTTTAACTTCCGTCTTCAGTACTCTCCTTTCTATGGGCTGAATTGTGTCCCCCATCCATATGTTGAAGCTCTAAGCCACAGTGGGGTGGTATTTGGAGACAAAGCCTTTGGGAGGTACTTAGGTTTAGAGGAGGATGGGGTGCTCAGGATGGGATTAGTGCCCTCATACAGAGGGCACCCGAGAGCTTGCTCTTTCTCCGTGTGCCTCGGGAGGACATAGAGGGAGGCCGTCTGCAAGTCAGGGTGAGAGTTCTTGCTAGAAACCAAATCAGCTGGCCCCTTGGACTTGGACTTCCAGCCTCCAGAATTGTGAGAAAATACCCTTCTGGTGGTTAAGCCACGCTGTCTGTGGGTGTTTTGTCATGGCAGCCTGAGCTGACTAATACAGTCCCACCATAAGCAGGATTTGTAAAAAGCACAGGGGAGGGTTCAAGGTCATGTGGTTAGTGCATAGAAATGCACCATTTCTTTCTGAGGTTATGTCAGTGAGGCAGTTTTGGCATATAAATGCCAGCTAGAGATGGGCTGGGGGTGAAAACTGGGGTCTGTTTGTGTGACAAATCCCAGTAAAAGGGAGGGCAAACTTTGCTCACGAATTAAAGAAAAACGTCCTTGGAGCCTGGGGCACTGTATGCTTTAGGTATGGGTACTCCCAGCCATTTGGGTATTTAACCAGCTTAGCGTACTTAATGAATGTAATGAGCTTAATGTTTAAATACAAAAGTTCTTAGATATACCGTAAAATTGACCAATTGGTTACTTTATGATTATTACCAGTTTCAGAGGCGAGAGTCCTGTAGCAATAAAAGTGCTGAAGATAAAACCATTCAAAACAGCAAAAAGCTCAAGAGGAGTACGAGAGCATTTCAAAGAGGCACAAATCCACCTGTCCGTCATAGTGCACCTAAAAGTCATCCATCCCCAGTGTCCAAAGGCCAGCCTTGCATGTACCAAGTTCTGTGTAGCAAAATGGGTGGAGAGGCAGGGGAGAGAGAAAGCAGCTCATATCTGTGGGTGGAGGTGGTCGCCGCTGTGTTCTGGTACCTGCCAGATATGAAATGCAGCGGGAGTCCCCTGCTGGTGGCTTCAAGGGTCTCTGACGTTGCAGCCCTGTTGGAAGAGAACACAGCATCAGCCTTTCACTGTCCTAGGCTGATAGAGTACTAGGCAGCATTTCATGGGTTTTATCGCACTGTTGTTTTCTTTTTCTAATTTGGGCAATAATGAGCTGTGCTTCTGTTGGTGGTTTAGGACATAGAAAGACCTTTTCAGGGATTCTGTAGTCAAAAGGAAATTATCCATAGGTATTTTCAATTTGAAGCCATACAACTCCCAACAGTAGTTCAAGCCATTAGAGAGTTGCGTTCATTTTTTTAGATTAAATAATGTTAACAGAGAGCATCTAACTACCAGCGGTAGGGAGATTTAGGATGGAACTTACCAAAAACTTGTTTCCTTAAAAAATTTGCTGTGCTTTCCATTAAGGTAAGTGTTAAGTTCTTGAGAAATCGTATCGAAACGGCCAAGCTTCTCTCTCTGCACGTGTCTCTGCTGCAGGTCTCATCCAGGCCGCAGAGAAATGTCAGACCTGTGCTGTCCAGGACACCAGCCACTAGCACACATGTAAACTTAAATTTAACTGATTACAGTTAAATACAACACACAATCCAGCTGCTTAAGTTGCATCCACCACATTTCAAGTGCTCATTAACTATAGTAGCTGGTGTATTGCTCATCACCGCGGTGAGTCCTGATAGTGCTCTGAGAGACTATTTTCTCTGCCCTCACCGAATTTTAGTCTATTTGAGATCCAGGACCAAAATAAATGTGAAAAGGAGATGACAAAAGAAAATTGAATTAACATTTTATCAGCAGTGTCTCAGTATGGTGTATGATTGATTATTGGAGTCATTTATAGGTAGTAAATGACACAAGATACGAGGCGGAGGTGATCGGGGAAGAGTTGTGATTTTTATTGGATGTTAAGTTAACTGGTTAGATTTTGGTGATGGAGTGGGAGGCATCCTATGAGAATGGATCGAAAGTTTTGTGGGGAAGGGGATCAAGGGGTGACACTCTAAGATGTGTTTGAGTCAGGAGCAGTTGTATAATTTGCAGGAATTGGGGCAAGATGAAAATGTGGGGTCTCCTGTTATAAAATTATTGAGAATTTCCAGACGAAGACAGCAGAGCGTTAAGCCAAATGTGGGGCCCTGGAATAGAATGCTTGCCTGTGAAGCTGCCTCTGGTTTGAAGGATGGTGAGTATGCTAAATTGACTAGGTTCTAATGATATCTAAAGATGAGTGTTTTTTTTATACATTTTTAAATGTTGATGTATTTTTGAGAGAGAATGAGAGCAGGAGAGGGACAGAGAGAAAGGGAGACACAGAATCTGAAGCAAGTTTCAGTCTCTGAGTTGTCAGCATAGAGCCTGACGTGGGGCTTGAACTTAACAGTCGTGAGATCATAACCTGAGCCAAGGTCTGATGCATTACCAACTGAGCCACCCAGGTGCCCCAAAGATGAGTATTAAGAGCTATTATAGGAAGCTCTAGCAAAAGTTAAAACTTTTATTTGTTCTTGGGGCTCCTGGGTGGCCCAGTCTTGATTTTGGCTAAGGTCATGGTCTCATGGTTTCGTGGGTTTGAGCCTGCATCAGGCTCTGCGCTGGCAGCACAGAACCTACTTGGGATTCTCCTTCTCTCTCTCTGCCCCTCCCCCACGCACACTGTTTCTGTTTCTCTCAAAATGAATAAATAAACTTAAAAAAATTTATTTCTTTGTACCAGTTTTGCCAGCCCATGGTGTGGAATATTCATCAAGGGTTGCTGTTTGGGCCCAGAGCCCTGTTCTTCACCCAGTGACTTGTCCCTCCATCCCAAGCACGACACTGAGCATAGTGTTATTTTTATGGACAGGATGAAAAGCAAGGCTGTGTGAGCAACCCCTTCATCTCTCCTGATCACAGACATTCTCTCGTCAAAGAAAATGCGTGTTGGAGTTTCGAAAGTAGCAGCTCTTGCCACACTAGCTGGGGGCTTGGCGCTCGTTAGTACATTGGTTGACAGTTGTACCCAAATTCCCCTCTTCGATTGAAATGCCTCAAAGGGATTTAGCAACTCAAATAAAAAAACAAAGTAGAAGCCACTGTGAAGGAAATATATTTTTTATTTTAGACACACTTAAAAAATAATACTGTGTAATAGACCTGGAAATTCTGGGCACTTGAGTCTGACTTCACATGAGCTATGAAGCATAGTGTTATCTTTGGTTAAATGTCTCTTCTATCAGTGCATAGCCTTTCCCTGTGAAGTAACGATTAGTTAGAATATTTGCCCACTAACTGGGTGGTTAAAGAGAATAGTAGAATAATGCAGAGTTGATGAAGATGTGAACCTTTGATTTAGCAAAGACTTCAGAGTCTCTTTATTTCTACCTTTTTTTCAGTCCCTACTGCAACCACCCTGGCCCAGCAAAAGTGGTGTCTCAGCGTTACTTCTGCAGGCAATAAACACTTGCCCCTTGGCATTCTTTAGCTTTTTATTTTGAGATAATTGTACTTCCACATGCAGTTATAAGAAACAACAGAGATATATTATCCTTTACCTCGTTTCCCTCAGTAATATCTTGCGGAACTGTAGTGCAGAATCACAAACAGGGTATGGCTTTGATACAGTCCATCAGTCTTGTTCAGATTTCACCAGTCTTACCCATATTTATTTGTATCTTTATGTTTAATTCTGTATAAGTTTATCAGATGTATAGATTCACAGATCACAATCATAGTCAAGAATCCGAAGTTTCATCACAGGGATCCCTCATGTTATAACCATACTCAATGCAAACATCCTCTCCCCCTCCCCACCTGAACATCATCCTTAACCCCTGGCAACTACTTATTTGATCTCTATTTCCATAGTTTTGTTATTTCAAGACAAAATAAGTATAGTCATACACTATGTATACTTTTCAGATTGTCTTTTTTTCCCCACTCAGCTTAATTCCCTGGTTATTAATCCAAATCATTGTGTGTATTAATCATTTTTCCTTGTTCTACTGACAAATATCCCTTGGCATGGATGTACCACATTTGTTTAAACAATATCTAGGTAGTTTCCATTTTGGGGCCATTTCAGATAAAACTGAACATCTGCTGTGTCAGATTGCAAGGCTACCATAACAAAGTACCGTAGACTGAATGGCTAAACCAACAGGAATGTATTTTCTTACAATTCTGGAAGGTAGAAGTCTGATATCAAGGTGTTGGTGGAGTTGGTTTCTTCTAAGGCCTCTCTTGTTGGCTTGTAGATGGTCACCTTCGCCCTGTGCCATTACATGGTCTTCCCTGTAGAAGGGAACATCCATCATATCAGATAGAGCCCGTCTGGGGGCGTCTGGGTGGCTTAATCAGTTAGGTGTCCAACTTCAGCCCAGGTCATGATCTCGTGGTCCATGAGTTCAAGCCCCACATCAGGCTCTGTGCTGACAAATCAGAGCATAGAGCCTTCTTCAGATTCTGTGTCTCCCTCTCTCTCTGTCCCTCCCCTGCTCACACTGTTTCTCTCACTCTGCAAATGAATAAATGTTAAAATTTAGATAGGGCCCACCACAATGACCTCATTTTTTCTTAATTACCTCTCTGAAGACACCATTCCCAAATACAGTCACATACAAAGATATTGGAGGTTGGGACCTCAATATATGAATTTGGAGGTGAGCAAAATTCAGTTCAGCTCATAACATTCATGTCTGGGTTTTTCTGTGAATATCAGTTTTTATTTTGCTGACATAAATGCCCAAGAGTACAATTGCTGGGTGGTATGGTAGTTGTATGTTTAGTGTTGTTGTTGCTGTTGCAAACTGCCAAGCCATGTTACCGAGGGGCTAAACTGGTTTGCTGTTCCCAGCAGGAATGTTTGAGTGATCTAGCCTCCTTGCATCCATAGTAGCATTTGGTACTGTCACTAGTCTTTATTTTCTCCATTCTGACAAATGTGTGGTGATCTCTCATTGCGGTGTTAATTTGCATGTCTCTTCTGGTGAACGATGTTGAACGTCTTTTCATGTACTTATTTGCCATCTGTATATCCTCTTTGGAGAAAGGTCTGTTCATGTGTTTTGCCCATTTTTAAACTGGAGTTTGTTTTCTTGCTGTTGACTTTTGAGAGCTCTTTATATTCTTGATAGGAAATCCTTTTCAAATATGTGGTTTGCAGGTCACAGATGTGTAGCTGGTCTTCTCCTCCTAACAAGGTCTTTCACAGAACAGATATTTAAATCTTGATGAAGTCCAATTTATCAGTGTTTTCTTTTATGCAATTGTGCTTTTGGTTCAAGTCTAAGAGCTCTGGCTAGCGTTAGAGCCCAAAGATTTTCTTTCTTGTCTTTTTATACTAAACTTTTATAGTTTTCTTTTTTACATGTATATCTGTGATCCATATTGACTTAATTTTTGGTGTAAGATATGAGATTTAGGTTGAGGTTATTTTTTCTGCCTGTGGATGTCCAAGTGTTCCAGGACCATTTGCTGGAAAGGCTTTATTCTTCCTCCATCAGATTGCTTTTACACCATTGTCAAGTATCTGTTGGACATATATTTGCACCTGCTTCTGGGTTCTCTACTGTGTTCCATTGATCAGTGTGTCTGTTCTTCTACCAGTATGATACTGTCTTCATTACTGTAAGTGCTATAGGAAGTCTTAATAATGGGTAGTGTGATTCATTATATTTTTTTTCCTTAAGATTGTTTTAACTATGATAGAGCCTGTGCCTTTTTGTATACATTTTAGAATAAGCTTTTTTATGTCTACAAAAAAATAAAACCCTCACTGGAATTTGATAGTAACTGCATTACCTCAGTTTGGAGAACATTGACATCTTTACCTATGTTGACGCTTCCAGTACATGAAAATGATGTTTCCATTTACTTAGATCTTCTTTGATTTCTTTCATTAGAATTTTATAGTTTTCAGCGAAAGATCCTATGTATGTTTTGTTAAGGGCATACCGAAGTATTTCATTTGTTCTGAAAAGATCATAAATGGTGTTGTATTTTTAATTTTGGTTACTATATGCATTTTGTTAGTATATAGATATAAAATTGATATTTGCATGTTGATCTTATGCTTGAATTTTTTTTGAATTCATTTATTATTTCCAAGGTTTTTTTTTCTTTTTGTAGTTTCCTTGGAATTTCTACATAGTCATGCAAATTTGGATAGTTTTATATTTTCCCTTTTAATACAAATTTATTTCCTTGTCCTGCCATATTGTGCTGGCTAGAGCTTCAAGTACTGTGTTGAGTAAGAGTGGGAGAGTGGGCCACCTTGACTTCTTCCCTATCTTAGGAGGAAAGCCTTGAGACTTTCACCATAAAGCATGGTGCTTGCTGTAGGCTGTTGTAAGTACTCATTATCCAGTTGAGGAAGTTCCCCTTTACTCCTAACTTGCTGAGCATTTTTGTCAGAAATAGATATTGGACTTTGTCAAGTGCTTTTTAAGAAAAATAACAGCTCATTTGGTTTTTCTCCTTTAGCCTGTATACATAGTGGATTATATGGATTGATTTTTCAAATGTTGAATCAGCTTTGCATACTTGGAATAAATTCAACTTTGTCATGGTGTGTAATTCTTTTATACACTGTTGAATTCAATTTGCTAATATTTTGATGAGGATTTTTGTAACCACGCTTATGAGAGATATAGGTCCATAGTTTTTGGGCCTTTTTTTTTGGTACTGCCTTTGTCTGGTTTTAGTATCAGGGTAATACTAGTTTCTTAAAATGAGCCTGGTGTTAATTTTTTAAACATTTGATAGAATACCCCAGTGGAACCATTTGGGCCTGGTGATTCCTTTTTGGGAGGTCTTTACATTATGAATTAAATCCTTAAATAATTAGAGGGCTATTCAAATAATCTCTTTCGACTCATGGTAGTTTGTGGCTTTTGAGACATTGGTCCAGTTCATGTAAGATTCCTTCTTTTATGACCGCATGATTTTCTTTGTGTGAAGAACTTCCTTTAGCCATTCTTTAAGAGTAGGTCTTTTAGCAATGAATTGTTTTAATTTACCTTCATGCTTGAGAATGTCTATTTATCTTTCATTCGTGAAGGAGAGCTTTGCTGGATGAGTAATGGGCATGGAGGAGGGCACTTCTTGGGATGAGCACTGGGTGTTATATGGAAACCAACTTGACAATAAACTATATTAAAAAAAAAGAATTTGCTATTGACAGTTCTTTTCTTTCAGCACTTAACAACATTTTTCCACTTTCTGCTGACTTCCACGGTTTCAGATGAATACAGCTGAATTGGTATTTCCCTATAGGTAATCTTTTGTTTCACTCTCACTGCTTTTAAGATTTTTTTTTTTTTTTTTGTATTTAGTTTTGAAAAATTTATGATGTTTTGGTGAGGATTTCTTTAGGTTTACCCTGTTTGGAATTCATCAGCTTCTTGATCCTGTAGATTTATGTTTTTCAGCAAATTTGAGATGTTTTCTGCCATTATTTCTTAAAATACTCTTTTAGCTCACTCTCTCTCTCTCCTTTCCTTCTGGGACTCCAATGGATGTGATTATTGGACCCTTTCTTATTGTCCTCAGGCACTGTTGATCTTTTTTTAGTCTACTCTCTCTGTGTTAAGATTGCATAGATTTTATTGTTCTGTCCTCAAGTTCACTGTTTCTTTCTTCTGTCATCCCACCTTATTATTGAGCTTATCCACTGAGTTTATTTCTGTCATTAAATTGTTCAGTTGCATTTTTTCATTTCGTAAAGAAAATGTGTAATTTCTTGCTGAGGCATTTTCATCATGGCTGCTTTATAATCCTTGACAGATAATTGCAACATATTATTTATCTCAATGTTAGTGCCAGTTGGTTGTATTTTTGCAAATCAAGTTGTGATTTTCTTGGTTCTTGGAACGATGAGTGATTTTCAGTTGTGTTTTGGATGTTTTGGATCTTTTGTTAGAAAGTCTCTGAGTTCTATTTAAATATTTTATTTTGGAAGACAGTCATGCCTTTTTAGGTTTAGTACACAGATCCTGACCTACTTTTGTGGGCCAAGTTCCAGTGGTAATTTAATTCTGAAGTGTGCTTGGTGTATCTGGTGCCATGGGGACCCCCACTGGTCCCTGCTGTGATGCCTGAGGGCACGGAAGTTGCTTACAAAGACCAGGACACTTTGCACCTCTAGATAGGAGAAGAGTGTCTCTGGTTCATGGGGACAATGATGCTTCTCTGCCTGGGTGTTTGTTGCTAGTTGAGATCCCTTTTACTAGTGCTTCCCAGGTGCGCAGTATCTCTGGATGAGGGAGGGAGTCTCCAGCCCATGGTAACAAAGTAGCTTTTCATGGCAGAAGACTTGTGGTGGGAGGATCCCCAGCCTGTGTGGATGTAGAGTACTTCCCAGGCTTGATATTGTTGGTGGTGGGGGGGGCGGGAGGAGGAATCCCTCTTGCCTATGCTGCATGGCCCCCTGATAGAATCTTAGGCCCTCAGGGGAGAAAGGTGCTTCCTAAGTGCTGTCTGCAGTGGAATTACCCTTGTTGGAGTCTCCTGTCTTCCCCCACCGTGTTTCTCAGTGGAAGCTAGTATTCATGCCTAACTGGGAGGAGAATGGTTCCACTGGCCACTTAATGTCAGCAGGGGTCTCTCAGTCCCCCTTGCTTGGTTCACATGGTGTCATCTACCTTGTGATTCGGGGATGTGGGCTGTCCTTTACTGCTAGGTTGAGAATCAGGAAATGCCAGGTTTGTGTTGCCTTCTGCTTCTGGATGGGGCATTATTCCTTCAGTCCTAGGGTCCCTTACCATCCTTTGAACACCTTTCAGCATTCTGATTTGGGTCACTCTTGCTTTATTTCCAGGGTTCATTACCAGTAACATATTGCAAAGCCAAACAGCCTGGAAAAGAAGGTGGATGGGAAGGGAAGTGAGGAAGGGAAGATAAAGAAAAGAAATTAAGTTGATCAAATGGATTTTTTTCTCTTTTCTTCTTTTTAAAAAAATGTTTTTAATGTTCTATTTTATTTTTGAGAGAGAAAGATAGAGACAGCATCAGCAGGGAAGGGTCAGAGAGAGAGGGAGACACAGAATCCGAAGTAGGCTCCAGGCTCTGAGCTAGCTGTCAGCACAGAGCCCAACACGGGGCTTGAACCCATGAACCGCGAGATCATGACCTTGGCCGAAGTCAGACGCCCAACTGACTGAGCCACCCAGGCATCCCTTTTCTTCTTCTTCTTTTAACCCTCGGAAATTAGGAAGTCTTGCAAGGACCTCTCATATTTAATGGGGAAGGGCAAGGAGAAATGGGTCTATGCCATCTTGTGCAGACTCATATTTTTTGTGTAGCTTTTATTTCTTTTCCATTTTGTTTTCTCCTCCTTCTGCTGGTAAAGCTTTGAGAGCAATCCTACAATCTAGCAGTCGCCTCTTGTTCTCGGGTACAAATGTATGGAGCCCAGCTATATCTGACCAAGCGGACCACTCCAGTACACTGAATTTATTTTGCCGGGCTAGAGCCCTATCTTTCTAAAAATATAAAAACAGAAGTTGAAGTCCACAAGCATAGGCAGTAAAGGAGAGGGGAGTTCTGCTTCCCCTGTGCAGCAGGGCTAGCTTGGCACTGCCCTTTCCTCTGTGGCACCATGCTCGTGGTCAGTGCCTGTCCTGGCTGAAGTGGAGTGTTGTGGCCATCTGGTCTCCCGGTTTCAATCACTTGATGCAGTGCCCAGTAGTCCTCAGTCATGGGACTATTTTTAGATTATCTGGAGGCAATTCTTATACTTGGGGCACTGAAAAGGAATGGAAAAAGTGGGGAAAGCACTTTCAGATTAGTGGGAATTAGCACAGGAGCAGATGAGATCTCTACCTGATGGCCATTTTTCCTGTAGAACAGGG
The DNA here is from genome assembly GCF_008692635.1 of Crocuta crocuta. Classification (NCBI taxonomy): domain Eukaryota; kingdom Metazoa; phylum Chordata; class Mammalia; order Carnivora; family Hyaenidae; genus Crocuta; species Crocuta crocuta. The sequence goes on along the minus strand of NW_027532842.1, from coordinate 2,040,177 downwards.
CACATACGTTGCTTCTGCCTGGAAAGATAAACCAGCATCAAATTTGTCTTGTTAGGCAAGATGTGTTCCATTAGTGAGATTGATTTCATTGTACACTTCATTGCAAAGGAAAGGATTTCATTTTTGCTCCTTATCTTAGATCCTCTTTCTCATGCTGAGAAGAGGAGACAAGAGTTGCCTTTGGGTCATAGCACAGTTTGGTCAAGCAAGGCAGTTTGGGATCAGTTTTGCTTTTTACCCAGAATCAGAATATTGTGCTTAATTACTCTGACACAAGAGGCTATTGACCATCCCTAACTTTGTAGACATCAGTGGGATTGAAGATTCCTTCAGAAAAGAATTTGAAATATATTGATTCTGGCTCTCCTCATTTAATGATTAAACAGTTACTGAATTCCTGGTGAAGGTCCTGTATTTCTTGATTTATGTAAGACCAATATTTTCATTGAATACATGAAAATGAGTTTGATACTAATGCGTGTAAACATATATAATCATTTAACATATTTTAAGAACCAACATTGGATTGTCCTTTATGAAGAAGTACTAATGGTAGGCTACTTTTTTTTTTTAATGTTTTATTTATTTCTAGGAGAGAGAGAGAGACAGTGTGAGCAGGGGAGGGTCAGAGAGAGAGGGAGTCACAGACTGAAACAGGCTCCAGGCTCTGAGCTGGCAGTCAGCACAGAGCCTGACGCGGGGCTCAAACCCACGAACTGCGAGATCATGACCTAAGCGAAAGTCAGACGCTTAACTGACTAAGCCACCCAGGCGCCCCAATGGTAGGCTACTTTTAAGCTACTTAAACATTTGTTAAATATTTAGCACTGTGTTTTATAAATCCTAATTGTTATTTGGGCCACTTCCGGGACTCGGTTTCTCTGTGGTGCATCTCGTTCTTCCCACACTGAGGACCTCTCACACTGGTGAGGGAAGCTGTACCTTTCAGGGAAGGACCCTGATCGGATTCCATGGCACGGCATTGAATCCTACATCCACTGTTTGCAAATTTCAGGCCTTGGGCAAGACACCTCACTTCTGGTTCTTCAGTTTGCTCATGTGGACCCTGTGGAAATACAGAGGTATTATGAGCATTGAATGAAAGTGTGAATGCTAAGTACTTAGAGCAATATCATGCTAACAGCAAACCCATACTAGGTGTTTTTCTCATGGTGCATGATTATGGGTATTAGAAATCAAAAGAAAGTAGGTATGGTTGTGGGGATTACAGTAACCAAAGATAAAGCCACATGGCATTGTTACTCATCACCTGGATCTTGATGCCCAGGACAAGAACTAAAAATGCTGCATACTAATATTTATCTTGATGCCATGCTGCCCCTGTCTGCATTGCTAGCGCCTTGCTTTTGTTGCTGTCTTCCCTGTCTTCCCCCTTCCTTCCCAAGGGGTGCAAATTTGCTGATTCTCACTAGTATGTTTTTCATAACAATCAGCTTCGAGATAAGCTATGGAAGACACAGATCCCTATCTAATCTGTTTCTAAAAAGTGTGGTTTAAAAACAGTGGGCATTTATGACAGCTAATTTTGTTGTACTTTGTTATTAAGGGAAGATGATGTTAATGCCAAATGAGTAACAAAAAAATCAGTTAAATTCGTTTAGGGAAATTAAAGTGCTGACAAGTTCATAATGGCTTTTCTGGTTGCTAAATGAGATTGACACGGATTAACAGTTGGTAGTGGACAGAAATTTGCTTAACTTACTGAAGTATATTTCCATCAAAATGATAGCTGTGTATAAGAGCCATCACCAAGGCATTTAGTTATGAGGCCCATGAGTGTGAAGGAGAGAGCTAATCAAATAAGACAAGTTGTACTTAATTTTAATTAGGTAAATTCCCCTTCACGTTTTAATCCCATAAACTCAGTCATGGATGGTGTAGAAGCCAGTGGCCAGCCATCTCATTGTCTCATGCTGGTTTCTTTTTCTAAGTTATTTTTTTAAAAAATCCCATAGAATTAACTTGTGTATTTGATTATGCGTTCTGAATTCACCTCTTTAGTGAAAAGAGGTGTCTCTGTCATCTTTTCCATGTTTGAAAATTTTTAAATAAATCCCCACAAATCATCTTTACAAAAATGTACTGAAAATTTTATAGTGTAATTTGCAATGCCAAATGAAATCAGGTGTGAGGGATTTATATCAGTGAAATTGTTTTGATGCTGACAAAACAATATAGTGTATTCTAGAATATGATTTCTGTAGTCCATTAAAGCTTTTTTAGTTTTATGTGCGCTGTTGTTCATTTGTTGGTTGCTGCAGTGTGGGTATAAATTGGATTCTGATCTTTGTTAGTTCATTAGATTCTTTTTTTACTAGGATATTGGGGGGTGGGAGGTACCAGATAATCAAGACTTTGTTACACTTGTGGGATATAACTAGGTGTTACAGTGCTTGTAGTCATGAAATTTTCTTTTACTTAAATGTACAGCAGGTATAGCATATGATGATTTTTTGGTTGATGCACATAGAAGCATAATTTATGGACTTCTGCAGGAGCCTGTGAGATCTGATAAACATTTTGTATAAATTACTGTCTTCGAATTGCTGTGCTAAACACAAGGAAGATACAAAGATGTATTTTTTTTAAAGGCTCTGCTTTTAAGTTCTCAGTAATGGAAGAGGCAGACAGATAAACAATAGTACAAAGCACTAGGAGATTAGTTCCAGACAGAGATAAAATGATTTCGGTGCAAAAATCTAAGAACTACTGAAACTTCACATATCAGCTTGACCTGAAGTAAGGTTTGGATGCATAGAAAATAGGCGGCAGTGACCTTCCAGGCTGAGAGCGCAGTGTGAAGAAAGGTGTGAGGGTGTGCCACACTTAGGGAGCGGTGGAGCTTTGGTATAATACAGGGCATACGAGAGGGAGCTTTAGTTCACAGGAAGTGAGTCTGGAGACCCAGGCTCGGTCCCCTAGACACTTGTAGGCACTTGCTCGATGCCGGGTGCGTGCTGGCTGCATGGACTGAGGTGGCGGTCATGGTGGACACAGCCCCTTCTCTCTGGGGAGCTGAGCTGGGAGAAATGCAGGGTCTGGCTAAGGAGGGAGACCTAAGTATTAGGGGGCTGTCGTGGAATTTTGAGGTCACATCATCTGACCAGGGCTTCATGAAGAAAGGTCTGGTGAGCTGAGCCCGGAATGGAGGTGGGATGGAGGAGGGGAAGCAGATGCAGCGAGGATGGAAGGAGAGGCCTGAGATGAGGTTTAGGGAGCAGACAGGGAGCGGAGCAGAAAGAGAGCATAATCGCAGATGGCGCTGAGATCTGGAAGATCTCGGCCAGCCATGAGCCATCTCTTTTTTATATGAGAACCTTTTCAAGGAAAAAAAAACAGTGTTCATGGGCCGTGGTCCCCAATTTTCCCATCTTCAGAGTAACTTCTTTTTAGTCTGATGTAGTAAAAGTAGGTATGTTTGTGACAAATTATCTATGGAATGGAGGATTGTCTTTGCAAAAACCAGTATTGTGTTTCATCCACTACAATGTGGTTGTCTGGGCACAGTAAAGCAGCAGCAGCACTGAGGCGGTTGTCATTTCTCCCGTAGGCAGAGGGAAGTCCTTCCCTGTAAGCTGGGTAGATCTGTGGGTTGCTTGGGAACATGGAGAATATTGCGTGGTGCCTTGCTCTCTTCCTTTGGGGCCGGGAGTGGAAGCTAGTCATCATCTTCCATAGCACTTCTGTTTCCTTAGCACTTACTGGGCAGATTTAGAGTTTGGGGTCCTTCTGTTTTGTTATGAATGACAGGTAAGTAGAAGTATATGGAAGAAGTCAGCATACAGGGAAATGGTTGGCAACTTGACCAAGAAGAACATAATAGATACCTAAGGAACTTGTGTTAAACCTCTTTACGCACTGATCGGTTTTAATATGACCAGCGATTTTTAGTTCAGTTCCATCACTGGTTTTTGACTACTTGCCCTGTCCTCTAATAGAATTCCACCCAGAACATGGACTGTAGTAGAGTAAATGTGATCATTTTTAATTGGTTGCATATAGTTAATGGTGTTTAGTAGTGGTGCTAACACACCTTATTAGGGACCGTAAGGACCCTGTGGGATTGTGGGATTGTGGGATGGAAGATGGCTGGTGGCTGATGGGGCATAGCTGGCTGAAAAAAGTACACAGGTAATGGCAACAGCTCCTGCTAGTGGGGTTGAGAATAATTGCCTTTTTAGAGCCATGTGTCTTAGAAGAATTATAACCATCAGGTAGGCAAACCTGGAGTCTGGAGGACCTGGGTCCTGCTTTCAAGTGGCTGCTCTATGACTTTGGACAAGGTGATTGCTGTAGATGGAGTAATTGAGCCCATCGTTAGACCTGCTCTTGCTGCCTTATACTTTTGCACCATGGCCACGTGTTGAGCTGGAGGGTAGCCCTCTGGGCCTTGATCTCCGGCACGGCCGCATGACTTGGCCTGGCTAGTGAAATATTAGCAAGTGGGATGCAGGTGGAGACTTGTGCGCTTGGGCTTGTGGTCAGGTGATGTGCGCTGAGAACATGTGGGCTGAGAAACGCAGAGGACCCAATCCATCAGGAGCCCTGTAGACCGAGGGAGCCACTGCAGCTGCTGACACACGGAGAAAATAAATGGGGGTCCTAAGCCACTGCGAGTCATGGACTCGTGCTATAGTGTCATGGTGGCAGTTGAGAGCCAACAGGGCTCGTGCCTTTCACTCCATTGTTCTGTGCCTAAAATAAAACAATCCCATCAGTACAGTGCTCACCTACTAGTAAGCAGGCAAGAAGTACGTTGCAGCTATGTTTAATACTTAAAAGATGAGATATATATGCAAAGTAAGGGCATACTTTCTGCACCGTGGGGAACTACCTAGTAAAGAGAAGAAAGGTAAGGCTCTAATATTGAATTGTTTCTTGCTGTAAACTTGCTTTGGGTCCTGGGTGTTTTATGTTTGTTCATCAATGCGTGTATTTGGTCAGGGTCCTCCAGAGAAACAGAGCCAGCGAAAGATACAGGAGTCTCCCCTCCTCTCTCTTTTTGTCATGATTGGGTGATCGGTTTACTGGTTTTAAAAAATTGGCTCTGGACAGTGGCGACTGGCAAGTCTGCATCTGTAGGGCAGGGCTCCTCTGGCGCTCTGGACATGGACTTCCTCTCTTGCTAGGAAACATGTCTTTGCCCTTAAAGCTTTCAACTGATTAGATGAACCCCACCCAATTATGGGTAAGCTGCCCTCCTTAAAGTCAACTGATAATAAGTGTTAATTATATCTAAAAAATTCCTTCATAACAACATCTAGACTGCTGTTGGCCCGAGCGGCTTGGTGCAATAGCCTAGCCAGGTTGACCCACCGAATTAGCCATCATGACGTGCATTTATAGGCTTTCCGTTGTGTAACTGGACGGGACCCACAGAGATTAAGCAAAATAGACCTGGTGCCTGCTGGCATGGAGTCCGAGTCCTGGGACTGTTACCTTGTTTCGTTTGCACAGTAGCACTAGAGATGTGCATTGTTTGTTTGCCACCGTGTAGCAAATGAGAAAACCAGGTTCAGGGTGGAGGTCATGGAGCTAAGGCCACGCGTTCGTCTGATCCAGGGACCGTTTTACTATCTCCATTCCCTGTGCCACACCCCGAGATGATCGCCACCACCATTCTGTGAGCTGCAGCTTCTGTGGGATTCCCTGGCAGAAATGGACTCTTGATTCCTTGACTTCATACCTGGATAGCTGTTAGTCAATTAGATTAATGAAATGGGAATTTATTGATATAAATTTCAAATGCAGCAAATGCTGAAGGCTTTTCTGTGTGCACGTTTTGTATTATCAGATGACATTTCCCAGGAGTGAAGTTAACAGAGTCAGACCTCGCTCTTCTGCTGTATACCATAATTAAGTTAAGGTTCTTGCCAGAAAACGAAATAAATGTTTTGCGTGTGCCTGTAGACAATAGATTAATTGTGCGCTGCAGCAGAAAAGTCAGCCTCATGTACATAATGGAGATATTGATTGTTAAATTTATCCACAGCAGTTCGCATCCTGTTTTCGCATGTTCTCTCCCTCTTGTGTGTTCATTAACTGGTTTTATATGCCCATCTTCTTGTGTCTTTTAGTTCGTATTTCTAGAGAGAAGGGCCCTTTCTGATTCACTCACCATTATACTATAAGGATACAGGTGCTGTTTAATATTGCTGATAGCAGGCTGTCTTTGTGGTGAATACGTTAAGGATTCGCTTTTTTAAAAGTTTACCTTTGTATTGAGTCATGAAAAACACAGTAAAGCACAGAATGCACGGCACAGTGTAATTTTACGTATGCACGAGTCTGTGTAACTAGTATCCACATCAAGATATAAAATGTTCCCAGCACATTGGCAGCCCCCCACCCCTACCCCCTGTGCCTCTGTCCATCCTTTCCCCCTCTTCAAGGTAACCGCTGTTCTGTCGCCATAGCATCGTCTGCCCTGTGCTTCAGCTTCATACCAATGGAATCCTAGAGTACACGCTTCTTTCCTGACTGGCTTCTTTTGTGGAACATTGTGTTAGCCTCAGATGGCATTTGTTTTCCCTTCATTTCTGTGAAGTAGGAATGGTATGCACTTTATCCATCCTGCTGTGGAGGGACTTTGGATGGTTTCCAGTTTTTTTGGCAATTTTGCGTAATGCTGTTATAAATGTGTTTGGATGAACATAAGTATCTCTATTTCTTAGTATATATTCAGGAGTGAGATTGCTTGATCGTAGGGTGCACATATGTTTAGTTTTAGGAGATACTGACACATGGGTTTTGAAAGTGATTATTCCCATTTGTACTTGCCAGCAGTAGGTAATTCTACCGGTTCTCCGTCCTCACCAGCACTTATTTAGCATCTGGTTTAAAAACTGTGTAGATAAGTTCTCTCGAAGACATTTATGGACTAGTGTGAGTTACTCTGCTGCCAGGAGTCATTATCCCGTGCTGTCCCCTTATGATTAGATTCCTGAATTTTGTGCTATTTCCGGCAAGCCCCTTCCTTAAGTTTCCACAGATCATTTTCTGATGATCTTCTCTTCGAACGCCCCGAATGTTTGGATGCTGAGGTGGGGTCAGTGTGCTTCTAATTGCATTTGCTGGCCTTCTGGGAAGTGCCCCAGGACCAGACATGATTTTTCTCAGGCCAGATTTTGCGTTTGGGAAAGAAAGAGAGCTCCTCTGACTTGACATTACTTCCCACTGTGTTCCTTTCCAGCCCCGAGGGAGACTTGGCTGTCTGCGGCGATGCTGGCGGGTTCTGTGATGTGAGCAGGGGGAGGAGTAGGCAGGGCGCACTGGCATCCTGATGCCTTTACCAGCCCAGCCTCTCATGAGTCTGGAAGTCACCTTGGTTGGTAACCTTTTTTTCCTTTTACAATAGGAATACAGGTCTCCCTTGGCTACATATCTTACTTCGAGATAGAAATGATTTCTTTCACTCTTGTCCTGACCTAGTTTTTGCCTCCAATTGTGCCTATTACCTGGAGCCTTTAGGGATGTTTGGGGCTCACGGCTAAGACGGTGGTGCTTGGACTTCTCCCTTCCACACGCGCCTGTGCCTTTCGGTGAGCTTGTTCGGAGGCCCAGAGTGCCCGGCGTGGTCTGCGGGAAGAGTGCAGAGCACCTTCCTCAGGGCCCAGGGTATCTATGCCCTCCTGGGTCCCCCTCCCACTCTGCCGGTGCAGAGAATCTAGCCTGTCCGCACGTGGCATTGGCGGAAGGAGTGTGTGCATGTGGTGAGCTAGTCTCTTCCTCATCAGGCATTCTCTTGTGCACCTGAGGCTTTGCAAACCCAAAGGCCAAGAATTGACTGGGCCGTCTCTGTTCTCTTCGGAGATCTCGATCCTGGGGAGATGACCCAGAATGCCTGGCTGCTTAAGTGGGACCCTGTGCTGGAGGAAGCATGGGTGGGGGGGCCCATCTGTTAACATTTTAAAATGTTATTTGCGTTCACTTTCTTGGTAGTTCCACTTTGTTCCTATGTACTGTGAGAATATACTGTGACTTTCCTTATATGATGCAGTCTTTTCCCCTTTAGGGAGCTGTTATGGTAGTGGAGGGAATAGCTTGAGTTGAAGGAGAATTGAAGGGAGCAATTTCTTGTGGATTTAGACCAGAAAAATTAAGTGGGTGCCCGGGAGAGAAAGCCACGGGACGGACTCCCCAGCTGCCCACTGCTGACGTCACCCTGTCACCACGCCCAATTTCCCAGCTGTTCTGGGCCAGTGAAAGTGAACCACTGTGTGCCCTCGGAGCGCAGCCTAGAGCGAGCGAGCTTGGGTGTGAGAGCCAGTTGCTTTCCCTGTGGTGTGCTCTCTGAGTGAGGGGCAGTGCAGGCTGTGACCAGCCGTGCCAGTACTTGGGTCTGCTAATCTCTAGGACCAGAGGCAGGGGCTTGGAATGTGTTTTGGGGAGAAGACACCAAGTTGGGGTAGACCTGGGGCCTCAGTCACCTAACTCCTTTCAAAAGAAGGGCCACTTTTGTAGAAGAGCAACCACTGACCGACGTCTCCCTGTTTATCCAACGGTTCCATATGCCCAGGGATAAAGATGTTTCCTTAATCTAACCCCTTGGGCAGGCAGGCCACAAAAATAGGAAAATTAAAGTTGAATTTGTTGCTAAACATGACCAGATTCATTAAAAATGTATTTGTGTTTTCTTAAAGGACCTAGCGAGAAGGATTTCTCTCTTGATTATTATATGAGAACAATGATAGTGTTTTCTTGCTCTCTTTGAAACAAATAGTTGGTCTGTCACAACGAGGATTAAGGGGCATAGTCTGGAGGAAACAAAAACATGAAACATTTTATATTAAAATTAGTTTTTCCTCATTTTCCTTTCTTATTAGCCTATGTGCTACAAAACCAGGAGATTCTCCCCAAACTCCTATATGAGATCTTCAATTCTAGAAATAGAAAGGAATTCATTATTGGAGAATTTGAGGCATAGAGAGTGGCAAAAAGGCCACGTGTTTTTGCTAAACCGCACTAGTCACCCATATCAATAGGGATTAAATAAGCCAGTGGGTTAAGTGCCTTGGGCTGCTAAAGCTTCCCATTTCGGACATCGAAAGGCACACACGATTTTATTTACCTTAAAATAGGAATCCAAAAAGTGAACACGGAATTTAATGCTGTGCTTTTCAAATTAAGTCTTCACTTATTTCAATAGTGTAGGTGTACGGTAATGGTGTGAAATCTGATTTCTACACGTGGGATTTTTTTCCCCTTCTATTTCATGTTTCTAGTCTTGTGAGGAGTTAACCAAGGTAATGTGGTACAGTGCTCACCCATCTCTGTCTTCTTAGTTGAGCACGTCTTTTTCCGTATTTGCATTTTATCTCCCTCTCAAACTTAATAATGTCTTGCACTGTATGTTTGCCGTTCACAGTCTTTAAGCCTTTGCCTCTCAAATGGGTTGAGCCTCAACCCGGCTGAGTGTCTGGGCCGCTTGTATCCACCTGCTTTTCTGTGTGTTCTCACATTGTTTGTTTTCCGTCAAATGTTAATTTTTACAAGTCAATATCTTGTAGCCACTACAGTACTTTTATAGTGTGGGAGCAACAGAGAGCTGAACACTACACATTTTTAATTTGAGAAATAAAAGGAAAAGTACTCGAATATCTTTTTGAGTAAGAGGGAATTTTTATATTTTAATTCATGTAGCATATGTCTCTGGGGCGGGGTTGCTTATTATACTACTGATTGTTTCTGCATTTAGGCCTAAGGAGAGTTAAGATAGTCTTTAAAAGCATCACAGCAGCTTCCAAATGTTTATCAGATTATTTAAAATTGAGTATGTGTTTTATACTCCAAAGAATGTCTTCCTATTAATGACTAGTTTAAGATTAATTTTTTTTATATTGTAACTGTTCAAAATGAAATTTAAATTTGATTTATACCTCTGGCCACAGCAGACTGATTGGCCGCGAACTAATTCACCTCCTGAGAACTAGAAATGCTAAAGAATAAAAAAGGCCAAACCTGAACAAAACTTGTGTTTGTGCGTGCATCTTCATAATGCTATTCACGGTAGCCAAAAGGTGAAAACAATTCAAATCCATCACTGTGTGAATGGATAAACAAATTGTGACATATATGCGTGCACGCACGCACACACGCACGCGTGCACGCACACACATGCACACACGATGGAATATTATTCAGCCAGGAAAAGGAATGAAGTACTGATACGTACTCAGTGTGGGTGAACCTCATAGTCATTATCTAAGTGAAGGCAGTGAGACACAAGATGTCATATGTTGTGTGATTTCATGTCTCTGAGTTAGCCGGAGTGGGTGAGTCTGTACAGACAGCAGATGGGTGTCTGTCAGGAGGTGGGGAGAGGGGCACTGAGAGGGAACTGCTTAATGCGTATGAGGTTTCCTTTTGCAGTGATAGACATATTTTAGAACTAGGGATAAGTGGTGGTTTTACATTTTAAATATTGTGAATGCCACTAAGTCACGTACTTTAAAATGGTTCATTTTATTGAATTTTACCTCAGTAATATTTAAAAAAACAGCGATTTTTGAAATGCATTGGAGAGCTAGCAGCACAGCAAGGGCTGTGGAATCAGGATCCCAGAGGAGTGAACCTGATTATTGGCACTGTGTTTCCCCTCGAGGCAGATTCCTTTTACACTGAGTAAACCTTCTAGAAGACTCATGGGTGGCAGAACATAAAAACGCAGTTCAGATCCCACCAAAAATGAGCACTCCTGATAAACACACGCTTTTATTGGGGATACCTAAAAGATTATAATCTAGAAATATGGGTGAGCACGAAACAGGCCAGCACTGGCAAGAACAGAAGCCTGGACACAATCCTTTATTCAGTCAATCAGTCTTCCCCACCTTAACTGCCTGCCACAAGCAAAAGTAAAATCCACTCTGTAACAGTTCCTCAGAGTCTTCGATTACCTTTACAAGTTTTCATGCACAATTTCTAGACTTTAATAAGAAAACATAGGTGTGCCTGGGAAGCTCCGTTGGTTGGGAATCTGACTCTCGATTTCGGCTCGGGTCATGATCTCGCTTTTTGTGAGATCAAGCCTTGCATCAGGTTCTGTGCTGACAGCATGGAGCCTGCTTGGGATTCTCTCTCTCCTCGCCCTTCCTATGCTCACAGTTTCTCTCTCTCTCAATCTCTCTCAAAAATAAATAAACATTAAACAGATAATTAAGTATGGAAAACATAAGAGTTGACCGAAAACTGAGAGAGAAAAAAGACAAAAGAAACAGACACTAGTTTGAGGTTACACTGTTCCTGGGATTATCAGAACCAGGCGTTAACTATGCTTACCGTATTCAAGCAAATAAATCATATGGAAAATTGGACTAGAATTAGGACTCTCAGAGAATAGACTGGAAACTGAAAGTATAAAAAGCTGGCTCTAAAAAATTAAGTAAAATTAAGAACTCAGCAGTGTACTTACATACAGGTTAGACACAGGTGAAGAGAGAAATGGTACATTGGAAAATAGAGTAAAATGACATCCAGCTGAAGCATGGAGATGAAAAAGAGTTAGGATAAAGTGTGCCAAACAGACAAGAGCATAAGAGACATACGGAGCGTGGTAGAGAGGTGTCTTGTAAGTGTACCTATAGTTCCAGGAAATAGAGACAGAGAGAGGGAGGTGCAATGTTGAACAAAAATGGATAAAACTGGGTACCATGAGAAGCTGGCCAGAAGAAAGCTGGTGTAACTGAGTTACTGCCGTCTGAGTAGACTTGGAGACAAGGATCACTACTAGCGGTAAAGAGAGCAGGATAGTTATTCTAAATGTACAGGTAATTAATAGCCAGCTGTAAACAATCAGAACTAAAAGGAGAAATTGATAAATTCATTGTTGTAGTTGAAAAATCTTAACACCCCTCTCTCAATAATTGATAGAACAGCTATACCAGCAGTTCCCCAATATTTTGGTCTTGGGTCCCTTTTACACTCTTAAAAAATATTTATGAACATATGTAAACATTTAAAACAAATACCGGCTCCTGGATGGCTCAGTTGGTTGAGCGTCCGATTCTTGATTTTGGTTCAGGTCATGATCCCAGGGTCATGAGATTGAGTCCCTCATTGGGCTCTGTGCTGAGCATTGAGCCTACTTAGAGATTCTCTCTCCTTGTACCTGTGCCCCTTCCCCACTCATGCACACACTCTCTCTAAAATTAAAAAGCAATAAACACAATGCATGTTCATATAAATAACACAGTGTTATGGAAAATAACTATATTTTCCAAACAAAATTTAATATGAAGTGTCATTATTTTATATTTTTGCAAATTTTATTAATGTCCAGCTTCATAGAAGACATAGAAGAATAGAAAATAGAGAAACAGAGACAATATATCTGTTTTAATATGTTGTTTCAGTTGAAGTATATAAAGAAAATCCAGCTTTACAAAGATATAGAATTGGCCATTATTGTGAGTATTCTTTTGTATACCAACTTGACAAGTGGTAATTTCTTTTTCTTTCTTTCTTTCTTTTTTTTTTTTTTTTAATTTAGAGAGAGCATGAGGGCAGAGTGGGGAAGAGAGAATCTTAGGCTCCAATGTGGGGCTTGATCCACCACAACCCTGCCATCATGACCTGAGCAGAAATCAAGAGTTGGAGACTCAGGCAGCTCTTGGGTGGCTCAGTTGGTTAAGTATCCAACTTTGGCTCAGGTCATGATCTCATGGTTCATGGATTTGAGCCTGCATCGGGCTCTGTGCTGACAGCTCAGAGCCTGGAGCCTGCTTTGGATTCTGTGTCTCCCTCTCTCTCTGCCCCTCCCCTGCTCATACTCTGTCTCTGTCTCTCAAAAATAAATAAAAAACATTAAAAAAACTAAAAAAAGAGTCGGATGCTCAGCCAGCTGAGCCACTGAGGCTCCCCAAATTGTAGTTTCTTAATGCTTAGTTACAAAGTGGAATCTGAAACCATTTCAATGAACTTCTCGTAATATACTATGAAATTCATTCGCCTGTCTTGTATTTTGAATGATCTTTTATTCATGCATGATTTTTTAACACCATGCATTGGGTTAGTCGGAAAATATTTATCCAGTGGGTCATGCAGGTCTTCCAAAAATTGACACTTTTCATCACTGTCAGTCTTATCAGAAAACACTGGACCACATTAAAATGATGAAATTCTACTAACAGGAAAAGTTCATTGAGTTTGAAATGTCAAGCCACAAGAAGATATTTGTAATACATGCACCTGACATATAATATTCACAATATTTCAAAAACTTCTTGACAACAACAATCATAATACCAACTTCTCACTAGAAATGTAGGCAAAAGACTTGACATGCACTTCACAACATAGGCTATCCAGATGGCCAATAAAGAAAGAAAAGATGCTCGGCCTCATTAGTTATCAGGAAAATGCAACAAAACCACAATGAGATGCTAACACATACATACCCCAGAATTAAAAGAATAAAAGTATCAATATTGACAGCAGGGGAAAATATTAGAACTCCTATACTCTGTTGGTGGGAGTGTAAATTGGTACACCAGTATGTAAAACCGTTAGAAGCTGAATATCCGCATCCAGCAATTCCACTCTTAGGAATGTAACCAACATAAATGTGGCATGTACAGCAGCGCCCACCCCCAATCCACGGCAGACACATTCCAGATCCTCATTGGATGCTGAAGCCACAGATACTACTGAACCCAATGTATGCTATGTTTTTCCTATACATACATACCTATGATAAAGTTCGGTTCACAAATTAGGTAGTGTAAGAGATTAACAACAATAATAAAATAAAACAGTTATGATAATGTACTGCAATAACAGGTGAATGTGGTGTTTCAGAATATCTTATCATATTGTGCTCACCCTTTTTGTGATGATGTGAGGTGATAAAATGCCAGTGGGTTGAGATGAGTGAGGTGAATGACACAGGCCTGTGACGGAGCATTAGGCTACTCCTGGCTTTCTGACTGTATGTCAGAAGGAAGATCATCTGCTTTCAGACAGTGATTGACCAAGGGAAATTGAAATTGTACAAAGTGAATCCATGGGGAGGGGGAGGGGGAACTACTGTTGATGCGTCAAATGATGTATGTAAGAATGTTCATGGCACTATTATTCCCGACAGCTCCAAACTGGAAACAACTCAGTTTATTCTCTCATTAAGAGAATAAATCAGCAATCTGTGGGATATTCATACAATGGAATCTCATAGAGCAATCAGAACTATTGTTGGACACAATGATACAGATACATCTCACAACCAGTGTTGATTGAATAAAGCCAGGCACACAAGAATACATAATGTATGATTTCACTGTTTATCAAGGTCAAAAATAGGGGCGCCTGGGTGGCTCAGTCAGTTAAGCATCCGACTTCAGCTCAGGTCACGATCTCATGGTTCGTGCCTTTGAGCTGTGCATCAGGCTGGTCCTCTGCCATCGGCACAGAGCCCACTTCAGATCCTCTGCCTCCTGTATCTTTGCTCCTCGCCTGCGCATTCGTTCTCTCTCTCTCTCTCAAAATAAACTAAAAGGTCAAAAATAGGCGAAACTAATAATCTATAGTGTAACAAGTTATAATAGCAGTTACTTGTAGGGCAGGTCAGTATAAGGGTGGGGGAGAGTGTTGGGAGGGCACATAAGGAGACTTCACTTGGCATTGCATTGGGATATTCACTTGGGGTTGATTTAACTATTCACTTTCCTGTATTTATGTTATACTTTAAGTAGTTTACCTAAAGATACATTAATAGTTAAGACAGAAGTATAAATTAGAAAGTTACCATATGCATATTGCAAAAAGCTCACAAAGATAGTTAAACATGACACCCACAATCATTCTTTTGGCATATTGTTTAGAATCTCTTCCTAAACATTTACGAATAAGGCTGCTACGACAGAATGGGGGCCCTAAACAATAAACATTTATTTTCTCACAGTCCAGAGGCTGAGAAGCACAAGGTGAAGGTGCCAGTAGTTTCAGTTCCCTGGTGAGGGCTCTCTTCTTGGCTTGGAGAGGGCCACCTTCTTACTGTGTCTTTATATGGTTGGTGTCTTCTTCTTCTTAGGACATTAACCTTGTCATGGGGACCCCACCCTCATGACCTCATCTAAATCTAGTTACCCCCCAGAGGCCCCACCTCCAAATACCATCATATTGGGATTAGGGCTTCAACATATGAATTTAAGGGGGACATGTTTAGTCCATACATTGCTTAGCTCTCTTAGTTCCTTCATTTCCTCATTGGTAAAACAAGGGTTATAATAGTGCCGATTTCATATTGTCTTTAGGGTCAGGTAGATAATATTTTTAGTGCACTCACAGTGTTTATTCATTCTTAGCAGCTAAAGTTATTCATTTGACAAACATTTACCAAGTTTCTAATAATGTCCCTGGCATCGGGCTAGTGATGGAGACACAGATAAATAAGACAAAGTGAACTCCTGAGGGCCTCAGTCTAGATGTATGTACTGTCTAATGTGGAAGCTACTATCCAGATAAGATGATTCAAATTCAAATTAAATAACATTAGAAGTTCAATTTCTCAGCTGTAGTAGCCATATTTCAAGTGCTTCATAGCCATATGTGGCTAGTGGCTACCATATTAGCACAGATGGGAACATTTCCACCATTGCAGAAAGTTCTTCTGCATGGTGTTGGACAATGCAGCTCAGCGTAGGGTGATAGAAGTGGCTATTGGCAGGTGTTCTGGTAGAGGTGAGCTGTTTTGAAAATGATTTTCAGATAGAACAATGGGGAGACGGCCACCCTGTACAGCAAAAGCACAAAGTCACAGGGCTTTGGAGGCCTTTGACTTGCCTGGAGATCCTAAGTAGTCCAGTGTGCCAGGAACACAGAACGCAGGGGGTGGAAGCTTGGAGATGTGATGAGAAGATAGAGCCTCTGTTCTCAAGGGTTGGGGGATGCCCAGTTAAGGAGCTTTTTCACAGGACACTTAGGAGTGCTTTTTACCTATTTGCTTATGGCTGGAAAGTTCATGTTTCTGTTTTCAGTTTCCCTAACAAAAATAAATCCTATTTAGTAAAAACATTCTTCCTAGTCTTTTTTTTTTTCTTTTGCTGAAAACATGGTGGCAGAGACAAACTGTAGATTTGGCCAGCTAGGATTATGTAATCATGAGTTTCAATTTTCATTTTTTATTGAAGTGTAACTGACATACACTATTAGATTTAGGTGTCTGACACAGGGATTCGACATTTATACACATTACAGAATGACCACCTTATGTCTAGTTGCCATCCGTTACCATACAAAGGTAATATATTGTCTGTATTCTTCATGCTGTGCATTATACCACCATGACTTCTTTATAGAAGTGCAAATTCATGCGTCCTGATCCTCTTCCTGAATTTTTCCCACCCCCTAAGCCTTTTCTCTTCTGACAGTCTTCAGCCCGTTTTCTGTCTGAGTCTAGGAGTCTGGTTTTCTTTCTTTTACTTTTTAGGTTCCACATAAGCGAAATCATCCGCTTAGCAAGATATTCTCAAGGCCCATCTATATTGTCACAAATGGCAAGATCTCATTCGTTTTTAAGGCTGAGTAATATTCCATCGTGTGTGTTTGTGCGCATACTATACATATATGCCACATCATCTTAATCCATTCATCTACAAAGGACACTTAAATTACCTCCATATCTTATAAATAATTGTAAATAATGTTGCAATAAATATGGGTGTGCATGTATCTTTGCAAGTTAATGTTTTTGTTTTCTTCAGATACACACTGAAAAGTGGAACTACTAGATCATATGGTAGTTCTGTTTTTAATTTTTTGAGGAACCTCCACAATGTTCCTCCACAGCGGCTGCACCAGTTTACATTTGGACCAACATTGCGCAAAAGTTCTCCTCCACATCCTCACCAACACTTGTTATTTCTTGCCTTTTTTGATTATAACCATTCTAACAAGAGTAAGGTGATACCTCACTGTGGTGAGATTTGCATTACTTTGATTAGTAATGATTAGTGATGTTGAATATCTTTTCATGTGTCAGTTGGCCATCTGTATGTCTTCTTTGATAAAATGTCTGTTCAGATCTTGTGCCCATTTTTTTAAATTGGATTGTTGTTTCACTGTTAAGTTATATGAGCCCTGTGTATATTTTGAATATTAGCCCCTTATCAGGTGTATGATTTGCAAATATTTTCTCCCATTCAGTAGGTTGCCTTTTCATTTTATTGATGGTTTCCTTTGCTGTGCAAAAGCTTTTTAATTTGATATAGTCCCATTTGTTTACCTGTGCTTTTGCTGTCCTTGCTTGCAGAGATCGGTCCAAAAAAATACTGCTAAGATCAATGTCAAGAAGCTTACTGGCTATGTTTTCTAAGAGTTTTATGGTTTCAGGGGCACCTGGGTGGCTCAGCCGGTTAAGTAAGTGTCTGACTTTAGCTCAGGTCATTACCTGGCGGTTTGTGGGTTTGAGCCCCGCACTGGGTTCTCTGCTGCTAGCGCAGAGCCTGCTTCAGATCCTCTGCCCCCCTCTCTCTCTGCCCCTCCCCTGCTCATGCACATGCATGTGAATACTCTCTCTCTCATGCTTTCAAAAAAAGAGTTTTATGGTTTCAGTTCTTGATTCAAGTCTTTAATACATTTGAGATGAGTTTCAATTTTCAAACAAACACAGAAAGAGAAACTAAATAATCCTGATTTTTCATTTATACACACAGATACTTAATAAATTTTGTGGCATAAATAAACAGCGTTACAATGACACAAGAAAGAGTAATAGAACAGAATAATCAGAAGTCAACCTCATTGTATATAAAAGTGTAATACATAATATATGACAATGAATCCATTGCTGAGAAGGGAAACATTACTTAATAAATGGCTTAGGGAGTCCTAGGCAAGCATTTATATATGTAACACAGATGTGTACACATAATACATATGTATGCATATATACTTATATATGTATTTATATATTTATAATATATAAACATATGTGTATACGTAATATATATGTATGCATATAAAACTTAGGCATCCTATTCCAGATGCACAAAAATTATTTTGACACCATTTCATATTTAAAACCATAATAATAAAAACTACAGGAAAACAAAATAAAACACAATTAAATATTTCGGTCTCTAGAGATGGCACTTTGTTTGCTTCAAAACGACAAAGAAAAAGCACAGACTTGCCTACAGAAAAATTTACTGCAACCATGTTTTTTAGAAAAAGAAAAATCCAGAAAACATGCCTGTGTTTTAGAGGTTGCTCTTAAGATTATTTTCTCAACTAGAAATTCAGATACTATCACTCAGTTTAAATGGAATAGCACTTACAGAAATTAGTCAACTGTTTATTTAAAATTTTTTTCAATATCTTTATTTTTGAGAGACAGAGAGAGTGTGAACAGGGAGGGGCAGAGAGAGACAGAGACATAGAATCTGAAGCAGGCTCCAGGCTCTGAGCTAGCTGTCAGCACAGAGGCTGATGTGGGGCTCGAACCCACGAACTGTGAGCTCATGATCTGAGCTGAAGTTGGATGCTGAACCGACTGAGCCACCCAGGCACCCCTTGATTTATTTTTTTAAGTTTATTTATTTTGAGAGAGAGGTAGAGCATGCACATGTGCGTGGAGGATGGGCGGGAGGGGGGAGGGGGAGAGGCAGAGAGAGAGAGAGAGAGAGAGAGAGAGAGAGTCAGTCCCAAACAAGCTCCGTGCTGTCAACCTGACGCCAGGCTCAATCCCAAGAACGTGAGATCATGACCTGAGCCGAAATCAAGAGTCAGTTGCTTAACTGATTGAGCCACCCAGGTGCCCCTCAACTGTTCTAAATTGTTGCCCTTCATTCATTTGGCGTGAATGATTCCCATGTGGAAATTGCTCTCATTCGTAGAGAGCTTTCGCGTTCTTAGAGCACCTGTCTCCTCACATCCCAGTTGATGCTTACAACGCTCCTGTGAGGAAACCCGGGTTGACAAGCAGTCAGAAGTATCCCCAAGCAAGTGTAGCTTCCCTTCCCTGCCCACCATATGTCTTAGATTTGTCAGAGTTCCCCCAGAGCTATTCCTCAGGGTTTTCTCTAAAATGAAAGCAAACAGAAGCACTGTAATTATGATGGTGACCCATCTGATGGCATTATTCCTGTTTATAGAAATTGGTGATATAACTGTATTTAAAATTGTTCTTTTGAGGACCGTATTTATTTTAGTTAATTTTTAGCTATTATAAATGCATTACAAATACAAAACTGCAGTGAAGACTACTTGGGACCCTTTATTCATATAGGTGAGCTTTCCCTTAGATTTACCCGGGGCCAGCCTCTGAGTTTTGCCATACATGTCCTTCCCATTGCCGTCTGCCCACGGGCAAGGGGCTTATTACAAACAGCCGTGGAAAAGGGCCCCGGGCTCCATTTGAATCAGCCGCACTAAAGGGAACACATGATTTTATAGATCAGGCTGCTCCGTTTTCCACTTTTAGAAAATTCTAGGCTCTCACCACTTACCATCACCACCTCTTACATCTCTCCTTTTCAGAGGGGCTGCCTTCGCCATGCAGCTCTCACAACGCTCCCCTTTGTGACTGAATGCTCGCTTTGATGCTCTTGTGTGTGTAATGGTGGGATTTGCTTTTGGACTTTGCAGAGTGGGTCTCAACTGCAGAGAGCTCAAAGTCCATGCCTGTGGACATGTTTCTTTCAGATCTTTGGTAAATATTGACCGAAAGGGTTTAGACAATGTGTAAAGTTAACTACATTTAAAATACACTTGGACACAATAACTGTGAAGGAAGGTGCATGGCCAGGAAAAAGAGAATAAAAATGCATGGTAAAATGTCTCTTAGAAGGAGATCCTTGGGGCGCCTGGGTGGCTTAGTCAGTTGAGCGTCCGACTTTCGCTTAGGTCATGGTCTCGCGGTTCGTGGGTTCGGGCCCCGCGTCGGGCTCTGTGCCGACAGCTAGCTCAGAGCCTGGAGCCTGTTTCAGTCTGTGACTCCCTCTCTCTCTGACCCTCCCCTGCTCACGCTGTCTCTCTCTCTCTCTCCTAGAAATAAATAAAAACCTTTAAAAAAAAAAAGAAGGCGATCCTTGGGGCGCTCTGTGGCTCCGTCAGTTAACCTTCCAACTCTTGATTTTGGCTGACAGGATCTCACGGTTCGTGAGTTTGAGCCCTGCTTCTGACTTTTCACTGACCGTGTGGAGCCTGATTGAGATTCTCTCTCTCTCTGACCCTCCCCTACTCATGCATAGGCATGCACTCTCAAATAAATAAACCTTAAAAGTTTTTTAAAAAGAAGGAAATCCTTATTATTTTTCTTACTAGCATTTTATGTTGGCCATAAGATAGTGTAGTCTTGTTACGACAAATGGTAAACAAAGCAAGACTCCTAAATACACAGTAGGTGCCCCCCTCACTGCGGTAGAACCACTGTACCCCAATTAAATAGCTCTTTGGTGAAAATCTTGTTGATATTCAAGCCTGGCATTTTACCCTTAGCCTAATTAAACTTTTTTTTTTTCAAGCAAGATCTAGGAAATACTTTTGCCCTCCCAGATAATGGCTCCTTTTTAAAAAAAAAAAAATTTTATTTATTTCTAGGAGAGAGAGAGAGAGACAGCATGAGCAGGGGAGGGTCAGAGAGAGAGGGAGTCACAGACTCTGAAACAGGCTCCAGGCTCTGAGCTGGCAGTCAGCACAGAGCCCGACGCGGGGCTCGACCCCACGACCCGCGAGATCGTGACCTAAGCGAAAGTCGGACGCTTAACCGACTAAGCCACCCAGGCGCCCCTCAGATAATGGCTCCTTAACTAGCACCAGCTGGAATCGATAATTCTGTGATCTTTTAGTCTTTACCTTTTGCTTTATGTGTGTTATTGACCTGTCACTCCATCTCTGCATTCTGAGATAATGAGAAGTCTCCCTAACGTCTGTGCTCATTTAGACCATTCACCTGACGGATGCAGCTGGATCATCCACCTAGTGTCTGTGCCTGGACAGTTGGGTCGGGTTGCGATGACAGGTAAGTACTCGGTGAACTCAAAATTTTAGAAGGTCGTAGAGTAAGATAGTCTGTAAAGGAAACTATATGAAAGAATTATCGATCTGAATTTTCACTTAAAGGCTGTGGCAAGATCTTGCCAAGTTCAGTGTCCTTTCCTAAGTAAAAAGAAACACCTGAGTGGGGTATGGGCCTTGTGGATTCACATTCCTGGCAGGTTTCCAGCCGCTGCTGGTGTTGAAACCTTGAGAACTTCTCAACTAAACAGCCCATTTAAGCTCTCAGTCTCCCAGCGTCAAGTCTATCTGGTAGGCTGAAAGTTTCCCACCTTCGAGGAAGCTTTGTTACAATATAGAGATAAAGTGTCAGGACCTGATAAGAGGAGCTGGCATTACTGTTTCTGCAATGATTTCTCACATTTCCCCTAAATATCAATCATGTCGGTAAATATGTAAGTAACTCCTGTGTGTCTCTGCTGGCCTAACGTGCCTCATGACGTGGAAGATGAATTAGATATCCCTGCCCTCAGGGAGTCTATAATGTAGCAAATAAATGAAGTATACAAATGGGGTCCAGGATATGGTAATCAGGATAATGGAGAGACAAGACTATAGAGGGGTTATTTTCAACTGGGGGATTGGGAGAGCTTCCTGGAGGGGCTGTACTGATGTTAAGGAATAAGTAGGATTTGGATGCGGCGCGGGCGGAGCGGGGCATTTCTAATGGGGCATTTCTAATGGGGGTGGGAGTGGGGGTGGGAGAGATCCATGGGCCTGCTCAGACTGTGGTTTGGGTACAGAGCTTTGCCCTCAATTGGAGCAAATAGGACGTAGAGATAAGATGAGATCGATGGGCTGGACTCAGGTCATGGAATCTGTTGGCTCCTCACATTTGCTTTTTCAGCCCTGTGAACATTTGTAATTAAGTTTTGAAAAGCTCACAAAGATTATTAACACTTTCCCAGCAGACTCTCGTTTTATTTCCTGAGCCTTATTAGTAAGGGGGATTGAGATAGCCTCCTTAGCCAGTGTAAATCTTTTTTTAATGTTTATTTATTTTTGAGACAGAAACAGAGCATGAGTGGGGGAGGGGCAGAGAGAGAGAGAGAGGGAGACACAGAATCTGAAACAGGCTCCAGGCTCTGAGCTGGGGCTCGAACCCACGAACTGTGAGATCATGACCTGAGCCGAAGTCGGATGCTTAACCGACTGAGCCACCCCGGTGTCCCAGAATGTGTTTTAAATCTTAATGTTCTGTTGAGAGGCAGGGTTGTTTTACCATTCTGATTTCCCTTGATCGTGTGGGATGACCTAAGGACTGTGGTCAGTGGAAACTAGGGATAGTCATCTCACGGTCTAAAGCAAGGGTCGGTGAATTAGGGCCCACAGGCCAATCTGGCTTACTACTGGTCTTTGGGTGGCCTGTTAACTAAGAATGGTTTTACATTTTTAAATGATTGGGGGAAAAAATCAAAAGAATCGTGTTTTATGAAAAGTGAGAATTAGATACTGCAAATTCCAGCATCCGTAAGTAAAGTTTTACTGGAGCATAGCCAAGGTCATTTGTTTACGTATTGTCTATGCCTGCTTTCACGCTACAAGCACATAATTCAGTACTTGAAACAGAAGTGGTTTGTATGGCCGGCAACACATAAATTTACTGTCTGGTCGGTCACAGAAAAAGTTTGTTGATTCCTCATCTAAAGCAATGGTTCTCAAAAATACTCCAGTACACCAGAGTCACCTGGAAAGCTTTTTTTTTTTAAATTATTTTTTAAATTATTTTTTATTTTAGAGATTGAGAGAGAGAAAGAGGGGACAGTGGGGGAGGGGGAGAGAATCCCAAGCAGGCTCTGTGCTCAGTGTGGACCCTAACTCAGGGCTTGATCTCAAGACCCAGGAGATCATGAAATCAAGTCGGCCACCTAACTGACTGGACCCCCCCAGGCTCCTTTCTGGAGAGCTTGTTAAAACACCCATTTCTGGGGCGCCTGGGTGGCTTAGTCGGTTAAGCGTCCGACTTTCGCTTAGGTCATGGTCTCGCGGTTCGTGGGTTCGAGCCCCGCATCGGGCTCTGTGCTGACTGCCAGCTCAGAGCCTGGAGCCTGTTTCAGAGTCTGTGACTCCCTCTCTCTCTGACCCTCCCCTGCTCATGCTGTCTCTCTCTCTCTCTCTCCTAGAAACAAATAAAACATTTAAAAAAAAAAAACACCCGTTTCTAGGCTCTACCCTCAGAGATTGTAATTCCATAGGGTAGGGCTCAAGAATTTGCCCTTCTAGTAGTTCCTAGGTGATGCTGCTTCTGCTCACCCTGGGACCACCCTCTGAGACCTCCTGGTCTCAAGCAGATGCTGCTTAAACTTTAACATGCTTGGGAATCACCTGGCGATATTATTAAAATGCAGGTTTTGATTCATTGAGTCTAAGAGTCTGCATTTCTAATAGACTCCAGGATCTAGTCTCGTACCAAGCACCCACCTCTCATACCCTGGGGCAGGTGTGGCTCACTTGATCCTTTTTGGCTGGGATGTTGGTAGAGCCAAAGGAGCAGACTTCTTTCAAGAGAGAATAGCATTTCTGTGAGTAGGTTGTGAGCAACTCTTTGGGGAAATAGAATTAATTGCAGGCTATAGGATGGTAAGTGGAAAAATATGCTGGGGCTTTTTTTTTTTTCTGTTTATGGAGAATTTTAATTGCCTTTGCCACGTATATACATCTCTGAATAAGCAATAATTAAAATACTTAACTAAATATGTTTCTTTATTGTGCTTGAGTTCGCTCTCATTACCGTGGCTTACACACAGCTTAACATCACTTTATATGAGCATCCTAATGTGAGCCTTGAATTTGTTAATTAAAATTTTGTTGGAATTTAATGTTTTGGGTATTGAGCGATGGGGCTTGAAAGGACTGTCTGCCTTTTGAAAGGAGGGGGTGCTTTGAAGGCCTGGTGCTCTGCTTCTAGGTGCCCAATGCATTTAACCAGGGAAGAATTAAAGATCAGGGCTGGACTGTTGCTTCAGAATGCACGGGCCAGTGTTGATTTTATGGGTGGGTGGTGTTGAGAAGAAAACTTTGTGGATGTAAATTTGAGAATTTTATTTGGATGAAGTACCAAAAAAGTGCACATCCAACATGTTTGTGAGTGATTTATTCATTTAATAAAGGAGTCTCCAAAGCATCCACCAAAGTTACATGGGATCTTTTGGGTTTTGCCAAAAAAAATTATAAATTAATGGAAACAAATGATGAGTGAGCTGTTACTATGGCCCCAAAGCAGCCCTCTAGTAAAAAGCATTTTTTGAAGTGCATTCTTAGTGCATAAAGAATCTAGCCCATAGTGCCTGTNAACTCGTTAATGGACAGTTCAAATGTTATATTTAAGGAAGTGCATTTTTTGTTTACTTTTACTTTTCATATCTTTCATCAGAAAGGAAAATAATAAATAATTGTATGCCACTCTTCCTTCAAGAAGGATTGGAGGGGACGCTTAGAACTCTAACCCATTAAGTCTTTTTTTAAAAAAAAATGAGATAGAATTGGCTACATGGTTAAAGTTTTACATAGGATTTAAAGACACATTCCTAATTCTAATTGTTGGGGACAACGGGAGAAAGAAACAATTTATTATTCTTGGGAGTTGTACGTTTCAGTGAGTTGGTTGAAATGGTAGGTTGCTTTGAGTATATTGTCTTATGCCTTAAGGGAACTTTTCTTTAGAAATTCAAACAGAATTTACAGGCCATCATTTTCTTGTTCAAAGATAATGACCGGTTCATTTTCACAGTTAGCCTATGGATGCGGTCAAAATTATTGAGCGTGCTGTTAACTTGCTTTCATTAGCAAAATACTTTCACTGTATTCTGACCTCATGTAAACTCCTTCAGAGCAGGAATTTTGCGCTAAAAGACTGTTTACTGACTTACGTGACTTACACACACCTCCACTCCAGTAGTGTTACCTCATGCTGGATAGGAATGTTTTCAGATGATTCTAAATAACCTAAATAAGTGTAAACAATCTCTCTATTTTAAGAGAAGGCTCAGGTTAAAAGGTAGAAGTTACAGGGAGGCGAAGCAATTTTGGGTTCTATATAGGAGAGAGTTTTATAACTCGTCACGGCTGTTCAAAAATAGAAGGGGCTGTCTTGTTAGGTAGTGACAGTCCCTTCAATTAGAAGTGTTCAAGCAGATGGCAGGCGCGTACCTGCCAGAGAGTCTGTGGGTGGGATTCACTATTAGGTAGGAAATTAGTCTTGTTGGCTTCTGAGACTCTCTTCCTCATTTCAATATTGTTTATTTCTCTACGTCTCATAAAATCGCTGCTTCCAATCTGTTTGAATGTCAGAGTAGGCTTTATAACTTCGTTGGCAACGTATTTTAGAGCATGGTGGTGGACACGTAGCACATAGCTTTCATTACGGTAATGTCAGCCGTTGCTCGTTTCACAGGTGTTGGGGGAAGGAAAGGAACCAACTTTTTCTGGGCCCACGCACAGCTCTCTCGATTGTAACAGATGTCCACTCTCTACTGCCCTCGCTGGAGCTTTTCTCTCAGAAGCTCAGTGCCCAGGCCAAGGACAGATTGGGGCTCCTCCTCGCCCGCCGCCATCCTGCTTGCTTCCAACTCTTAAATCCTAGAAGTCGCTTAACATCTCTGAGTTTCATTTTCCTTTTACCTTGCAGTGTGTGTGTGTGTGTGTGTGTGTGTTTTATAGGCTACAGAAGAGCACAGATCTAGGTAATAGGATATATATGTTCAAATGGTTTTTAATTGTGAGAGCAACATGTACGTGTATTTATACATATTATCATATACACATTAGGTGTTCTTTTTCTGTTTGCCCTTACTCTCCCTCCATCACTGTAGGTAGCCCGAGTTAATTATCTGGTATGTACCTCTTGTGCTTTCCACCATGCCCGGATAACCATATATGAACATATAAACACGTGAATATATGAGGATTTGGGAATAGTAGTTTCTTTTATTAATAACTTAGGATAATATTTCTATTATTGAAGCACTTAATTTTCTTATTTAACAGAACCTCATAGAAGTACCTCCAATTCAACTAGTATGGCTCTAATTTGTTCTTTTATAGCTGTATAATATTCCATGGTGTAGACCCCACATTATTTAACTATTACCCCATTAATAAACATTCCTTTTGTTTCCTTCTTTTGTGATAAACATTATTTATGTATCTATTCTTTTGCACTGGTTTTATTTTTAAGAAAATGTTACAGTAGTTGGAATCTCATCAAAGTATATTTTTAGCAATAGATGCTGCCAGATTGCTTCTAGGATTTCTGTAACAATTTGCACTGCCACCAGCAATTTAGGAGAGTGTCCTTTTCTTGACATTTCTGTTAGCAATAGGTGTTAATCTTCCTTGTAATTTTTGCTAGTCTGGTTTGCAAGAGTCTGAATAATTTTCCCTCTATTTAGTCTTTTGGATCTTGGCTTCTCTGCACATTGCCTATTCATATCTTTTTGCACATTTTCCCATTGGATTATTTTCCCTTTTTGTATCAGTTTCTAAGAGGGTTTCCTATATCATTGATATTAGCATTTAAAATGTTTATTGCAACAATTTTTTTCCAAATTTATTGCTTGTATCTAGACTTTCTTTATTATAGCTTTTGCTGTATGCGAGTTTTAAATTTTCATGTAGTAATATATATCTTTATTTATATTGCTTTATTTTTGACATCTAACCTTTAATTTATCTGTAATTTATTTTTATATATATATTTTTTATATATGGTGTAAGAAATTTATTTTTGTTCTAAGCAGACAGTTGAGGGGTGCCTAGGCAGCTCAATCTGTTAAGTATCTGGTTCTTAATTTCGGTTCAGGTCATGATCTCAGATTTGTTGAGATCAAGCCCTGCTTTGGGCCCAGTGCTGACACCTAGGAGCCTGCTTGGGATTATCTCTCTCTTCTTCTCTCTCTGCCCCTCCCCTGCTCTCAATCTCTCTCAAAATAAAGAAACATTATTTTAAAAAAAAAACCCCAACAGTTGAAAATGCCAGCACCAATTGTTAAAGTCTGAAAAGTATACTGAAGGGAAAGTTGTGACTTCTCTTACCAGACATTAAAACTATACTATAAAGGCTATATGTAGCCTTTCTAATAAAATCAGTGATAGGTACATATACCAGTAGGACAGAATGTAGACTCCAGAAATATTCCAGTGTAAGTAAAATTTTAATATATGACAAAGTGATATTTAAATTCTGTTGGTAAAGTGTTTAAGTTTTATCATTTTCTTAAAATTTCAGGGAAAAAAGAGTTTTTAGAGTATGTTCATTTTTACTAATTATACAGATAAATTTTTATGTCATTTGCCAGTAAGCTCCACAGAAAAATATAGAGCCTTTTTTGCTCAAGAAATTCTCTGTGGCTTAAGTGTATTCCAGTGAATATGTTAGTGAAAATCCGCTTGTTTTCGGGCTTCACACCATGAGTGCTGACAAGTCTGAGTTAAGAGCCCAATGTGTCATTTCTTAATTTCAAAGGATTGCAGATGATACAGACTGTTTAAGTTTTCTGTGCTAAAAGCAAAACAGAATTGTCGGCTTCCATTAGTTTCTCCACCTGTTGTTCTATACTCCTGGAGCCTTTGGAAGAATATCAAAAATGAACACAACTAGGCTGAATTAGAAAAGAGGATTTATCCATTTTTTTTTTTATTGTTGTATTCATTGTGACCACTGTGGGGGGTGTGGTCAGTTCTGAGAGTTTTTGGGTTGTGGGGTATCATGGTGGGTGTCTCCTTTAAGACTGATCTCATTTGAGTGGGGCCATGAAGCATAGGTATGGTTTTGAGCACGTGGATATTTGGGCTTGCGGGGAAATCACCCTTCCAGGAACATGAATGATGGAAGTAGATGTGTATGTGGGATCCATTAGTGTATCAGCTCTGTAAGGATCGGGAGGGAGTGGTCAGGTTCGGTGAAGCGATCAGAGTTGGGGACTCCTGCATGAGGCTGTTTGTTTCTGAAAGTTCACCTTGAGGGTTAGTTGAAGTGGAATATATCCAGAACTCTCTTCATAACCCTGACTTCATTTGTCATGTGATCTCTTGACCAGCCCTAAAACAGCCATCATTTCCCTGAGCAATGACGGGTGCCAGAATTCATTCAGCACTTTGTATACAAAAGCACTGCAAAGTCAGTCAATAGGTCCCAGTTTTACATGTGAGAAAATGGAGGTTTGAGAGACTGATTTTCCCAGTGTCACGTTTATTTGCAGAGGGATGAGTCAGACTCTGGTCTGCTTGGGTCCAGTGACTGTGCCTTCTATGCCCTGCCACACTATCTGCTACATGTGTGTTATATCCTCAAGCAAGCCACCTCCCTGGCATTGAACAATTTTTGTGAACAATTATCTCATAGATAATGCATTCCATGAACAATTAAGTTGAATTGAAATATAAATACAAACTTAAGGCAGATTCGTAAGTACCTAGAGTAGGCGTTTGTGTGGCATGGCATTTAAGGAAAGCCTTTGTCTTGTTAACATTACACTCCGCCCACCAGAGCCAGCCAGATAGGAATGTGGTGGCCCACTTAGGCTATCTTTATTGCTCACTATAAATAGCTTAATGATGCTGCCAATAAGACTGATGTAACTGAGGAGCCAGAGTGACCCACTTCTATGATGATTTCTAGTTGCCCGGGAAAACTGATGCTCATACGTGAGATGGTTTTCACTGCTGAAATGAAGGCTTCATTTCCAAGGCAATCATTTCGCATCTCTACCTCCCTTCAGATTCCATTCTCTCCCTCCTTCCTTTTGGCCCTCCTCTGTGGTGAGGTCGTAGTTGGCACACTGTCGCTCTCACATCTCAGTCATGATTCCAGTACACTTGACCTAGCACCGGAAGAGAAGTGCCTGCCAGAGCTCAGTCTGATGCCCAGAAGACTCCCTATAATGTCTGGCAGTCATGGGAATCTAGGTGCCTTGATTTGTTCTAGACATTGATGATTTCTTTTTTAATCCAAGTATAATTAACATGCAGTGTTATATTAATTTCAGGCGTACAATATAATGATTCAACAAGTCTATATACGTTTCTCAGTGCTCATCAAGATCTGTGTGCTCTTAATCGCCTTTATTTCACCCATCTCTCCAGCTACCTTCTCTCTGGTAATAACCAGTTCTCTGTATTTAAGAGTCTGCCTTTTTTGTGTTTTTTTCCTTTGTTTGTTTTGTTTATTAAATTCCCCATATGAGTGAAAGCCTATGATATTTGTCTTTCTCTAGCTAAATTATTTCACTTAGCATTCTACCCTCTAGGTCTATCTGTGTTGTTGCATATCATAGGATCTCATTCATTTTGATGGCTGAGTCATATTCCATTGCATAGCACACCTTCTTCACTCATTCATCTATCAGTGGACACTTGGGTTGCTTCCGTATCTTGGGTATTGCAGATAATGCTCCAGTAAACTTGGGGTGCATATGTCTCTTCAAATTAATGTTTTCTTTGGGTAAATACTCAATAGTAGAATTACTAGATCATATCGTAATTCCATTTTTAATTTTTTGAGGAACCTCCATGCCATTTTCCACAGTGGCTGTACCAATTTACATTCCCACGAATAATGTACCAGGGTTCCTTTTTCTCCACATCCTCGCCAACACTTATTGCTTGTGTTTTTGATTTTAGCCAATCTGATAAATGTAAAGTGATACCTCATTGTGGTTTTAGTTTGCATTTCCCTGATGATAGTGATGTTGACCATCTTTTCATGTGTCTCTTGGCCATCTGAATGTCTTCTTTGGAAAAGTGCCTATTTAGGCCCTCTGCCCATTTTTTTATTGGATTATTTTTATTGTGTGTGTTGAGTTGTATGAGTTCTTTATATGTTTTGGATACTAACCCTTTATCAGATATATGATTTGCCAATATATCTTCCCATTCAGTAAGTTGCCTTATTATTTTGTTGATGGTTTCCTTCAGTGGACCAAAGCTTTTTATTTTGATGTAGTCCTAATAGTTTAATTTTGCTTTTGTTTCCCTTGCCAGAGAAAACATATCTAGAAAAAAGGTTTCTGCAGTGATGTCAAAGAAATCACTGCCTATGTTTTCTTCTAGGAATATTCTGGTTTCTGGTCTCACATTTAGGTAGGTTTCTAATCTGTTTTGAGTTTATTTTTGTGTATGGTGTAGGGAAGTGGCCAAGTTTCATTTTTTGGCATATAGCTATTCAGTTTTCCCAGCACTATTTGTTGAAGAGACTGCTTTTTTCCCCATTATGTATTCTTGCCTTCTCTGTCATAGATTAATTGACAATAAAATCATGGATTTATTTCTGGACTCCCTATTCTATTCTATTGATCTCTGTGTCTATTTTGTGCTAGTACCATACTGTCTTGTTTACTATGGCTTTGTAGTATATTTTGAAATCTGGGATTGTGATACCTCCAGGTTTGTTCTTCTTTTTCAAGATTGCTGTGGCTATTTGGGGTCTTTTGTGGCCCCATACAATTTTTAGGATTTTTTGCTCTAGTTTTGTGAAAGAGGTTCTTGGTATTTTGTTGGGGATTGCATTAAATCTGTAGATTGCTTTGGGGGTATGGATATTTAGAAAATACTGGTTCTTTTAATCCACAGGCATGGAATATCCATTTGTTCATGTTGTCATCAGTTTCTTTCATTAATGTTTTATAGTTTTTGGAGCAGTGGTCTTTCTCCTCTTTGGTTAAGTTTATTCCTAGGTATTTTATTCTTTTTGGTGCAATTATAAATGAGATTTATTCATATCTTTTTCTGCTACTTTATTAGTGTATAGAAGTGCAACAGATTTCTGTACATTGATTTTGTATCTATGACTTTACTGAATTTCTATATCAACTCTAGTAGTTTTTTTGGTGGAGTCTCTAAAGTATTCTATATTCAGTAAAACCTTGGTTTGTAAGTGTAATTCATTCCAGAAACATGCCTGTAGTCCAAAGCACTTGCATATCAAAGTGAATTGCAAGAACCATTGGCTCAGTTGTGACCACGTGATGTTCAGTATCACGTGCCACTCACATTACAAGATCTCGCTCATTTATCAAGGTAAATTTTATTAGAAATATTTGCTTGTTTTGTGGAACTCTCACAGAACAAGTTACTCACAATCCAGGGTTCAACTGTATATAGTACCATGTATGTCATCTGTGAGCAGGGGAAGTTTTACATCTTAGCAGATTAGATGCCTCTTATTTCTTTTTCTCATCTGATTGCTGCAACTAAGACTTCCAGTACCGTGTTGGATAAAAGTGGTGAGAGTAGACATCCTTGTTATGTTTCTGATCACTTTTTTTTCACCACTGAGTATGGTGTTAGCTGTGGGTTTTTCATATATGGCCTTTATTATGTTGAAGTATGTTCCCTCTAAATCTACTTTGTTGAGAATGTTTATCATGAGTGGATGCTGTTCTTTATCAGGTATTTTCTTGACTCCGTCACTAGATCATCTCTGCTGGAGTTCTTACCAGCCTTTGCCAACTCCAACCCCTGCCCCGAAGCAGTAATTTCCTTTGAGGTTCCTCTCCCCGCTCAGGTTGTAGGTGTTTACACATGAGCTCAGAATGGTTGCAGCAGCACAGTGCTCCTTCTGGTTTTCTCCTTGGCCCCCCACCCCTCATATGTTGGTTTTTCATCTTTGTGTAGAGCATCCCACCAAGACTTGGTAGGCTTTTTCCTCAAAGTCTCTCTTTTCAAAGAAAATGGAATCTTGTAGAATTGGAGATCAGAAAGGCCAGGATGATTACACTGAAAGGAAAGAGACTGGCAGTAGAAAACATATGGAATAAAGACCCAAACTCTAGGAAGAATGTACATGATTATAAAAAAATACTACCAAGAAACTGGACCCCATAAATTAGAAGACTAAAGGGAGAGAGAGGGACTGGAGGCAGTCATGGGAAACTGGGTAGATGAGTTGGTGGGAAGAAGGCCACCTTGGAGAAGATGTGATGATTTCCATGATCTGGGGCTTTGCATCTGCCTTTTCATGTATGCCAAAAGATAGCACCACATGGCATAAAGAACTCTGGATTTGGAGACACTGAGCTTATTCTAACTAGATCGAAAATCAGTTCAGTACTTGGGTCCACAGATGCTGGGAACTTGGGCATAGCATCTGGTATCTTTTCCCTTCATAGATAGTCTTTTCCTTATACAGAAAAATCATTATCAGTAGTGGTATTTACCATTCATTGAATATCTATGTTTCTTTTGCACAGTGGTTCATCAAAACTCAATAAAACTGAGTTATTTACTTTATATTAGGTAACTTGCCAAGGCTACACAGATGAATGAATGTAGACTTCTGACTTTAACCCTCACAGTCTTTCTTAGGAATCAAGTGGTCTCTCTCAGGAGTATAGGTGGGCATGGGCCTGCAGTCTGATGCTGAGAACTGATTCTGTAGTTCATGGAATTCATGAACCTAGGGGTCAATCTATATTTTCTGATATGCATGTGGTAGAAAGCATGAGACTAAGCCCTAAGGTCAACCAGTAATTCACCTTGGCATCCTGAAACAACGTGCCTCTGGGACATGTTTCCTGAGCATAGCACATTTCCAGATGCTAACAGGCCCTCTGATGTGTTGTGCTAGAATCATCAGCTTTGGTTATGCTCTACCAGTAATAAAGGAAGAAAAAAAAATGTCAACGTGCTTATGAGATATCCGCATACAACTTGTTCCTCCTGCTTAATGAGTGTAGTAGTTTAGAATCCTCATGTTCAGCTTGTCTGTGCTCTCAGGCTGCCCGCCCAAGGTGGTGGGTTTTAGAGGTACCTGGAGAGCCTTTCTTCGGCAGGCTCTAGTTGGCATGGGTCTCCTGTTTCCCTAACGCTTACTGCTTGCTTGGTCTGACCTTGATGAAGGTGACCTGAATCTAGACAGGCAGTCGCACCTTGTGATATTCAAAATCCCATATTGTCCAACTCCAGCTACCTGGGCTAGAACAAGGCAGCGGTAGATGAGCCAAAAGAACATCAGAGCAGCCCAAATATGGATGTTGGGAAATTTGTGGATGAAGTGGAGAGTCCATTATTCTTAGTCTGTTTACTATTGTTTAAAAACTGCTCTCAGAGCTTTGACTGCCTGCTTTCTCAGCCCACACACTGTTAGAAGTAGCAGATTAAAAGGTGTGGGGATTCTCTGGAAGCAGTCACACTGACCAGAGCGAGGAATAGGAAAAAAGAACAGGCAGTCACAGGAACTTCCCAAAGTGGGTGAACCGGTCCTATTTAATGTGACAGGTGAGTGCTTATTGCACAGTTAGCTCAAAGCGAGTCCCGGGGAATAAATACATGGCCCTGGGTGTTTGTGGTGTTGAGCTTTGTCAGGAAGGTTAAATTAATTTTAGTGCCTGTGCCGCCAAAGGATAAGCGAATGCATAGTTCAACTTAAAGCGATTTCTGTGTTTAAGGTTTTATAAAACAATTTTTTTCTTTTAAATGGGGGTTTAAAAAGACAGGCTGGAAGTTTACAAAGACGTCTGCCTCTGGGAAGAATCGCACAGGCATACTTTTCCACATCCTTCCCAAATACAACTAAAAACTCTGTGCTTGATATAAAGAACAAACAAGAGAAGGGCCTCAAAGATGGAGGGAAGGCAGCAGGTCAGCTACAGATCCTGAGGAATGAGGCAGTGGTGAGCTTCCTGGGTTTTCTTCATTTACTCCTATATCTCAGACTTGGAGCAGGAGAAACCACCACCCCGGGATGGTCAGTGGGCATGGATTAAAAAGCCGGGACAAATGCTGGGTTTCTGTAGCCAAAGGGCCAGGAGAGGAGCGGGCCAGCAAGACAGAAAACCATCAGACAATGATCGCTCTGTTGTAGTCAAACACCACAGCCGGGAGTGTGGCCCCAGCCTCAGCAGAGACCCAGTGGGGAGCCTAGACTTTGACCCTTGGGAGGCTCTACTGCTGTGTCCCAATGCCTCTGCCAGGGTGGTGTTGGAGAAGACTCAGTGGGGAGCCTGGACTTGACCTGATGGTAACAAGCCCCCGCTCTGTTTCCCGACAGTGGTGGTGTCAGCGAAGGCCTGGTGGAGAGCCGGGGCTTTCGCCACCTCCCAGGGGCAGCGAGGTCACACATCCCTTCCGTGGTTCACTGGAGGTCCCACGGGAAACCCAGCTCGTAGCCCAACCTGTCAGTAAAGTCATGAGGAAGTGTCCCCACCCCCAGCCTCTTCTGCCAGAGCAAGGTCAGAAGGTTTAAATGAGAGGTTCTCATGACATAATACCCCGAATATCCAGGTTTCAGCTAAAAGCTTTTGTCATATCAAGAACCAGGAAGACCTCAAACTGAGAGAAAAAAAGAATCAAAGATACCACTTTTGAGATGACAGAGATGTTAGAGGTACTTCAAAGTAGCCATCATAAAAATGCCTCATCAATACACAGAAAGGTGTTCAATACTATTAGGGAAAGGTAAATCAAAACTGCAGTGAGGTACCCCCTTCACTCTCGCTAAGATGCTGTAATCTAAGAGACAGACAGTAAGGACTATTGGCAAGGATGTAAAGAAATTAGAACCCTCATGCGTTGCTGGTAGGAATGTAAAATGCAACCGCTTGGTTAAAAATTTTTTTTTTACTGTTTATTTATTTTTGAGAGAGAGCACGAGTGAGGGAGGGGCAGAGAGAGAGAGGGAGACACAGAATCCGAAGCAGGCTCCAGGCTCTGAGCTGTCAGCACAGAGCTTGACGGGGAGCTTGAACTCATGAGCCGTGAGATCTTGACCTGAGCCGAAGTCGGATGCTTAACTGACTGAGCCACCCAGGCACCCCAAAATGCAACCACTTTGGAAATCAGTTGGGCTTTTCTTCAAAAAGTGAGAAAGAATTACCATATGATTCAGTAGCTACACCCATAGGTATGTATCCAAGAGAGTTGAAAACATAGTGTCCACACGTCAAATTGTATGTGGATATTCATAGCAACTCTTATATTCCTAATAGTTAAAAATTGGAAACAATTTGAATGAATAAACAATGTCTCATGGCAGTATAATAGAGTATTATTCAGCCATAAAAAAGGATAAAATACTGACATACTACAACATGGACGAACTTTGAGAACATTAAGCTAAGGGAAAGAAACCATCACAAAAAGCCACATGGTGTTTGATTCCATTTATATACACTGTAGGGAACAAGCAAATCTATAGAGACAGAAAGATTAATGGGCTCTGGAGACAAGAAAGGGGGATGAGGAATGCTTGCTAATCCATATGAGGTTTCATGTTGGAGTGATACAAATGTTTTGGAATTAGGTGGCAGTTGGTCACTGCAGAACTTTGAACATAGTAAGACTACTGATTTTCTACTTTAAAAGGGTGAATTTTATGGTATGTGAATTGTATTTCAATAAACACATGCAGTGTTTCAAAGAACAATGACACACTTAAGTGGAAAAGAAATAGGAAAAAAAAAAAAACAAAGAAAAAGAAGATATAAAGAAGAACCAAGTGGAGATTTTGGAACTTAAACATATAACTGAAGTAAAACTCAGTGGGTGGGCTCAACAGAAGAATGGAGGTGACATAGGAAAAAAAAAATCAATGAATTAGGAAGATAGAATAATTAGAATTATAGGGGCGCCTGGGTGGCTTAGTTGGTTAGGCATCCGACTTTGGCTCAGGTCATGATTTCATGGTCAGTGAGTTCAAGCCCTGCATCAGGCTCTGTGCTGACAGTTCAGAGCCTGGAGCCTGCTTCGGATTCTGTGTCTCCCTCTCTCTCTGTCCCTCCCCCACTCATACTCTGTCTCTCAAAAATGAATACTTTTTTTTTTAAAGAATAGGGGCTCCTGGGTGGCTCAGTTGGTTAAGTGTCTGACTTTGGATCAGATCACGATCTTGCAGTTTGTGGATTCGAGCCCTGCATCAGACTCTGCTGACAGCTCAGAGCCTGGAGCCTGCTTCAGATTCTGTGTCTCCCTCTCTCTCTGACCCTACCCTGCTCGTGCTCTATCTCTCTCTCTCAAAAATAAACATTAAAATTTTTTAAAGTAAAATTAAATTAAAAAAAAGAATAATAGGAATTATCTAAACAACAGAGAGAAAATAGATAAATGAGCAGGGGATCAGAGACCCTGTGTGACCCTTAACAAAAGATCTGACATTCATGTCAGAGTCCCAGGAAGAGGGGGAAAAAAGAGTGGGCTGGAAAAGTACTTAAAGAAATAATGACTGAAACCTTCCTAAATGTGTCAAAAGACATAAATTTACAGATTGAACAAGAAGCTGAGTGAACCCTAAAGAAGATTAACCCAAAGAAACCCAGCCAAACAGCCCAGTATTGTTCACCGTCGGTGCGATATCCTACGGCACATCTCTGAAATTTCTTCATCTTGCACCAGTGAAACCTTTTCTCTTTGTTTTTCAGTGTTTGAACTTCCTGATTTAAATGTTAAGCTCCCAGATTCTTTCCTCAGCCGTGTCCAGTCTACTAATGAGCCCATCAAAGGCACTCTCCATTTCTGTTACAGAGTTTTTGATCTCTAGCATTTCTTATTTTTTTCCCTTCGGATTTCCATCCCTCGGCTTACATTGTCCATCTGTTCCTGCAGGCTGCAGCTTTATCCCTCAGAGCTCTTAGCATATTAATCATAGTCGTTTCAAATGCCTCGTGTGACAATCCCAACATCCCAGCCATGTCTGGCTCTGATGCTTGGTCTGTCTCTTCAAGTTGTGTTTTCTGCCTTTTGGTGTGCCCTGTGATTTTTTTTTCTTCTTGATAGCCAGACACGATGTACCTGGTAAAAAGAGCTGCTGGAAGTAGGCTTCTGGTGATGGAGTTTGAGGTGCGAGGGAGGGGAAGCATTCTGTCATCAGGCCTCAGTCCTTCAGTGAGCCTGTGCCTCTGAACTGTGAGCTTCACAAGTATTTGTCACTTTATTTTTACCCTCTTAGGCAGGACGTGTTGGCGCGTTGGCTAAAGAGGGTTGCACTTGGGTACTTCCCTTTCCCGCAGGTTAATTCGCCACTCTTAATGCCCCAGCCCTTTGGGGACCCTGGTTAGCTAGTTTCCCCTGAGGGTGAGCCTTGCTAAGAGCAGTGCTCAGACTTACTTCAGAACCATTCCCTTCCCCCTCCCCTACCAGGAACCTGAGGGGATTTTTTTCTGTGGGAACCTGGTCGAGCTTCTAGAGGTAAAATCTCACAGAACTGTGGGGTGCCCCCCAAACTGGGCTCTCCTGTCGACTTTAACTCTGGGAGTAGTCCGCACTGAGCCTCCGGCAGCCGTCAACTACGGTTCAGGGTTTCCTACCCAAGCCCTGGCTCCTGAGGTAGTTTCTGCTCTTGAGACCCTGCTCAAGGAGATGGCGTTTGCCTGGCTCTCTCTCCAGTCTTGGGGCTGAGGTTTTCCCTGAGTCCAAGAAGGATTGTGGATGTTTCTGTCTGTTCAGCTTGTCCTTGTAGTTAGGACCGAGTGGGGACTTCCAAGCTCTTTACGTGTGGAACCAGAAATTGAAGTCCCTAACTGAAGTTGTCTACCCACCCGTTAGAAACTCCCCTCTTCTCGTCCCCCCTGCCCCTGGCTACCACAGTTATACTTTCTGCTCCTGTGTGTTTGTCTATTTGCGCTAGCTGAAATCAACAGAAGGATGCGATATTTGTCTCTCTGTGACTCGCTTATTTCACTTCATAGTATGTCCTTAAGGGTCATCTGTGTTGTCACATAAAGCAGGATTTCCTTTCTTTTAAAGACTGCGTAACACCCCATTGTATGTATATATCACACTTTCTTTATCCACTCCTCCTTTGATGGATTTCTAGATTGCTTCTGCATCTTGGCTATTGTGAATAGTGCTGCATGTTAACACAGGAGGGCGGATATGTCTGTGAGATCCTGCTTCCGGTTCTTTTGGATAAATACCAAGAAGTGGCCTCGTTGGATCCCATGGGAGTTCTATTTTTAATCTTTGGAGGAGACTTCCATACTGTTTTCCATAGAGGTCACACTATTTAACAGTCTTACCAGTAGTGTACAAGGTTCTAGTTTTGCCACCTCCTTGACAATATTTCTCTTTTTTTGGTTTATGATCACATCCATTTTAACAGGTGTGAGGGGATATCTCACCATGGTTTTCATTTGCATTTCCCTGATGGCTAGTAATGTTGAGCATCTTTTCATGTATCCATCGGGCTTTTGTTTGTCTTCTTTGGGGAAGTATCCTTGAACCCCAGCCTTGTCTTGGTCGCCGTTGAGGCCAGTACCTAAGCAGTTTTTGGCATCTAGGAGTTACTCGAATAGTTTTATAAATGAATTACAAAGGACAGTGACTGCAGGTACATCTACAGAGTTACAGTTGATGTCAAAGACTAACAATTCTGTTGCCACTTTCTGTGCATTGCTTTAGGGGACCCCAGGTGAGTGGGGTTTGTATCCCTAGTCTGTCTGAGCTTTAGTAATGTACAGGAAGGTTTTCTGTGTTTTTAACACCTTTTCCAGGGTTAGAAGAACCCAAAGGCCCAAAGCCCCATACCTCATAGTAATGGCTGGCCTTGTGTGATTGTACATTTCTGAACAGGATCACTGTATCCCCAAGCTCAAATCCACCTCATCCTGGCACGGTCTTGTACTGTGCATGTATATCTGAGACTCCCATATGTTCTCTCAGTTTTGATGTGGCTCCCATTTTAGAAACATGTGGTCTGTGTGTGATTGCTCCCTTTAGCTGATGAGCAGCCTAGTAATTACAGTCACCCTATGGCATATGTGTGTCACTTTCCATTTTAGTAGCAAAATAGGAAGAGTCTCTTGTTAGAACCACATCATCGTAATGAGGTTCAAGTGGATGATTGTGATTTATTGTCTGTACCCTTCCAGCTCTTCCTGTCAATGTTATAGTTCCTTATAGTTCACGAAGTTCGTTTAGTAAACCTGATCTTATTTAGAGCCTCCAGAGAGATGTAGGCAGAAGTGGTAGCAGGTGCCCTGTTCAGTGCCCGGGGACGCAACGATTGGCTGTGAAATCATTTGTTCAGGTTCTGTCGTTAGGGATCAGTGGGCTTTGATCTTGAGTCTCCATGTTTGGACTCTAAAGTGAGTTTTTGGTCACTTTAGGTGTGCAGTGGTTCCCATCCATGATGTGAAATGGCTCATAACATTGGTTATGGAAAAGGACACTTGGAGGCCTCTTTGCATCGAATGTCCACAATTCAGAACTGCATGCCTCTATGATTGATTGTATTAGTTGGAGTTTTCCAGAGAAATAGAATCAATAGGATGTGTGTATAAATGTATACGTGTGTATGTGTCTGTGTGGGTGTATATATATGGGGGTGCACAAAGGGAAGGAGAAAGGGGGAGAAATGTATTTAAGGAATTAGCTCACGGAACTATGGAAGTGAACAAGTCCGAAATCCACAGACAGGCAAGCAGGCTGGAGACACAAGGAAGAGTTAATGTTGGAGCTTGAATCTGATGGCAGACTGGGGGCCGAGTTCTGTCTTCCTCGGGGAACCTCAGTTTTTTCCCTTAAGACCTTCAACTGATTGAATGGGGCTCACACAGTATAGAGGATGATCTGTTTTACTCAACTGTCTACTGATTTCAGTATTAATCTCATCTAAAAATGTCTTTACAGTAACAGTTAGTATTTGACTGGGTACCATAACCCAGCCTAGTTGACACATAAAATTAGCCATTACATTGGCTTGCCAGACAGTGCTCCAAGATGGTATCTTAACAAAGACAATTCTAGTAGGTTTGGTAAAAACAATATGTTTATACCTTTCCTAGCATTGCCAACCAAACAATAAGGATGAAACAAAGTAATAATTAAAAGCAAGAGCCTTTAATCCTATAGTTATATTTATGATACCCTACAAATAGGACTAAAATTAAAGAGAAGACCTCACCCTTTTTGTATCAGCACCAAAATAGCCAAAAGTTATTAATTCCTAGAAAATTCTGTAGCTACTTAGAAGAGTGGATTCTAATGGTCCCGACCTCTTATTTTAGAAGCTTGCTTGGAGATGTTCAGTTTACTTGCACATCTTTGATTTGGAAATTACTAGATTAAAAGAAACTTTTTAGATAGTTTGCCTTTGGTGTTTTAATTGATTCTTAACTCAAGAATTGATTACCCTCTTTTGAACATTTCTCAATCTCAGAAGTTGGTCAGTGCTTGGTGTCATATACCCTGTGAAAATAAAATCCATTCCCAAATACTTAGGAAGTTTACAAATTACATACTGTTCCTTGATGTGGGGGATAATCTTCCTCAGAGGAAACCAGTACAAGCTGAATTTTTTGAGAACAGGAGCAAAATTCCCCTTGATGAGGTGTGGTAAATGTGAGTAAATCCTGAACACTTATTATTCTGGGCTGGCAGGGCAATAGCATTGTAATAGCAGTTCCATATTCTAGAAAACATTAACAGCATCATGAAACTCCATATAAGAGGTACAAGGCACTCTATTTACACTGTGTGGATTACATAGGTAAGTAATTGCTACTGCATTAATCGTATCATGGGCAGGGATCTGTAGTGTGGGTCCTTAAGTTGATTATTATACAAATGAATTTAATTTCTTTTGCTTTTGACATGTAGCAAACCCGGAGCCTGATTGCTCTATTAATACCACATCTTCAACACTTTCCTGTTTATAATGGGCCAGGGAAGGCATTTGCTGAAATTGTCTATTCATTATCAGGAACGTTCCAGGAACGTTAAAGTAACAACGTGTAATTATGGTTTATTGAGTAAATCATTGTATATATTCTACCCCGATTTTATCCTCATAGGATTCTTAAGTAACTCTTGATTTTTACCCAGAAGAAGAAAGAGTAGAGGAATTAAAGCATCGCTGTTTATGACATCCCTCTTACCGTCACCATCATTGTCATGAAAAAGCCTCTTTCATGTTTTGGGTGATATTCTAGCTGGCTCTTCACCAGATGCTCTGCCATGGCTGGTTGGCTCCATTGGAAATTGGTGAAGATGGAGGTGGGATCTTGAATTAGAGCCCCAAGGCCATTTTCATTTCCCTTTGCCCAAGCTACCCACATTTGCCCTTGACACCCAGAGCACATGGTCTGTGCAAGACTTTCATCATCACTGAAAAAAGTAGCTCAGCACACGTTCCAGGAATCGGGAGTCTGTTGTATGGAGAGAGCAATTTGTTCCAAAGGAAGTACAGTTGACCCGTGAACAACATGGGTTTGAACTATGCAGTTCTGCTTATATGTGGAATTTTTCCGACAAATGCAGCACAGTACCATCAATGTTTTTTCTCTTTTTCTGATTTTCTTAGTAATATTTTCTTTTCTCAAGCTTACTTTATTGTAAGAATACGGTTAATAATACATGAAACATACAAAATATGTGTTAATTGACTTTTTGTTGGTAAGGCTTCTAGTCAACAGTAGGCAGTGCCTCACTAGAGGTAGAGAAGTAGTTAGGTTTTGGGGAAGTCAAAAATTATGCTCGGATATTTGGCTGTGTGAGTGACAGGTTCAAAGGTCAACTATATGGTCATGGTTCTTGTTATAAACATCATATAAAAACATGCATGAACATGATAATGTTGAAGACATAGGAAAAACTCAACCTTACTGTATTATTTATTTTAATAGCATTTAGTGCTTTTTTGGGGTTATCTAAAATAATGGCTTGTTATGTACACAACTGGAATATTCAGTAAGTAAAAATTAACCATGTTACTTCCACACAAGACGATACCTGCTAACATCAAGGTGTAATACCTTCAAGTCTCTTCAGTTGTCTTCTTGTTGCATATATAAAGTATCTAGTAGTGGTTCTTAATATTTTAAGCTCGCATTTTGCATCTCAAATATCTTTCTCCATAAAAAATGGTATTTAAAAATTAGTTTTAATGTTTATATAGTTTTCATTATTTGGATGAACCAAAGAGTATTTTATACCATGAAGCTGGGGCAAAGCACAAATGGAAAATTCATACCATATACTTAGGTATTTAAAAAGTTGAGGTAACAACTTGTTAAATAAAATACATTTTATTCCCTTACTTTGACAAATGTGTTGTTGCAATGGCAAAATAAAAATATGTACTGGATTGATTTTTTTATATGAATGAATGTCAAAAATATCAAATTTGACTGATAATAATTAAATGATTAAATTAAATTAAAGAATAAGTTAATTTATTATTTTGTACTGTTACTATTACATGCAGAATAATGGGCCAGTGATCTAATTAAATCTCGATGCAATAAATAGCATAAAGTTCCTGGGATTTCATCTTACCAGTTCAGAATTCAGACTTTAAATGTTCATTAAATAGGGCACCTGGGTGGCTCAGTTGGTTAAGCGTCCAATGTGAGCTCAGGTCATGGTCTCACCTCTGTGGGTTTGAGCCCAGCGTCAGGCTCTGTGCTGACAGCTCAGAGCCTGGAGCCCGATTTTGATTCTGTGTCTCCCCCTCTCTCTGACCCTTCCCTGCTCACACATTCTCTCGCTCTCTCTCAAAAATAAACATTAAAAATTTTTTTCATTAAAAAAATTATCATCTCTTCTAAAAGATTCAAATTATGCAGTGAAATAAAAAATTATAAGCATCGAGGCACCTGGGTGGCTCAGTAGATTGAGCATCCAACTCTTGATTTTGGCTCAGGTCATGATTTCAGAGTTGGTGCATTCAAGCCCTGCATTGGGCCCTGTTCTGACAGCGCAGAGCCTGCTTGGGACTCTCTCTTCCTGTCTGTCTGCTCTTCCCCAACTTGTGCTGTCCCTTTTTCTCTCAAAATAAATAAATAAACATAAAAAACAGATCACAAGCAGCAGAGAGCAAAAAGAGACCAGTGGGACTGTATCTAACTAAAAACTTCTACACAGCAAAAGAAACAAAATGAAAAAGCAGCCTACAAGAATGGGAGAAAATATTTGCAAACCATGTATCTGAGAAGGGATTAATATCCAAAATGTATAAAGGACTCATACTACTCAATAGCAAAATAATAATGACAATAGTAGTAGTAGTACTAGTAGTCATAGTTCAGTTAAACATGGGCAATCTAGGGGCACCTGGGTGGCTCATTCAGTGGTGTCTGACTCTTGAGTTCCGCTCAGGTCATGATCTCACAATTTGTGGGATTGGGTCCTGTATTGGGCCCTTTACTGACAGCCTGGAGCCTGCTTGGGATTCTCTGTCTCCCTCTCTCTCTCTGCCCCTTCCTTGCTGACATGTGAGTGTACGCACATGCCCTTTCTCTCTGTCAAAATAAATAAATAAACTGAAAAAAATCCAAACTTACAGAAACAGAGTTCAGTGATGGGGCTGGGGTTGGGCTGGCGGAAATGGGGAGATGTTGGTCAAAGTGTATACACTTCATTTATAGGATGAACAAGTTTTGGGGATCTAATGTACAGCAGGGTGATTATAGTTAATAATAATATATTATATACTTGAAAATTGCTGAGAGAGTAGATCTTAAATGTTCTACACACACACACACCCCAAAGGTAACTGTGAAGTGGTGTTGGTGTTAACCTTACTGGAATTGTTCCATAGTATATAGTTGTATCAAATCATCCTCTTGTACACCTTAAGCTTGTACAGTTTTATTCCAATTATATTTCAGTAAAGCTGGGGTGGGAGAAAGAAG
Source organism: Crocuta crocuta (assembly GCF_008692635.1). Taxonomy (NCBI): domain Eukaryota; kingdom Metazoa; phylum Chordata; class Mammalia; order Carnivora; family Hyaenidae; genus Crocuta; species Crocuta crocuta. The sequence continues at coordinate 1,996,603 of NW_027532842.1, read as the reverse complement.
CACTGGAGAGTGCCAAACAAAGCGAAAAAGGCAAAATACAGATTACAATTCATGATCTCAGATTTTCAACTAAAATTATTCTTCAATAAACAGCAGAATAGTCATGACAGAGACTATGTGGCCGGCAAAGCCTACAATATTGACTCTTAAGTCAATATGTTTACTATATATACTTTAAAATATTACAATAGCATACATACTTTGCAGGAGAAAACTGCCTGCCTCTCCTTCAGAACTATGAATTAGAACATGAAGAGAAGCAAGATAATGGAGGCTTGACCCTGCTGGGAACTCTTTATTCGCGGCATGATTGTATTTGTGTTATCTGAGAGAGAGGATTTGAAAACTTAGCCATTTTTCTATCTCGGTGTCCCTGCCCAGGAAATGTCCCTGCCCTCTGACATAGTACCCACCTCCCATGCTGGCAGCATGTACCCCACACCTGCGCTGTATTCTCACGCTTTTATTTGAGCAGGAACTGTGTGAGAACCCATTTCCCTGGGGCCTGACTGGCATTAATGACCACTGGCGACGCTCACAGTTATAGGTCCCACTGTGCCCGTGCTGAGGGCAGGACCCAGAGTGACAGTGCCGATGTGGCATTTTATCATGGGGCTCCGTGGTTTGCAGGGACAGCTCATGCAGATGGGTGTAAGAACAGCACTCGGTGTTTGCTTTGTTAAATCCCTGGTGTTTTAATCCAGACTTTGCTCACAGATCAGTATTGCACATTCCTTACCACTCGCCCCTGCCCCAGTTCCAGAAAGTAGAGATTAGTGTTGCATTTGGAACTTAAAAATGCTTTGGGAGAGCTTGAGTTCCATCATTTGACAATATTTTAAAGAAATTTGGATTTAGAGTGTTTTTTTTAAAAAAAATCATATGAACATTATAGTGACTCAATACGGGTGAATCGAGTTCGGGAACATGGCCTGGGGCCACAAAAACACACCAAAATGAGCCTTTCCTTGAGGAAAACAAGCCTCTGATTTTGGCATGATACTGTATACATCATCTTTGATGAACCCAGGACTTAGAAACATGGGCATTGGAGGACACTTGTGGGGATGAGCACTGGGTGTCATGTGTGAGATGAATGAATCACTGGGTTCTACTCCTGAAGCCATGACAATACTGTATGTTAATTAAGATTAATTTAATAATAAAAAAAGGAACATGCCAAGGAATCCTTAAGGTTTTGTTTTAAAAAATAAGCTGAGTGCACATTCTCTCAAGCTGAAAAAGAAATTTTAATAAATTCAAATTAATAGTTGAGAGAAATGTTAAACCCATTAGGAGTTACGCAATAGGAGCTATAGAAAAATTGAATGAGCCACAACATACGAATATAGAAATAGCAATCTCAAATATTTATTTGCATTATATAAAGGGGTACGGACGTTACATTTATTGCTGTTACCACTAATAACAGCACCGCCTTATTATTTTTTTAATGTTTTATTTCTGAGAGAGAGAGAGAGGCAGAGTGAGCAGGGGAGGATCAGAGAAAGAGGGAGACACAGAATCAGAAGCAGGCTCCAGGCTCTGAGCTGTCAGCACAGAGCCCGACACGGGGCTCGAACCCAGGAACCGTGAGATCATGACCTGAGCCGAAGTCGGACGCTTAACCAACTGAGCCACCCAGGTGCCCCAGCACCGCCTTATTTTTTTAATGTTCTTTTTTTAATTTAAAATTTATTTTTGAGGGAGAGAGAAATAGAGTATAAGCAGGGGAGGGGCAGAGAAAGAGGGAAACACAGAATCCAAAGCAGGCTCCAGGCTCTGAGCTGTCAGCAAAGAGCCAGACACGGGGCTCAAACTTGTGAGCCAGGAGATCATGACCTAAGCCGAAGTCAGAGACTTAACTGACTGATCCACCCAGACGCCCCACCACCTTATGTTTTTATAATGTCCTCTTTTACACAGACCTTCCCACATACTTGGGCTCATTTACTTCTCATTAAGCATTCAAGAAAGTGTAGATAAGGAAACTGAGGTCCTAAACAGGGAAGGGACTGCCCAAGGTTGGAATGCCTCCATGTGACCAAAATGGGACATATATTTAGGTGTTCTTACCCCATTTGTCATGTTCTTAGTGTGATTGTAAAGTAATGGTTGGAATTGGTGTGCTTCACGCAAGGAGCTATGCTTGGACAATTCATCGTAACACGGACACCAAGTGTTAATAGCCAAGGTGAAGTCCAACATATGAATTGTGACTTTAGTATTCATGAGAACTTCTGAATTTCACAAGACATAGACAGGGTTGAATCTGGGGAGTTTTAAAACTGTACATACAGACCGTGGAGGAGAAAGGAATATTTGTTCAGATCCAGCTGATTCTGAATAATGTGCAGCATCTTAGATCTGCATGAACAAAGCTGTCTTTGGAGGGTGTGAGGTTGTTGACCGCAGATGGGGACGTGTAGTGGATGCCAGCCCTTGGGAGCACAGCAGTCACAGGTATGATAATGAATGGCTTCTCCGATGAAGTGACCCTCCAGTTCTTCCAGGACCCTCTGCCGCAGAAAATAGTCAGCATTATTAATCTGCAGAGTAATTGGTCCCCGCAAAGTCCTGCCATGTTATTTTAGCAGGTGGCCTTGCGAGGAGTCAGCTAAAATCATGCCTATTCAGCACCAGGCAGCATTTCAACCACCAAAACTTCAGAATAAGCAGCATGCGTTTGAGAGTGGAGCACTTTAATGTTCAAAAATCCCAAATGATCTTAGGTTTTTAGAGGGTCTAATTGTAAACAATTATACACAATTTTTTTTAAATGTTTGTTTATTTTTGAGAGAGACAGAGCGTGAATGGGGGAGGGGCAGAGAGAGAGGGAGACACAGAATCCGAAGCAGGCTCCAGGCTCTGAGCTGTCAGCACAGAGCCCGATGTGGGGCTCGAACTCGGTAATGGTCAGATTCTGACCTGGGCTGAAGTCGGACTCTTAACTGACTGAGCCACCTAGTGCCCCATATTGTAAATAATTCTAAAAGCACAAGTGCTTTGGTTAGTTGTACTTTCTAGTTCATGGGGTATGAAGACCTGATTGCTAGAGTCACACCTTTTGTCAATACCCCAAATTTCGTGAGCTGCAGTGTGTCAGGGAAAGATCTTCTCATCCTTTGAGGTTTGCTTCCTGTCTTATGGGAGAAATGTGTACCTTAAAAAGGTAATTCTTTAAAAATTATTGTAAAATTTATTTTACAAAAAATTTTAAACACGTAAAAATACAGAAAATCATTTCTCTTGTATGTACACCCACATTTGAGAGCCGCTGGCATTTCTTAAATGTTTTTGCATCTGCTGAAGGTTTTAAAAGAATTTTTTTCAGATACAGCTATAGCCTCAAATTCTTATCTTTATCCCTTCCCTACACCCCTCTCCACACAAAAACTGCTATTCAGAAGTAGCTATGAATCCTTTCCATGCATGGTTTTATCCTTTGGCTAATACGTATGTATTCCAAGAAATAGGCAGTTCTGTCTTTTGTGTTAAAGTCAGCCTGCACTCTGTGTATGTAATTTGCTTTTTGGTTTTTTTCCAAAGAAAACCTAACACTAGTTTTGAGTTTTATCAAAATAGATAACTGGACTTGCTCGTTTCCATTGCTCTGTCATATGAACATGATATGAATATGGAATTCTATTTTTTCCATCTACTCTGATGAACATGGAGATTAATTTTTTCACTTTTAGCAAAAGTAATGCAGCAAGATCTCCAATGCACACATTTTATGGACACATAGGTATCCTCTAGGCCGGTCTTTTTTCAAACTGTCACATATTAAGAGGTCATGAAATCAATGTAATGGATTATAACCAACATTAAATAGTAATAACAATAAAGGTCAGTTATAAATGACACATTATATAAAATAAAATTTCATTACACATGATAAGGGCAGATTTTCTTGTTAAACTTTTACTTAGGTGTGTATGTACTCAGGTGCACTGGGTTACGATGTCAATTGCATTTCTCACTCAGGATGACGATAAGAAAGGTGGGCACCTGGCAGGCTCAGTTGATTAAGTGTCTGACTCTTGATTTTGGCTCAGGTCACAATCTCATGGTTCATGGACTCTAGCCCGGGAGTCTGCTTGGGATCCTCTCTCTCCCTCTCTTTCTGCCCCACCCCCACTCGTGTGTGCATATGTATGCTGTCTCTCTTTTTCTCTCCCCGTCTCTTTCTCAAAATAAATAATAAACTTAAAAAATGGTAAGAAAAGGTTGAAACCCACCACTCTCGGGCATGTGTGACAAGTCCCACTGCTGGGTCACGGAGAACATGCATTTTCAATGTCATTGATTATTGCCAAATTACTCTTGAAAGTGACTACCTCTTCAGTGTTCTTTCCTGTTTGACCACATTCTAGCCGTGGGCTGTTGGGACGGGTTTCTGACTGTAATTTTTGCTGGCTTTGCCTGATTACTGGTGAGGCTGAGAACAGGTCATTTCTAAGTGTTAGAACTGAGCAGGGAACAGGTTTGTATATTTTATTTCAGTACTGGATAGCCATGAGAAAAGTAACCAAGTATTTTAGTACTGGATAGCCATGAGAAAAGAAACCAAGGTGAGTGAAAAGTGGAGGTTGGGGTTCTTACTAGTTTGATAGGGAAGAAGGCCTGTGAGAACTATCTAATATTTTATCTGATGGTAAGGACTTTGGTCCTGGAAAAGGACTCGAATTCTGCTGTCTTCGGTTGTCTAGCACGTTATGGGAATGGTAATATAAGCACTCAATACCCTTGGTGAAAACAGATGCCCTCAGTAGCCTCCAGTTTTGTATAACTGAGCCAAGTGTGCTGGGTGTATCTGTACACGTAACACGTAGGACAATTCTTTACTGATGGAAAGTGATATGATCGGTGTTCTTGAGTCAGAATGCCCCCTCAGCCCGTCTTTATTTTCCACCCATGATGCCCGTGTGAATGGAGGGAATGAATGGGGGTGGTGAGTGGTGGCTGACAGTACGTTTCCGGGCAGAGCGGTGATGGGCAGTGGAGGGATCTGGCGAGGGGACAGCTGTGACCCCGCTGTAGGGGAGTTTTGTTTTGTGGGAATGTGAATCCTTTGTTGCTAGATCCTTTCCTGTGTTTTCCAAGAGCAAGTGGAAATATTTAAAAAAATTCATCTTGTGAAGTCTCTTGGTTTTGTTTTTAAAATCCAGACCCACATTTTTAAGAGACACAGATTAGGAAGAACAGAACGCATCCGAATTTAGTCTGGGGGCTACTGAGGTGCCAGTTCTCTGCTAGGTGAACAGCGTTGTGAAATGGCTTAAATCTTACAAATCATGAAAAGTAAGGTTGATTAGTTCTGGCCTAATTTGTCATTTTCCTTGTTTCTAGGTAGATAAACAGGTGTTGAGGGATCTGTGAAATACTGAATACTGTTCGTCTTTGTTCTGTAGCAGCTAACACGGTTTTGTTAGAAAGTGGGCTCATAATAAATGTTGTTGAATGAATGAGTAAATGAATAATGAAGACATACAGCTCCTCTGTTCTTTTAGAACTGACACTCTTAAAGTTAAAAGAATATGTTGTTGCCATTTGTCAGGTTTGTGTTGTTTTCTGAGGTCTAACAGCAAAAGCAACCAAAGGAAATTTCTGCTGCACAAGACCCTCTACATGTCACACCCTGACAGTTTTACTGTTCGCCAAAATGCCACGTAGCTAATTCATGATTTATAAAGAGAGCTCAGCACATTAATAGATTAGATAGTCAGGAGAATGAATAATAAATGGCAAAGCTATGTATACAAAGAAAATATGCACAGCTCTCGGAAAATCATAGAATGGGGGGGTTGGCCCATCTGGAGCCCTTGGCTCCCTAGGGGAAATGAGAGGACTAAGTGATAATCCTTCCGTCATAAAAGAAGAAAATGAAGTTCCATATGGGGCATTTGATCAAGCCCAGGAAATTGCAGTGCGGAGGAAATTCTAGAACAATTAACGCTCTTCCGCACTTAACTCAGTAGGCAGCCCAACCGGATTGGTGGCAGCAGGATGTCACTGGAATTGTTTGTGTTGAGTTTGGAATTTTAGCCACAGCCCTCTGCAACCCTGGCAGTGAGCGCCACCAAATTATGACATGGAAGCGTCCTGATTCTAAAATGGCTTTGGAACCGTTTTTAGTTCTTTCTCTCCATTCCTCAGGCCTCCCCACCAAGACCCGACCCTCCTCCCGGGCAGCCTCCAGCCATTCCTCCTGTTAACTTGATTCCTTGATGGCCTGGGCCACACATGCATCCCCATGGTGTGGCAGTGGGACCCTTGCCATCATTGGCCAGCCGTCCTGTGGGTCTCCTCCTGGATCCTTCCCCGACACTCCTCCACCATGGCTTCTTTGGACTGTCCCTCAGCCGGAGTTTCCTGTCCTGTGCCCAGCACCACAGCCATCCTCTCCAGGCTTGCCTTTAGGCTGGGAAAATTCTTCAGCGGACCATGGTCACAGCTTGGCCAACCAGCCTGAAGGTCTTTTACCAATCGTTCTTCTCCTTCTTGACATCATAACATCCATGAAGCGCTCTCCATAGACCAGGGACTGTTCTCTCCTTTAACTTTTATCACCTCATTTAACCTCTATCACAGCCCTATGGGAAAAATGTTATTATCCCCAGTCATTGCAGTGAGAAAACTGAGGCTCAGTAACATCTTGATCACCTTTGCCATTTTGAAACTCAGCTTCTTTTTTGTTTCCATACCAGTTCATTGCAGTGAACATTTCAGCACCGATTGCTGTTCAGTTATAAGGTGCAGGGTTCCTTCCTTCCTGCACCCGATGGTGGAAGGGCAGAGGGATTTCACTGTGATGTCACACAGCAGAAGACCGAGGAAGGGCAGGCAGCTCTGGAAGCTCCTTAGCCATTTGATGTTTAGAGACGTTTTCCTGGGGAGGTGGAGGTACGCTGTCTCGAAGGTTCATGACGTAAGATGAGAGTGTGCTCCAGGATGAGGGCACAGCATAGGCAAAGGCAGAGAGGTGCAGAGTAACCTGATGTTGTATGTATCAGAGCAGTCTTATGTTACGAAGTTGATAGGGCCACGATAGGTGGGACGTGGAAGAGGCCTTGTATATAATGTGCTGTTAGCTTGGCCTTGAGGAGTATGTGTGATGGCTGTTGAAGAATCAAGCTTGGGACAGAAATGGACGGCATTGTAGTTCCGTAGATTGTAGTTCATTTTGGAGGGTGAATGGTGGCTGGGAAAGGTAAGAATCACGGGGCATCAATTACATGGCTGTTGTGATATTGGGGATGGGATTGGTGAGGCACAGAATAAAGTCAGTGGGAGTGCACATGGTAGGATGATACCAGAGAGAGTGGCTATGAGAAGCATTTAGAAGTTAAAATCTGCAGGGCATGTTAAGGGTAACTGATTGGAAAGAATCTGAGTGACTATTGGTGAAGGGATGATTAGGTTGTGTTCTGTATCTACACTGGCTTACATCTGACTGTTATAAAGAGAAAAAGCAGCTCCGCATGGACTAGCACAGACCAGTTTCCAAGGTAGTGGAAGAAGGTGTGCGAAGAAAGGCGCAGAAACTATTTGCATACAGTGCTAATCCTGATCCTGTATAAAGAGTAAGCATAGACTAACTCTGGAAGGAAGTACCTGCCTCTTTGAGGACAAGTATGTGGTTGGGAGATAGGAGTGGGAAGGAGGCCGGCGTGGACTTCATCAATGCCCAGTGGACCCTTCCTGTTTTGAAGTTTGTGCCATTGGCATAGATTTCTTATTCTTTTTTTATTAAATTTTTTAAATGTTTATTTTTGAGAGAGACAAAGTATGAGTAGGGAAGGAGTAGAGAGAGAGGAGACACAGAATCAGAAACAGGCTCCAGGCTCTGAGCTGTCAGCACAGAGCCCGACACGGGGCTTGAACCCACAAACTGCAAGATCATGACCTGAGCCAAAGTTGGATGCTTAACTGACTGAGCCACCCAGGCACCCCCATAGGTTTCTTATTCTTTGTTTGTTTGTTTGTTTTTTATTTATTTTTTGAGACAGAGCACGAGTGGCAAAGGGGCAGAGAGGGAGACACAGAATCTGAAACAGGCTCCAGGCTCTGAGCTGTCAGCACAGAACCCGATGTGGGGCTCAAACCCACGAACCATGAGATCATGACTTGAGCCGAAGTTGGATGCTTAACTGACTGAGCCACCCAGGCGCCCCATAGATTTCTTATTCTTAACAAATCTCTGGTTATGAAGGGTTGAGGCATGAGAAGAAGAAGAAATTGAATGGGAACCCAGGTTGGTGAATGCAGGTGAGGAAGTGGATTTATCAGGTTGGTTTGTGGGTGGAGGAGAGGAGAAGAGATGGTGAGTTTAAGAAATTTTGACCAAAAAATCTCACTACTGTGTCTTTTTCATTTAAAATCACTGTGTAGGGGCGCCTGGGTGGCTCAGTCGGTTAAACATCTGACTCTTTTTTTCCCCTCTTAATTTTATTTAAATCCAAGTTAGTTAACATATAGTGTAATAATGGTTTCAGGAGTAGAATTTAGTGATTCATCACGTAAGTATAACACCCAAGTGCCCTCCTTAATGTCCATCACCCATTTAGCCCATACCCATAACCAACACCCTTCCAACAGCCCTCTGTTTGTTCTCTGTATTTAAGAGTCTCTTATGGTTTTTAACCTTCTGTTTTTTTTTTTCTATTTGTTCTTCCCTTCCCCTGTGTTCATCTGTTTTGTTTCTTAAATTCCACATATGAATGAAATCATATGATATCTGTCTTTCTCTGACTGACTTATTTCACTTAGCATAATATGCGCTAGTTCCATCCACATTGTTGCAAATGACAAGATGTCATTCTTTTTGATTGCTGAGTAATATTTCTGTGTGTGTGTGTGTGTGTGTGTGTGTGTGTGTGTGTGTGTGTGTGTACACCACGTCATCTTTATCCGTTCATCAGTCGATGGACATTTGGGCTCTTTCCATAATTTAGCTGTGGCTGATAGTGCTTCTGTAAACACTGGGGTGCATGTACCCTTCAAATCAGCATTTTTGTATAAATACCCAGATTTGGATAAATACCCAGATTTCAGCTCAGGACGTGACCCTGGGGTTTGTAAGTCCAAGCCCTGCAATGGGCTCTGCACTGACAGTGCAGATTCTCTCTTTCTCCCTCTGCCCCTCTCCTGCTTGTGCTCTCTGTCTCTGTCTCTCTCTCTCAAAATAAACTGTAAGAAAAAATAAAATCATCCAATGTATTATTTTCAGATATTTCAACCCAACCAATTTACATTGATTCAGACCAGTGTTAGTGAGATTCCTTTTTTTGGCAGGACAGAAGGCAGCTAGGAGGGCTGCTCTTTCAGCCGCAGTAACAGAACCAACATCCGCTCGTCTCCCACCCTGCCCTCTCCGTGAGCTCCAGAATTAAACTCCCTGTTTGCCACCTTCCCTTACTCGCCCCCTTCTTCCAGCGGACCTGTGCCGCCATGTAGGCACCTATGAAACCCGTGGAAGTTCTTATCTGGCCTGTGAGTTCACAAGTGGAGGAGATAGAAGCTATGAGAAACAGTATTTCCTTGGAAGTCCTTCCCCTGAAGCTGGGGCATCCTAAGGCCATGGTGACCTGCTACTGGGGGGTCCTGGGTTCCAAACATCATATTGTGGATGGCTTAGATGTTTTTATTTTTTTATTGTTTCTACTTCCTGGAATTCTATAAATTATATAATCCTTTGGGTTAATAATCAACTTTCTAAGGATGCAATTTCTTTGGATAGATTCTGAGTCAATTAGGCATGCTTACACCACTGTGGATTTCTTTCAGGGGAGTAAGGTTGGGGGTAAAGATTGGATCAGAGGTTCCCGGGTCCAGGGTCCTGTGAAACAGGTTCCTGAGGATTGGGATCAAGAAATTTGAGAAATGGGCCATTTGGCACATGGACCAGTTTGGAGAAGGTGGTATGTGGAGGGTGGTGGATGACAGTGCCAGGAGTGGAGAGCTGGGAGGCACACTTAAGCGTGAGCTCAGAGAGAGGTGCCTGGGTGGCTCAGTTGCTTGAGCATCTGACTTCAGCTCAGGTCATGATCCCACGGTTCGTGAATTTGAGCCCCACATTGGGCTCTGTGCTGACAGCACAGAACCTGCTTCTTTGGATCCTCTGACTTCTTCTCTCTCTGATCCTCTCCTGCTCACACTCTCTCAAAAATAAAAAATAAACATTAAAAAAAAAAGGGAGCTAGGAGGAAAGCAAAGAAACTTGATGTGTTTCTAAAAATTTTGTCCAAGGCTAACACTCTTCTTAGGAGAAGGGAAGGGAAATCATCTTAATGACCAGAACTCACACAGTTATAATCAATAAGCTATTAATGTGTTATATGGACTCTGGGGAATTAACCTGGAAACTTACACCATCTATTCTGTTTTTTTAAAAAATGTATTTATTTTGAGAGAGCGTGAGTAGGGTGCAGGCTGGGAGAGGGGGAGAAAGAGAATCCCAAGCAGACTCTGTGCTGTCAGCGTGGAGCCCTACCTGGGGCTCGAACCCACAAATTGTGTGATTATGATCTGCCAAAGCCAAGAGCCAGATGCTTAACTAACTGAGTCACCCAGGTGTCTCTCTCTTCTGTTTTTTTTTTTTTAAATGGGAGAATGTTTTTTTAGTTCCTAACATCTATCTGAATTTTTAAAAAAATTTTTTTAATGTTTTGTTTATTTCTGAGAGAGAGACAGCATGAGCAGGGGAGGGTCAGAGAGAGAGGGAGACACAGAATCTGAAACAGGCTCCAGGCTCTGAGCTGTCAGCACAGAGCCCGATGCGGTGCTTGAACCCACGAACCATGAGATCATGACCTGAGCCGAAGTCAGACGCTCAAGCAACTGAGCCACCCGGGCGACCCACATATATCTGAATTTTTATTGGCAAAATGATAACTATCTTTACTTGCTTTCTGTTAAGTGGTTACTTAATAGAACAGAATTTTGTGAGTGATAGACATTTATGGACTGTACATAGCTTCCCATGTACATTACTCACCATAATGTTATTTTGCTGTATTATCAGGTAGAGATGAAAACCTTTACTGTAATCAAAATGAAAAATAAGTGCTTGTTTCCCTTCACTGGGATGCATGCAGAAAAAAAGATCAATCATTACAGTAGTACTTTCCTGATTCCATTTTCGAGCAGGTGAAGTTCAGGATTTATCTATTTTCTATTAATGGCAAATTCAAACATTACACATCTGGAAAGTTATCATCTTTGCCTGCTGTTTTTAGTTTAAAAATACTAATTTACAGGGGCACCTGGGTGGCTCAGCTGGTTCCGCATCCAACTCTTGATCTCAGCTCAGGTTTTGATCTCAGGGTTGTGAGTTCAAGCCCCACACTGGGCTTCTTTCATGCCTATTTAAAAAAAAACAAGAAACTAATTTAAAACTTAACCTCTCAGCAGCACACCTAATGCCAGTTATGATACATCTGCGACCTCTTTCCCAGACCACCACAGCCCCCTGTGGGAGGTACGATGGCCGAACAGTGGTCATGATGATAGAAAAATGACTGCTAAATCACAACACTCCTCAGAACGTGGTGATATCCCTCCATAACACAGAATTTCTTTGCTACATTTCTCTTGCCATCTGTGCTCACTCTTTCTTTAAGCATTCCTACCACACTTGACATTAGAGTATATTAAGAAAGTTAATATAGAAAGTTTAGTGAAATAGGCAAATGTCTTAGCTAATGTACTAGTGGAAACTTGCTCCGTGGTTTAAAGATCTTACATCAGAAGGACTTTCCTAGTTTCACCAAACAATTTGGAAAAAGATGCACTAGACTGAGCCCTGAGCCCTCACTTTGCCAACACAGTTTGGTTAATAACAAAATAGAATATCCAGGGGTTCATGAGGGGCACAGTCAGTTACATGCCCAGCTTCTACTCAGCTCATGATCTCATGGTTCATGAGTTTGAGCACCATTTGGGCTCTGTGGTGACAGCTCGGAGCCTGGAGCCTGTTTCAGATTCTGTGTCTCCCTGTCTCTCTCTCTGCCCCTCCCCCACTCATGCTCTGTCTGTCTCTCACTCTCTTAAAAATAAATAAACATTAAGAAATAAAAAAAAAACCAACACAAAATAGAATACCCAGGGAAGCAGACTTAGGAATGTATATTTTGACTGTTAGATTCAGCAACATAAAGCAAACAGCTTAGGGGCACTTGGGTGGCTCAGTCGGTTAAGCCTCTGACTCTTGATTTCGGCTCAGGTCATGATCTCATGGTTGGTGAGTTTGAGCCCTGCATCAGACTCTGCATTGATAGAACGGATCCTGCTTGGGATTCTCTCTCTCCCTCTCTCCCTGCCCCTCCCCTGCCCATGCTCTCACTCTCTCTCAAAATAAATACATAAATTAAAAAAAACAGCTTACCATTATTTGTGGGAAGAAATAGTGGGAAGGGGAGCATAATTTATACCTTTGTTTCCTCCTTAAAATGTAGAAATCGGATACCTGGGCTTATGTCACTGCTTATGGCATTCTTGTCTGCTTTCAGCAGGCATGGCTTTCTTACTTTGGAACTTGATGGAGAATTACCCCTCTTGTCTATTGGAAATTACTGTGATAGGAAGGCTGTGAATACAGTCAGTTTTAAAATGGAAACTCAGGGGCGCCTGGGTGGCTTAGTTGGTTGAACGTCCGACTTTCGCTTAGGTCAGGATCTCACGGTTTGTGGGTTCGAGCCCCGCGTCGGGCTCTGTGCTGACTGCCAGCTCAGAGCCTGGAGCCTGTTTCAGAGTCTGTGACTCCCTCTCTCTGACCCTCCCCTGCTCACACTGTCTCTCTCTCTCTCTCTCTCTCCTAGAAATAAAAAAAATAAAATAAAATAAAATGGAAACTCAGATGTGTGGTCTGAATGTATGTCCTGCCGAGTATCATTACTCATGATCGTATTCTTTTGTTGTAAGATGGCAGCACATCCTCTGGCCCCAGTGACCNTGCACGTGAACTCTGCACCGTCTGCCAAGGTCTTTGCCAGGGACACGAGCAAAGGCTGTTAGGCTCTGACAGCTGAGACCCTGGAGGCTGGCCAGCCAGGGTGACACTGTTCCTGGGGTCTGCCACCTGACTCCAGTCAGTGTGACCTTTCCAGCGTGACCGCTTTCCCTCCGGGCTGTGGAAGGCAGCCTGCTCGTTAGTCCGTGAGTCATTCGGAAAGGTGGCGAGTCCCTCCTTTCCCTGCCCCCCAGAGCCCCTATAGGTGCCGGACCAGACCTTGCCAAGAGCACCAGGGGGCATGTAGGATGACTCCAGATCCCAGAAATTGAAGCTTAGAAGGAAACTTAATTGAGAGAGACTTTTTTTAGGGAGGTAGCATGACCAACCATTCTTGAGGACTTAAAACCTTTGTTAAGTACTCTAAATTGAGAGGTATGCTTTTCATGGCCAATGTGTTATTGGCTTAGACTTATTTTTATAAATTCAATCAGAATATTGCCTAATCCTCTCCCCAAAATCACTGTTATAAGCAAGAATTATCGTTGAAAATCGACAGTACCTTTTTGTCCTGAAAACATTATCTGGCCCTTTCCATTTTAAAGAATAAACTATGAAAAAGAGTATGCTAAGTTTGTTTAGGTGTACTGGTTTTTCCAAGAAAACAATCTTTTTAAAAAATTTTAAAGGAGATTTAGTTCTGTTACCTTGAGGACAAGATTTAGAAATAAAAAGTTGAAAGTTAAAAGTTTACATGCTAAAACATGTAGTCACCATGATTTGGGGTTTATTTTTTTGTTTTGTTTTGTTTTGCTTTTTTTGTGGTGATCTTGGTGTCAGTCCTGTTGGGTCCAAAGTGATTCCTGGATTTGAAATGGAAAAGGAATCTGAAAGAGTAGCAGGCTTGCATACGGCTCTGAGCTTAGTGCCTTAGAAAATGCTCAATTTCCTAAGATCCCCTGGATCATAACGGCCTAAGGGATGGAAGGCCCTCACACAAGAGGGCCAAGTCCAGCGGCCTTGTCAGCAGATGGCTTTTGAACTGGGGGCTTCGATTTTGGCTTCAGCTCTGCAATTTCTGCTTTGATTCCCTTGACCTTGTTTTATTGTAGACAGCTATGTTGACTTCTTTCTTGGGATTCATTTCCATCCCATAACTATTGTCTTGACCAGTTGACTTGGTTTATGAAGTCTCTTCCCTTCTTTACACTTTCTCCTCTGAGCTGGTGTCATCCGCAGAGTTGCCAGATGTTTTTAACAAAATACTAGACCCTTGAAAAAGTACCACGTACAGATAGGTGTACACATGTATGTTTACAACCCATTTATGTACGGTGGACACATGCACATATACCACACACCTATTTAGAGTGCATTAGTGACAACCTATGTCCCACCTTGTATTATTCATTATATTTATAGGTTTTTATCACCGTTGTATTTAAAAAAATTCATTGAGGGAAGTGGAATGGCCCCTCAAAGAGGTACCTGTGAATTTGTTGTGTTACGTGGCAAAACAGATTTTGCAGATGTGATTAACATTCTGTACCTTAAATTAGGGAGATTATTGAAGTGAGCCCAGGCCAATCACACAAGCCCTTAAAAGCAGAGAACTTGTTCTGGATGGAGTCAGAGATGCAGAGGGAGGAGAAATCAGAGATTTAATGCAGGCAAGGGCCTGACGCGCCACATGGAAAGGATGAGGAGTATGGGCACTCTGCCAGAGTAGGAACCAGCTGCCTGTGGATGGCCAGTGAGGAAATAGGACTTGAGTCCTATAACTGCAGGGAATTTAATTTGTCCTATAATCAAGCCAAGGAGCTTGGAAGCTGATTCTTCTCCAGGGTTTCTCATAAGGAACTCAGCCCTTGGTTGAGGCCCTGTGAGGTTCTAAGCAGAGGACCCCCATGGCCGGGCTGTGGTATATACCTGGGCTTCAACTAGTACACAGTCCTACAGAGCTGTGAGACCATCAACTGTGTGTGTGTGTGTTCTTAAGTTGCTAAGTTTGCGGGGTGGGAGTGGGAGTTGTTGTTAAAGTAGCCATAGAAAATTAATACATTTGCATGTGTATCTTTTGCACTCAAACATACTTAAAAATTAGCTTAGGTGTTATCAAATATCAAAAACCTATCGTGTTCATCACTTCATAGAAGCTTCATGAAGTTAGGAATTGTTTTCATGGTAACATTCCATGCACAAATGGAAGCAAATTAAGGAAATGTTTTTTAGTTTGGAGCAACTTGTCAGAGGGCTTTAAACTGATTGTACAGATCAAGCAGCAGTTACCTCAGAAGAATTGAATGTGGCATCCAGAAGTAAGGTAGGGAGGCACACTTTTTCTTTTGTGGGGATGTGTTTAAATGCCACACATATGATCAGAAGGAACCTTCTCGTGCTTAGGTAAATTACTTGATGGAATTTGGAAAGAAAGTAATTTTTAGGTTTTTTGAGGCCTTTGGGGGGTATATTCAGTATTTGACCAGTCAGGGTGTTGATTTTGTGAATATTGGAAATAAATTAATTCTAACAAACAGTTCAGGACATCACACTTAGTTCTTTTCCCAAGGGACATTTTACCTCTGTTATTTTGTTATTTTCTTTATTTTCCCTTTAATCTAATTATTTGAACCACCAATGCATTTACACTGTTGAAACAGTTTAAAGAGATGTTAGGAGCACATGTACCCCAATGTTCATAGCAGCACTCTCAACAATAGCCAAAACATGGAAAGAGCCTAAGTGTCCATCAACAGACGAATGGATCAAGATGTGGTTTATCTATACAGTGGAATACTCCATGGCAATGAGAAAGAATGAACTCTGGCCACGTGTAGCAACGTGGATGGACCTTGAGGGTGTTATGCTGAGCGAAATAAGTCAGGCAGAGAAGGACAAATATCATATGTTTGCACGTATAGGAGGATTAGGAGGAACTTAACAGAGGACCATGGGGGAGAAGAAGGGGGGAAATGGTGGGGGAAAGGGAGAGAGGCAAACCATGAGAGACTCTTGAATGCTGAGAACAAACTGAGGACTGATGGGTGTGGGGGGGAGGGGGGAGATGGGCATGGAGGAGGGCACTTGTGGGGATGAGCACTGGGTGTTATATGGAAACCAACTTGACAATAAACTATTTGTAAAAAAAAAAAAAAAAAGACATTAGGAAGCTTCCTGCCACCCCTGTGTCATCCTTCCCCTCCAGCCCAGGGACAGATGGGTCAGCGTCTCTGTGTACTCCCAGCATCTTTGGGGGAGTTCGTTTGTGCATATGAAAACAAGCACAAATACATATTTCCCATTCTCCTCTGTAACTGAAGGTAACATGCCACCCACTCTTCCCTTCCGTGTGCTCCTCACAGAAGGGTGTACCCCAGTGCCCTTCCCACATCAGAACACAGAGAGATTCTGCATTCTTCCTACAGCTGGGCGGGGGATAGATGCGTAGTTAACGTGGCCAGCTCTCCATGCGTGGCTACTTGGATTGTTTCTGATGTTTCTCACTCACAAACACAGCTGTAATATTGCATGTGCATCTGTAGGGTAAAATCTCAGAAATGAGGATGTTGGGTTGAAGGTAAATGTATCTGTAATTTTGACAGTCGTAATTTGATAGATCATAGTGTCATTATTTAATTTGTTTCCCTTTTAGTCTCTCACCAGGAATGTCTGAGGGGAACTGTTTTCCTACGGCAAGGGTGGTGGTGTAGCTTATCTTCCAGACTTTGAAGAGGGAAAGTGGCTCTGTTAACAATCACACTAGTGCAGCAGGCACGAGCCTACCTGGAATTTATTCACAGTGTTAGAAACGGAATGCACGGTGTGACTCTCACAGTTTTCTCCAGGGACCTTGAATGGAATTAAAGTTCAAAAAAATCGTTTAAGGAGACCAGCCTTTAAAAGTGAAGTTACCGATGATGGCTGGGCAACAAGGGGCATGTGCTTCATGCCACTGAACTGTGCACTTAAATGTGGTTGAAATGGTAAATTTTATGTCATGTGTTTTGCCACAGTAAAACAATCCTAAGTAAAAAGAACACACTCCTGATGCCTGAGATCGCACGGATCTACCGTGAGCGCTTCTGCATAACAAAATGCAACTTCGAAAGGCTGCATGTTGTATGATTTGATTCATAAGACCTTCTGGAAAAGGTGAAACTATAGAAACAGAAAATGGACCAGTGGTTTCCAGGGTTGACTATAAAGGAGCAGGGTCAAATTCTGGGGGTGGTGGAGCTATTCTTTATCTTAAAAAATGTTTTTTTAATGTTTGTTTACTTTTGAGGGAGAGAGAGAGACAGCGTGAGTGAGGTAGGAGCAGCGAGAGGGAGACACAGAATCCAAAACAGGCTCCAGGCTCTGAGCTGTCAGCACAGAGCCTGATGTGGGGCTCAAAGTCATGAACCATGAGATCATGACCTTGAGCCAAAGTCGGATGCTCAACCGACTGAGCCACCCAGACAGCCTGCTATTCTCTATCTTGACTATAGTAGTCATTACATGTATGCTGTATGTGTTTGCTAAAACCGCTGAACTTTGTACTCAGAGGGGTACATTTTACTGTATGCAAAGTACACCTTAATAAAAACCGTAAAAAGAAATGAAACTTAAAAGGCAAGGCTGCTCAGTATTGTTTCCCCTGAGCTTTGGGAAAGATGTCATGCCTCGTTTGGCATTCTGTTCTGGGCAAGTGCAGTGTGTCTTAGGGCCTCCTGCCCAGTGACCACTCATGCCACTTGAATTTTTCTAGTTGGTGGTGGTCCTGCGGCCCCAAGAAAGTCTGGCTTTGGGAGGGTTTGTCCGGCCTGTTGGGGGTCTATGGCCGGTCTGGCTAGTAGGTGTCACTGCAGGGTGCAAGCGGGTGCTAATAGATCCCGTTCTCTGTTCTACCTGGAAGGAATGAGGAAGTCAGAGGACTGCTTCCCAGTGCTCTGCCTTTTTCTCCCCCCAGGATTTGAGGATTCTGTCTCATTTATTTTGGGGTAGGGAAAGGATTCTTGTACAGTAAATCAATCTAGGCTGTGACAGAGGTGACTGGTCGGGGTGTATCTGTTGCATCAGGATGAATGTCTGCCCTTTTAGATGGGTGAGCAGAAGGTCCCACAGGTGAGTACAGTCAGAGGTCATGAAGATAGTGAAGGCAGGTGGAAAAAGGCAGGTTCTGGGGCCCAGGCTAAGGAGCAGATGCCAGAGTCAGAAGCAGTCAAGAGTAAAAGTCAGAGGAATGCCTAACATCCCTAATCATTAGGGGAATGTAAATCAAACCACAGAGAGATACTCTTTCACACTCATTAGGATAGTTATTACTTAAGAAAAGGAAGCAGCAAAAAAACAGAAAGTAAGTGCTGGTGAGCTTGTGGAGAGATGTGAATCCTTGTATGCTGTACGTGGGAATGGACAATGGTACAGCTGCGAAGGTAAACAGTATGTGGCTTCCTCATCAAGTAAACAAACTACTCAGTGACCCAGCAGTTCCACTTCTGGGTATATACCCAAGAGAATTGAAAGCAGGGACTCAAAGCCAGAACAGTCTCAAGAAAGAAGAACAAAGCTGGGGGTGTCACAATCCCACATTTCATAAACAGTAGTAATTAAAACTCTTTGGTACTCCCAGAAACAGACACATATATCCATGGAACAGAATAGAGAGCCCAGAAAGAAACCCACACTCATATGATCCATTAATCTATGACAAAGAAGACAAGACCATGCAACACGGAAATGACAACCTCTTCAATAAATAGTGTGGGAAAACTGATTAGCTATAGTCAAAAGAATGAAATTGGACCAGTTTCTTTTACCATACACAAAAATAAACTCAAAATGGATTAAAAGCCTAAATGGGAGACTTGAAACCAGAAAATTACTAGAAGAAAACATAGGCACTAATGTCTTTGACATCGGCTGAAACAACATTTTTCAAGATATATCCCCTCGGCCAAGGGAAACAAAAGCAAAAATAAACATTTGGGGCTATATCAAAATAGAAAGCTTTTGCACAGCGAAGGAAACCACCAACAAAACAAAAAGACAGGGGATCCTGGCTTGTTCTGTCCGTTAAGCATCTGCTCTTGATTTGGGCTCAGGTCATGATATTGTGGTTAATGAGACTGAGCCATAAGTCAGACTCTGCACTGACAGTGTGCAGCCTGCTTGGGATTCTCTCTTTCCTCTCTCGCTGTCCCTTCTCTCTCACCTTTTCTTGCTTTCTCTCTCAATAAATAAACATTAAAAAAAAAAAAACCCAAAACCCTACTGAATGTAAGAAGCTATAGGCAAATGATACATCTGATAAGGGGTTAATGCCCAAAATATATAAAGAACTTATACCAATTCAATTTTCAGCTTTGGAAAGGAAGGAAATCCTTCCTTGAATAAACTTGAGGACATTGTGCTAAGTGAAGTAAAAGCCAGTCATGAAGATAAGCCAGTATGATTCTGCTTACGTGAGGAACCTGTAGTCAAACTCGTTGAGATCAAAAGGCTTGTGCTCATTGTGGGCTATTCCTGCTACTCAATGTACTTGAGTAGGTGACTGCTGAGGAATTCTGTGAATTTGCTAGATTCTGAATGGTGTTCTCATTCTGCTTAGACAGAAAGGAAGGGAAGATGTTCAGAAGGAAAGGGTGGGTGTTTGCAGTGATTCTTGAAATCTTAGGTAGACTCTTGGGGGAAAATCAGATACCGCCTTCCATGTCCCTCCCTCCCTTTATTTCTTTTCTTTAAGTTTTTATTTATTTTGAGAGAGAAAGAGTGAGAGAGAGTGAGCACAAGTAGGGGAGGGGCAGAGAGAGAGGGAGAGAGAGAATCTGACGGCACAGAGCCTGACCCGAGGCTCGATCTCACAAACTGACATCATGACCTGAGCTGAAATCAAGAGTTAGATGCTTAACCAACTGAGCCACCCAGGCATTTCCCCTCTCTTTATTTCTAATGGGAAAAATTTGATTTCTTCCTAATGAAAAGGGTCTTTATGAGAGTTCTGCATCTGGTTTTGACAAGACCACATGTATTTGAGCAAATCTTTTGCCTTTTCAGTGCTTCTAACTCTAAGGCCACCAAACATACTTAACAGTGTCCAGTCCTATACACGGCTTTGCTGCTCACTTCCGGTATTGCATGTAGATATGCATCCTGTGCGTGTGTGGTACGGTGGTGAGGAATTCCTGTGCTGCCTTTGACATCTAATGAAGCTGTACTTGGGTTCTTTTTGAACCTTGGTGACTTCATTTGTAAAACAGGGATAATATGGGTCCTTGACACTTTCTACAAAACCCTTGGGGCCAAAAATGTGCAAGAATTTGCACTTTTTCAGGTTTCTGGATTATGTTCTACCATACAGAACATGACATTCCAGTAGGGCCTCAGGCAACGCCATACAATTAAATGCATTAATTCTTCCCAAATAAAGCATGTGGACATCTGCACTAAGTGATTTTAAAAAGACTATATATAGCTTCATATCAGTTTAGGTAATGTTTTGCTGTCCAGTGATTTATAAAAACAACTGTTCAGTTTGCAGATCTTTTGGCACTCGGGATAGTGGATAAGGGGTTGTGGACTTTGGTAGTGACTGTGTTGTCTGAAATAACGGAATACGCTCAGATTAGCAAATGCACAGCTTTGGTTTATTTTGGACTGATTGAGAAACGCCCTGGATTGAGGGGGGATTCCAAAGAGCTGAGGCACATGACAACCTTTAATAGCCGATACTGATGCCGGAAACCCAAGCATACTGTACTTCAGTGTGCAGAAGGAGATGTGGACATTCCCAGATATCGGTGACTAATAAAGTTTCCATTTTTAGGCAGGAAGAAAAATCACTTGAATGCATCCTTGAATCTGGCTGTACATACAAACTATGCAAAGTTTTACTTATTTCAGAACATAACCCAAGTTATTGCAAAAATATACAACAGTGTTATAGGTTTGCTGTGATGATTAAATATGGTACTGTGTACAGAGCACATAGCATAGCCTGTGGTCCTTAGTAACCCAGTAAATGTTAACTGTGTATTACTTTGTTACATAATAATAGATGTCATTAAGTCACACTGCTTATTCTTATGCCAAGTAAAATTATTTTTTATCAAGGTTTGCTTGGGTTTAAAATGCTTTTAGCAATGGACAAAGTGATGTTTTTGTATTTCTTAAAGCTTATCTTAGATTTTTCCCTCGATTTTCACTTAGTGACCTTGGTAATGGGGTAATGAGGGTTAATTTTATGTGTTAACTTGGCTGGGCCTTGGTACCCACATACTTGATCAAACATTATTATGGGCATATCTGTGAGGATGCTTTTGGATGAGATTAACATTTAAATTGGTAGACTTTGAGAGAAGCAGATTGCCTTCCCTGATGTGGGTGGGCCTTATCCAATCAGTTGAAGGCCCGGGTAGACCAAAAGACTGCCCTCTCTCATTTCCCTCCTTACCTCTTAAGCCCTGGCAAGAAGGAACTCTGTCAGCCGATGGTTTTGGTCTTATGTTGAACATTGGCTCTTCTCTGGGTCTCCACCCTCCTGGCCTATCCTGTAGAATTTAGACTTAAGAGCCTCCGTAATTGCATGAGCCAATTCATTGAAATTAATTCACCAACCTCCCTTGCCCTCCCTCCTCACCCACCCCCACGCATGAGCACACACCCACACACCTTATTGTCCTGCTGATTCTGTTTCTCCAGAGAACGCTGACGATTCAGAGACCAAATCTGAAGTTAAGAGAACTAAGACCTTCTCTTAACTTTATTTGATTTGGAAGACAATTTCCAAGGTTTTGTTCGACACTGTGAGAAGACATCTGGATCTAAAGCAGCTGGATTTGGGGTTCGGAGGGTGTCCAAGTGGCTCAGGCCATCAGATGGGGGGAGGGGCAGGAAAGGGAGTGGACCTTGGCAGAGGGGACGGAGACACTGAGCTCAGTTTACAGCTGGCGATGGCCCGGGGAGAAGCCACGTGGAGATGTCCAGAGACCACTGGATCATGGTATCCCAGGAGGATGGCGAGTCCCAGAGAGATGTTATCTGACACGGGCTGAGTCCCTGGTCCGTACTCTAGGCAGGAGGAGCTGGGTTGCTAGCCTCGGGCCCACAGGGGAGCCCAGCAGCTGGGGCCTCCACCCATGGGTCGTAGTGAGGATGCTGTCCCAGGTGTCTTAGAGACCATGGCCACAGGCCTGCCTCCTTATCAGACGGGATAACTGGGACAGCACAACCCCTGAATGTTTACTGAGTCCCCTGATGAATGTCGGTCACTGTCCTGATCACAGGCTCCTCAAACAGGACTGGCCTCACGGGGCCTGAAGGCTTTTCTTATAGAGCCCGACATGCAAATAGGAGGTCTGAGCTGGAGAGGCTTATTGTCACCTTGCCTTTGTCAGCAGTGGCCATAATAATCTGTGCTCCCTGATGTTTGTTTAGTGTTTGTCTCCAGGGAACCACTGGCCCCAGATAACTACTAAATTTAAAATTAATTCACATTCTGTAAAATGAAGAATTTAATTCTTCAGTCACACTGTCCACATGTCAGGCGTCCAGTATCCACGTGCAGCAGGTGGCTTCCATGTTGGACAACAGAGATGGAAACGTTTCCATCATCACAGAAAGTTCTATTGGACTGTGATGTTTTCTACTCTAGAGCTTGGCACACATTCTCTCACACGTTTTGGAGTGATAATTATTTGGAGTGATATTATTTAAAGATGGGGCTTGAGCTGAATAACTGGCCCAAGAATACAGCTCAGAAGTGACAGAGCGGGGAACTCAAACCTGGTCTCTCAGCCGCCCCTAGGCCCTGAGTCCACTGCACCTGGACTTGTCAGCCTGCGGCTGGTGGGGAACCCCAGATGTGCAGGGGGTCTCCCTTTGCTGTGGGCCAAGGATGCAAGCCTGGATGGAAGGGTGGAGAAGACGGGAGAGTGAGGAGGACATAGAAGTTCCGGAAGGACACAGTGTCTGACTGTCCAGCGCAGCACAGGGAATTGTGTGTCCCTGGGATTTGGTGGCGTGAGGCCATTAATCTTTGCCAGGGAGGGCTCAGGGCAGTGGAGGGGAAACAAGCTGGATCTCAGGGCTCTGAGGAATGAATGGGGGACGCGGGGGAGAAGATGGGGGAGCTAGAGAGAGACATGGGATCAGAAGACACAGGTGGTTTGTAGGGCTGAGCAGGCGTGGCGTTGTTGGTGGGCTAAGGTGAGTCTGTGTGTAGGAGCCAGGCTAGGAGTAGCTTCGAGGGGAGCAGTGTGGGTGCTGGCGACCCCGAGACGCGCGCCCTGCCGAAGGGGCGGCCATCACACCGTCCCATGTGACCGTTGCTGGGAGGCCATATTAACTTTCTGATGCCACGTTCGAGACACCTGGATTTTTATGTGAAGTGTCCCTAATCATAAGCACGGAAAGAATGTGATGACAGTTTTTTCCATAAAAAAGCATACATCCTACTGCTGAGAAATGTGAATGCACTGAATGACCCGGAACTGTACACTTCAAAATGGTTAAAGTGATAAATTTTACGTTCTGTGTATTTTACGCCCCCTGCTCCCCACCGCGCCCCTAGGCTATCTGGGCACTTAGGCTGCAGTTTGCAGCCTGTGGGCTGGCAGGATAGGGCGGTGAAGAGCGGTGGCTCTGTGTCTTGGCTGAGCACAGTTAAGTCAGAGCGCCAGGGGTGGGACTCAGACCATCAGCCACGAGCGGGCGGTTTCTGCGTACACGGGCGTTAAGGGGCTCTGGCACAGTGGATGAAATAATTGGAGGATAAAGACCCTGTAGACAGGAAGCGGTGTCCTCAGCACCCAGGCATAGGGAACCCGTCAGCTTCTGGGACAGCAGGGACAAGTGAGAGCGTGTGCAGAGCGCCTGTCAGATTTGCGGCCCGGCGCTCTTGCTGTAAGAGGACAGAGACTTCCATTGTGTCCGGATGGGAGCGGAGCCTGTGCTTGGCTTCCCCAGCTGTGAAGTGAGAGAGGCGACACCCCTGCCCGGGCCCTCACCCTGTGTCCTCGTGATGCGTCCGTCCGTCTGCACGTAGGATACTGGTTTTGGGCAATTGTGTTGTAAAGCAAAAGTGTCATAGCCCTCAGTGACCTTTTAGGAGTCTCATGTGTCATTCAGCGTCTCTCCCCGCTCCTCTGCTAAAGAAGCTACGGAGTCACTTTGGAGAAAACAGAAAATCCGAGAAGGGATTTGTGAGCAGAGCGATGAATCAGGAAAAAGATTAAAGTCTAAAGACATAGAGCCACGCGCAGAGCTCTTAGTGGATGGGACACGTCCAAACTATTTCCTGCATTTGGACAGTTATTTCAAAAGAATATAATTATCACTTGAGGTACAAAAACATAAAATGCCCATTAGTCATCGAACATTCAAAGAGGTGCATTAGGAGTCGACAAAGACCTGAAGTGTTCCTGAGAGAGAGCATTTTTATTAAAGGGGTGTGTGTTGATGTATGCTAAAAATTAGAGAAGGTTTTGGATAATTCGGTGGGGGGTGGAGTTGCATTTACCCCCTGGATGGAATGTCGTTCGATAGAAGCTCATGCCTAAAATACTAGTTTAATATGAGAAACAATTTGCAGCATGAGGCTGTTGCTCACTCAGCTTGCCTCGTAATCAAAAGCATTTGTTTGTGGAACAGCTTCGCAGTACTTTGATTCAATTGGTTTTGGACCAGATTCTAATCAAGGGATGCAAATGCTTTCTTGTCAACGGTTTCATCGGCTTAGCCACGTCTGCGAGGGAGATTTATATCGATTCCCTGTAATTTAAGATGCTCTGTCGGGCGCGCATGATAAAATTCCTAAGGCCGGAGAGCACGGAGAGCTGGGATTCTGCTCGCTAGGTTGCCTGCTGGTTGGAGGAGTCAGGGCATCTCAGCAGTGCAGGGACATCCTTGCTTGATCATTGGGGTCCCTGGGGATGAATTCTCATCTTGCCCCAGACCTAACGTGTACAAGAAGCTTAAGGAAATGAGGCCATGATAGTGACACCTTTTCAAAAAAGGGATTAATGTAGGAGACAATTTCGGGGAATCATAGGCAGTTCAGATGTACAGCCAAGAAAAAAAAAATGTGGCCTCATTAAGGAAATTCATC
>NW_027532842.1:1929201-1971417 GCF_008692635.1 Crocuta crocuta | reverse complement strand
GAGTTAGGTTTGGCTGTTGGTGATGGGAATGGAGAAGTCAGTGAATCGGGGTCCTCACGTGATGAGGGTGGGCTCACCTGCTCCAGAGGCCCCTGTTGGGTGCCCTCAGGGGCCAGATGGGGGGTCCGCCTGGCCTTCTGGGACCAGTGGGAGTCCTTCTGGGAGGCCCAGCTGGGTGGTTGCCACCTCGTACCTTGTGCTGGGAGATGCTGGTAGGGTGAGGATGGGTGGGCTGAGGACTGACACGACCCCCGCAGAGGGCGGCCATGCACAGTCACTGGGCTGTCCATGCCAGGCTGCCTCAGTTCCAGTGGAAGTCAGGAATCTGATGATGTGTGGAGAATTCCCTGATTTATACTTGTTCATAATGAGTTTATATCATTCCATTGTGAGAATCAAATATAAATGCCTCTGTAGGACAGAATTGGCCAACCCCCTACATCTCTGCCCCCTCCACTCCTTCTTTACTAGGGGCTTGCGTGGAAGGAGGGCACCAGAACCTTCTCCTGCGCATGAGGCACTGAGAGCTCACTGGGAGTCGTCTGGTGGTTTGGGGGCATCACTGAGTGATTCGTTCATTCGGCATTTGTTGAGCACCTGTTCTGTGCCAGGCACAAGGTGGGTTGGGGGCATGGGGTTCCAGGCAAGGGGATTTTGGGGTTCGTTCTGGGGCTTTGGAGAGAGTTGATATGTTCATGGCACTGTGTTTCTATGGGATTAGAGAAAGTCCGCGTGATAGAGTGGGGGTGGGGAGGATGGGCGTGGTATTGGCAAGTTAAATCGTCACTGGAGAGCGAAGGGCTTTATGGTTAGGGTTGTGCTGTGTGAGCACAAGGGAGCCCTTCGCAGAGAGGCGTCCGGGTCACATTCGCATATTCAGAAGAGGCCTCTGCCTAGTGCTGGGCAGAGGAGCGGGGCCTGACAGGTGGGCCAGCACATTCTCAGTTTAAGGGCCAGACTTAAACTTGAAAAAACCCAAAACTTAAACTTGAAAATGAAACTAGCTTTTGGTTCATTTGCGACTGTGGCTACATGAGCACGTGTGGTGGGGTCCATGGGGCTGTGGGTGATGTGGGAGAGGATGTACCTGAACTCTACCAGCCACGCTTGCTGTGCTCATCACCACAAGCACGCAGGCGTTTGACCTGACCTCTGTGTACGATTTCCCCGGTTATGCCCTTCCAGGTGGCATACCCGTTACAAAAGTCAGCTCTGCCTCTTCATTTTCTGTCATTTCCTGTTGACTCTGAGCCTTTTCCCTGCTCCGCTGGCATGAGACTCATTCTGAGCTCAGGTTTTACATTTTGTAAACTTCCCTCCTTCCTCTTAGTGCACATGTCCTGGACTTGGAGGCAGCAGCTAGGGGGAGAGACGTCCCTCTGGTCATGGGTCTCGGGTCCAAGCAGTTACCTCCCACATGCTGCAGGGTCCCTTTGGCTTAGCCAGTCTCCTCTCCGTCGTCGGCACTGGGAACCAAGCATCCTGAGGACCCAGCCAGGGCCCCATTGAAGCTCTTCCTTCCCAGGCTCTGCTGGCTTCGAGTCAAGGCCGGCACAGAGCCCAGCCTCCTTGGGGAACCCAACTCTCTCTCCTTCTCGGGGCTGAGGAATTGACTTTGGGAGATTCCATCAGCCACCCGCTCCCCCTTGTCTGCACTGTAGTTCTCACTGGGGGTAAGGGGGGGGCTCCTTCTCTGCCTGAAGCCTCTTGCCCTCCGTGGGTCCGTGGGTTTAGGATTTGGAAACAAAAGTTCGGAAGGGAAGCGTCTTACAGGCAGCAGCTGCTCGCCTCCTTCCGAGTCCCAGACCTCTGCTGGGACAGGGAAGGTAGGGCCAGTGAGCGGCCCTGGGGGCACAGACAGAGAAAGGGGAAACAGAGGAAAGAAACGATTATTTCGACAGATGTGCTTTCAGTGGCACGTGGATGTAACTGTTTGGCTTCAGATCCAAAAGGGAGCAGATATCAGGACTGTGGGAGAGGAGGATCCAGGACCTGCCTGGCCACACGGCCTGGGCCAGCAGGTGGGAGGGGAGGGGAGCGGCAGAGGTGGGAGGAGATGGTTTCCACCTGCTGCTCCCACACAGCAATGGGGAGATTTGGCCTTGGGGACAGTTGCTCATTAGGAGCACTCGTGTGCTGGGCTGCTGCTCCAGTAAGAAGCTTTACCCCCATCACCCACCCAGGGCTTGTGGGGGGAGGGGTGCCAGCTCGGAAGGACGGTGTTCATAGCTGTGTGTGCCACCTGCCTCTTTCCTTGAGGGTGAGGAGTAAGGGTCGTGAGCTCCCCCCAACACAGGGAGTGATGAAAACTGGATGTTAGCGGCCTTGAAAGCCGTAAACAGATTTCATGCCTGTCACATTTCCAGGAAGGTGCTAAGGGATATTTCTTTCATACTTGTATTTTCCGTAGTTCATAGCCACCCCCATAGCTTGGCTTGTCCTGGAAGGTTCTAGGACTCCATCTGGCTGTCACCACCCCCATCCCCACCCCTGCCCTGTGCCCCTCTGGGCCTTTGGAAGACTGGTCCTGGCTGCTTTTATCACACCCATGTTGCCCCAGCAGAGCACTTACCACACTGTGTGTGAAGTGTCAGCGTGACTTGGTTAGTGGCCTCTGCTCCCCTTCATGGCTGGAAGCTCCTGGAGAATGTGTGTGTTGGGGGGATGGGGGCGCATCTAGTTTTCCATTTTATTTCCCGTGTCTCGCACAGAGGCGGGTGAGCTCTTTTACAGGGTCAGGGAGTGGTTTTCTGACAAGGTGGCACTTGAGTAGAGCCTGAAGGTGACTTTGTCCACCCGTGTTCTGGGTCCCGTCTTCTCTCCCCTCCTCAGAGACCTCACACAGTGATGATCTCCTGTCTTCTCCTTGACAGCCTGCCCCCATCAGAATCTAACCCTGTATATATAGCACTGAATATATACACTGAGGTATATATACACCTCAGAAGTAAAGAAGGAAGCAAGGAAGGGAAGAGAGATGGAAGAAGTGANATGCCTGGGAAAGAAGTTCTCCTCTCTTCTTTCTTTCTTCTCTTCTCCTTCCATCCCTTGCAGTCTGGCTTGAACTCTGCAGAAACTGCTTTTGTTAGGTCTCTAACGATATACTTGATGCTAAAGCCAGTGGAACATTTGTGGGTTTTTAAATTAAGCTCGTGGGCAGAATCTGATACTGGGGAGCGCTCCTCTTACAAATTCCGATTTCCTTTACACACAGTCCACACCACCAGATGCTGATGTTTCCCCCTCACCCTCCAGCTGTTCTCAGTCTCCCTTGTAGACTTCTCTTCCCTACAAGAGTATAGTCCTGAGCCCTCTTTTCTTTTCCTTCTAAGGCTCATCCTAGGCGGTTTTATGTATTTCCATATTTAAGTAACCTTCTCCAAACTGAAGGCTTCCAAATACACATTTCCAGCTGGTATTTCTTATCACCAGATTCCATACAGCCAATCCCCTTGCAGCATTTTGGCTTGAACCTCCTCCATGCATAGTCTCCTCACGTCACACCCAGTCTGTCCTGCTGCTGAGTTTCCCATCGGGCTCATGAGCGCTGCCATCTTGGATACCCATCCAGTCATGTAAGGACCCTGACCTCACATCCAAGCATCACCAGTTCTTAACATTTGACCTCCTAAATGGTCGTGAACCTGCCCTCTCCCCCTTTTCTCTATCCCTCTGTCCTCTGCTGTGCTCCTCCAAAAGCCTCCGTCCTTCCTGCCCGCCTCCCTCCTGCCCCATCTCAGGCTGCAGCCAGAGCTGCCTTCCTGAAGTGCAGACCAGGTGTGCCATGGCTCTGCCGAACACCCACCACAACTCCCCGTGGCCCATATGGTACGGTCAGGCCACTTAATGTGGGGACCAGACCCTTGCCCGTGTGCACATATTCATCTCGTTTCCTTTAATAGTCTTTGCCCAGGACACTGAATGGGGTTCAATTCCTGGGAAACTCCACTTTCTCACCTCTGAGCGTTTGCCTCAGCTTTTCTTTCTTCCTGAGATACTTGTCATGAGGCTTTTATTCTGAGTGGGACAGAGACCCACTGGAGGGGTGTGAAGAGAGGGATGACATGACCTAATTTGTATTTTAATTTAGTGTACTATAGTTTTTTAATGTTTGTTTGTTTTGAGAGAGAGAGAGAGAGAGAGACTGAGACTGACTCTCAAGCAAGCTCCATGCTCAGCACAAAGCCCGATGCAAGGCTTTAACGTGAGGCTTGATCTCACGACCCTGAGCTGAAATCAAGAGTCAGATGCTTAGCCAACTGAGTCACCACGGTGTCCCATGTAATTTGCACTTTAAAAGTCTCCCTCTGCCTGCAGGGTTGAGATTAGAACGTAGGGCAGGTTATTGGAGACCTTGTAGGAGGCTGTTCTAGGGATCTCATTGAGAGAAGTTGGTGGTCTGGGCTGATAGTGACCTTGGAGGTGGGAAGAGGTGGTCAGATGCTGGGACTGTTTTTGAAAGGGTACCTGACAGAACTTGATGACACAGGTGTCTGCAAGTTACCTGTCCCAAGCCAACCAGATGGATGGACTCGCTGTCAATCAAAATGCAGGTGGTGGCGCAGATGCGGACAGAGGTGGTGGGCTTGGATGGGAAGAGCAGCAGCTTAGTTTTGTGTGTGCTGAATTCGAGATGCATTCGACGCCTCTGTGGGTGTGGCAGGCAGAGTAACGGCCCCAACAATGCTTATGTCCAAAGGCACTTTGTCAATGTGTTTAAGTCAAGAGTGTCGAGGTGGGAGCCTATCCTGGGCTCTGCAGGGGACCCAGCATCATCACAAGGGCCCATACAGGAGGGGTGCAGGTGCACCAGGGTCAGGGAAGGAGCCATGATGACCAGAGCGGAGGTCAAGTGAAGTAATTTGAAGATGGAGAAAGGCGCCATGAGCCAACCGATGTCGGTGGCCTTTGTGCATTTTCCGAAATCCATTTTTTCAGCTTCTAGCTGGAGAAGGCACGGAAGTAGATTCTCTCTCATAGTCTCTAGGAAGAGCAAGCCTCTGCTGACATTTTAGATTTTTTTAAATGTTTATTTATTTTTGAGAGCGAGAGAGAGAGTGAGTATGAGCAGAGGAAGGGCAGAGAGAGATGGAAACACAGAACTGGAAGCAGGTTTCAGGCTGTGAGCTGTGAGCACAGAGCCCGACGTGGGACTTGAACCCATGAACTGCGAAATGTGACCTGAGCTGAAGTCAGATGCTCAACCAACTGAGCCACCTGGGCGTCCCAACTTTGCTGACACTTTGACTTTAGCACGTAGGACTCTGACCTCTAGAACTGCAAGATAATAAATTTGTGTTTTAAGCCATTAAGTTGCACTACTTTGCTTCAGAAGCAGTATGAAACTAATAGAATGGGATGTGGAGTAGTTGGCCTTCTATATGAATCTGGGGCTTGGGAATTGCTTACCTTCCCTACATTCAGCCCTCACTTTTCACAAGCCAAACCAACATGCCCTTTTGGCATCCTCAGCTACCTTGAACAGTAACACCCAGGAAGAGTTTTTAGCAGTGCACTGAATAGATTCCACAAAGTATACAGTATAAATTTCCTGCCTATTATTGGAGTCTCATGCCCTCACCATAGTCAACAATGTACCCATATTTCTTCATACATAATTTTAATATCTATAGCAATGTGGTTTTAGATTATAGAAAAATAGGAAGATTTATATTCTGAAACAGAAATAGAGCTGCAAGACATAATATTTAAGTCATAGCAGGGAAAGATGCAGAAAAAATTAAAGTAAAAGGGAGACCACTGAAGTTGGGCTCATAGTTTAGGGGGAAAAATCTTTATTTTTTAAGTAAAAAAAACATTTATTTTGAGAGCGAGAGAGAGCATGAGTAGGGGAGAAGCAGAGAAAGAGAGGGAGAGAGAATCCCAAGCAGGGATTCTCCCGACATGGAGCTCAATCTCAGGAACCGTGAGATCATGACCTGGGCTGATATCAGGAGTTGGATGCTTAACCTACTGAGCCACCCAGGTGCCCCAAGGGATAAAAGGATCTTTAAACCATAGTGGTTAATCCTTAACACCATCACTGTAATACAGCATTAGCCCATTGACTGATGTTTATTTAAAACGCGAGAGTTGATCTCACCAATCCTGAGATCATGACTTGAGCTGAAATCAAGAGTTGGACATTTAAAAAAAAAAAAAGAAAAGGTTTTTTTCTTTAAATCTCTTTAACAAACAATCATTGTCTGCTTACTGGGTACCTAACGTTTTTTTAAAAGTCCTTTGCACATGTTTGCTAATTTAATTCTCATGGCAACTCTGAGTCAGGCACTACCATCATTCCCATTTTACAACTGGCAGAACTGAGGTGCAGAAAGATGGAGTAACTCGGGTTCACCCAGCTGGTCAGTCTAGATCCAAATCTAGAGGCCATGCTCTTAACCTTGCTCTGTGCTGGCCTTCTTCGATCTGTCCAACTGTGCTTTTGGATTGCCTGTCTCCTCCACTTCCACTCCTCTTTCGTGAAGTTCAGGCAGAAGGTGTTAATGGGATTTGTCTTTAACGCCCTTTGCCCTGGTTACGGTCCCCGTCCTTAGCCCAGTCTAGGCCAGCTGTCTCTTCCCCCAGTGTTTCCAGACCCCAGTCCACTTTCTGTAGGACTGCCCCGCTTGATTTCATTCTTCTTGTTTAAAATTATGCCAGAGTTTCCTGTCTCCTGCAGAACAAAGGGCTGAACTCCATAGCACAATATTTGTATCATTCTAGACCCTTGGTTGTAAGCAAGGGAAACCCACTGTGGTAACTCTGAGCAGCAAAGGAAGGGTGTGGATGAAGCCTGGGTGGGGCGGGCAGGGGCTGGTGAGCAGGGGGGAGTGGGTGCCCGAGGTGCCGCTCACAGGTCTGTCTCACATCTGAAGCTGCCCCCCCNGTCTTCGTGTATTCAAAGACACAAGTGAGAGTGTCCATTTGCCCAAGGCTGCGGGGAGTGGGGATAAGGAGCCCCCTATTTTTGCCTCTTGAGTGAGATGGAGATTCCCTACCTCTACCAAGATGGACAGCACTGAGAATTCCCCCAAAATAGGAACGTGGTTTGGTTCCCAGCAGCCAGAAACAATGACATATACCTCTTTGACAATATTGCTCAAACGCTTTTGTCGCAACACACAAAGGATACGCGCGCGCGCACACACACACACTCCTAACTGAAAAAGTATCTAGGAAACAATACTTACTCATGGCTATGATAAGCTCATCTTTTCCTTTCTCATATTTTTAAATATGGGTCATGACTTACTAAATTAATTCCACTTTGAAAATCTTACCCTGCAGTGTTTTCTGTGCCGTATATTCAAAATACTCCCAATGAGTAGCTTTATGCATGGAATGCTTATTTATATACCAGACAGACCTTTCTGCAATCCTGGCTTTTAAATGACTGTTTGTAAAGTAGATCCTGGGGAAGAACAGCCCTTAGTCCTTGGTGTCAAAATGGGCAAAAGACAAGAAAGTAGGAATCTATTTTGTAATGAAAAGGAACACTTTATAGTTTCCAAAAAGAATATACAATTGCATCATCAGACAGTAACGGATATAATAGTTCAGAATGTCTGTTCATATAGCTATCTAGTAAAATTTAAGTCCACGGCAGTTGTTAGAAAGTAACAGAGTTTTAATTTCTCATGCCTGTTAAGCAGGAACGTTCATTTCAGCAAATAGGCCTGGTAACTTGCCCTGGATGAGGTCCTTTTTGGGTGTTTGAAAGTGAACTAGTCTGGGATTCTGGTCTCAAGGAGATGAAACTCTGTAAGAAAAGACAAGGGTGTGGAAAATAGTTGTACCAGGTAGAAAACGGTGTGGCTCGTGAGAAAGGAATGGAGGCACTGCGTAGGGTTTCAAAGGAATGGGGGCTCTCGGTTCCTGGTGGAGCTTTTGAGGAGCCAAGGAGGAGGGGTTTGGAGGGTGGGAGAGGGACTTCCCTGTCGCCTGGCGTGCACCCCGGTGCAGCCGATGAGGCCTTGGGGACGGCACGGGCTTACAGACTGGAAGGGCCTTTCTGGCTGAGGATTCGCGTCTTCGTACCTCTTTGTCCCTGGCGTTGCTGTCATCCCTGATGAGGATGCCCCTTGGAGGGCACTGGTTGCCCATCCCCTGCCCCCATCAGAAATCATAAGTTTTATCTGCGATTCAGCAAAGTTTGGTGGAGTGCCTGTTCTCGACAGGTCTGGTAAAGGGATCCACGGGTGCTGAGCGGCAAGGACCCTGCCCTGCCTGCACCCAGGTCTCGTGAACAGAGCAGGGCGGGGAGGTGCGGGAGATGGGGCACGTACAGAAACGACGGTGCCCGCTAAGTGCCCTGAGCGAGGCACAGCCTCAGAATGTTGCCTGTGGCTTCTGGCCACAACCAAGCGGAGAACTTGGCTTTGGCAGGTGTGCCCAGGGCATATTACCGTCTGCATGTTACAGTTGCCACCCTGCTTCTTCTAACCAAAATTAACCTAGTACCTAGGACACAGTACTCATCAGAGTACTTCCGTGTGCTACTGAGACTCGGCTAAGCACAGAATCTGCTCTCTAGGAATGTGCATGTGGAGGTGATATGGAAGTTCGTTCAAAATGAAACTATTTCTGTGTCCTGGCAGATGCCCGTAGTACCAATTCTTGGCTTATCCGATTATAGCCAGTTATTTTGTTTTATTATTTTACTTTTTAAAAATGTTTTCATTTATTTTTGAGAGAAAGAGGGAGGGACAGAGAGAGAGGGAGACACAGAATCCGAAGCAGGCTCCAGGCTCTTAGCTGTCAGCACAGAGCCCGATATGGGGCTCAAACCCATAAAACTATGAGATCCTGACCTGAGCCAAAGTTGGGCACTCAACTGACTGAGCCACCCAGGCGCCCCCTTATAGCCAATTAGTTTAAAGATGAGATTCTGCCTAAGGGACACTTTGACCAGTGCCTTTCCATACAGGAAGTGAGTCTCTGGAACGGAGACTGAATGTTCACTCTGTATTGATGGCTGTGCAAGTTCTAGAGCGGGGAGCAGTGACAACATAGCCAGAGGGTAGGTGCGGGGGAGAGCACGGCTCTAGCACTGGCTTCTAGAATGAGCAGAGAGAGAGGAGAGCAAGGGTAATGGGGAGGCCGCGCCGAGCTGCTGCAGAAGTTGGGTGTGAACCAGGGCACTCTGCCCGGTGCTGATGGGAACAAGCGGGAGAAACAGCACCAAAACTTGTTCTCGCCCCTTTTCTGTTGCCTCGTCAACCGTGTAGCAGTGAGGCTGGATGTATCTTTTTTAATGCAGTGCAGCATTTCCATCATTTATTTAATACCCACCACACATGCCGTATACATGTCTTCTGGCCGCCCGAGAACCTGTTACTACAAGCTGCTATTTCAGGCAGCATTCACACGCAGTGGAGGAAACAGGCTGAGTGAGATTGAGGAGTGGTAACACACCCAGAGGATGGCAGAAGCCGACTCGAAGCACAGTGTTCCCCTCCACAGGGGACCCTATTCCTTATTCCAGAGGACCTGAGTTACGTGTGTGGTGCTCCCATGGCATTCTGATGCCAGGCAGATGTTTATCATCTAAGGAATGACACAGGGGGACCATGTCTTCTAGGTAGCATGATGTATTCTGATAGAACATGCTGGTAATTCAGAGACATTCCAAGTTGCCATTCCACAGGCAGCTGGAAAATCTTAAAATTTGATTTAGACGTATCAAAATCTGTGGCTCTCTTCTGAAATTATCACTTCCTTAATCAAGCCGAGCATTGCCCCCCAAATCTTCTTGTTGAACTCGGGCAGAAGGAATGGCATCTCAGTTCACCTGCTCAGGTCGCTGGGGAAGCTGGGGGCTGCTCGTCTCTGAACAAACCAGAACTATGAGTGTTTTCCTCCTGCTGACTCAGCTTCAGCTTCAGCTGTCTTGTCGTTTCCGTGAGAACAGCCAATCTGTTGGTTTCTGGGCATCCACTAGACTGATCATCTTAGATCACTTAATTTTAAATTTAGATGAAAACTGAAAAGTCACTCTGGATTTTTTTGATGAGTGTATAACTTTAGTTCTTTATTAAAATGATCTAAATCTTCACACTCTGCTTCAGTTTTCTTTAGATATTCCATAAGGAGATGGTGGTTTTAATTTTTTTAACCTTTATTATCATGATAAAAAGCTTGTGGCAAGAAACTGTGGTTCTCTGCCCACCTTCTCAATTTCAAACCCTACTCTGCAGAGGCAACAGATTTCAGATCATTTTGGGATTTCTTCTGATCGCCAGCCCCCCGTTGTCCAAATATGCTCTACTTCTGTGTCTTTTTTTGGGTCTCATCCATTGGCTTCTCTTCAAAGCAGTGGAGAGTTCAGCTCTCCTACTGTGACTCCCATGGCTTCCTTTTCCCCAGCCTTCCAAAATTTGGGTAAATCGGCAGTAACTATTTCTGTGATTACATGTAGTTTACTGATGATCCCGTTGGTGTACTATAATGATTCATTTATTTTCTCATGTACCTTTTTCCCCTCTAACATTAATACCTGTGACGTGGGGCCTTACGTATTGCTATCCAACAACCATTTCCTCTTCCTCCTTGCTGGCTGGAGCCTGATTTTACTCTGATGTCCACCCCTTTGCACTTGACTCAGTCATTTCAATGCCAAGCCAGTCACCATGGCCCAGTTGCCTTCCTGCAAGGGGTAGCTCTCAGGGGTTGTTTCTGGGGAAGGTTTCTTTGTTCTTAGGCAAACAAAGAAGAAACAGCCTTGCCTATCACTTGGAGAAAAGAGTTCCAAGAACCAGCAGAACACTTACTAAGCACAAATATCCAAACACAGCAGGGCTACCAGTTGCATTTTTCTTGACCGCTCTGCCTCCCACACCTGACCTGATTTATCTCTGGGCCTGGGCACCATTGTCTTCCGAGGTGTTTTTTGGTCCCCTTGTCCTGGATCCCTTGTATTCTTCATTTATAGATTCATTTTTCTAAAACATATTCTTTAGGGTTTGGGAAATATATCCATTTGAATTATTGTATGTTTGAAAATGAGTTTATTCTGTACTCACACTTAATTTGATAGTTTAGCAGGATATAGGATTCTAAGTAAAATCATCATTGCTTGCAGCGTTAACATTGCTCCCCTGACTTAAGGTATTTATTACTACTGTTTAGAAATCTGTTGGCAGAATGATTTCTTTTATCTGTGATCTAGTTTCTCTCTCTGAAACTTCTCTTTATTCCTGGGGCACTAAAATTGCATGATGCTATGCCTTGCAATATGCCAGTTTTTATTTTCCAGGCTGTTGGTGGGCCTTTCTGAACTTGTGTTCTTCACTGCTGAGAATTTTCTTGTTCTGTTCCTTTAGTTATTTTCTCCTTGTGTTTTCTGTATTCTTCATTTTTTCTATCTTTCTGCCTTTCTGTTAGGATTTAAAGCTTCTACATTGGTGCACTAATTATTCTATCTCTGTTAGTTTTTCCTTTTTGGGTTCTAATGTCAGAGAGTGCCTAGATTTTATCTTTAAAAGCTTCTTTTGATTTTTACATTTTAATAATCATATGTTTAATTTCTCTGACCTCTTATTTATTCTCTAACTGTCCCTTTCTTGTTTTATGGACATTAATATCTCTGAGAGAATTAATTAGAATTTTGAGGTGTTTTCTTCTGTCCTCCACCTGGTGAATGGATAAACAAATTGTGTACAGCCATACAGCGGACTACCACTTGCGAATAACAAGGAGCAAATTACTGATACATGTAATAATATGGATAGATCTAGAATGCAGTATGTATTCTATATGAATATTAATAATGTTAACATAATCACAACAAATTATATGAATAAAATAATATAGTAATGATGCCATTATCGATATTCATCTGTATTTAAAGTAAAAGAAGCAGGACTTCAAAGTCTACATGCTTTGTGACTGCATTTGTGTAAGATTTTGGAAAAGGCAAAACTGCAAGGATGGAGACTAGACCAGTGTTGGTGGGGGAGGGGCTGAATACAAGGGGGTGACATGAGAGACTTTTGAGGTGATGCAACTGTTCTGTATTCTGATTGTGTTGGCGGTGGCTCTGTGCACTTGTCAAAGCCCCCAACTGCGTGCCAAAAAGTGTATTTTATTTATGTAAATTAAAATAAATTTCTAGAAGGTTTTCTTCAATTTTTGGCATTTTTTAATTATCTTGTCTTTTTTATTGTGAGCTTTCTTACATATTTGGTACTTCCTTGCTGCCCATTCATATTTGGGAATGAGATTGTGTATTTTCTCTCCAGCTGGAGTGTTGAGAGCATGGGGATGAAAAGCTATAAAATGTTTACATACGTGGAGGCATGCACTCACACACCCATGTGTGCACACACCCACACACACAGAGAATTCTGAGCAAAGAAGCAGTAAATCACTGATCCCTAAATTTTCCTTTGTCTCCTTTTGGTTTTCCTTTCCTTTTCTCCTATCTTTTCTCATCTAGCATCCTTGGACTCAAAATCTGGCACTTGGCAGGGAATGGAGAATCTGTATTAATTTTTCCAGTATTACTTTATTCTTTTCTCATTAATCAGAGAACCTGTCATTCTGGGGTACCTCTGTCTTTCCCTCCTTCCCAACAGGTTCTCAGGCTGTAGACCTTGACCTCCTTGGGCTAATGCGACTCTAACGTCCTTTCCTTGGGGTTGGGCAGGCCACCAGCACCAGCTCTCTGGAGCCCTGTGCCCAGCCCTCTATGTGGTCGGGAAGCTGCTGGGGTGAGGTTTTCTGCTGACTTGCTTCCTGCATCGCAACTCCTATTGAGGTCAGAGAGGCCTTCTGTGAAGAGCAGTGTCAAACAGATTTCTGGTTTTCTTCTTCCCCTCAGAGCTGTCTTCGCACTTTAACTGGGAAGGGCCCTCACCAGTAAATCTGGAACAAGTGTCTCTGGTCAGGAGGAGGGGAGTTTGTGCGTAGATGTGCTAGTCCCAGAAACTGGACGGAAGGCAGTTTGGCTTGGTCCTGCATCCTTGGAGAGCTGCCCAGTCAGAGGAGAAGTACCCAGGGACATGGGGTCAGGAGCCTTATTGGAAGCTGTCAGGACCATACATCAGGGTGAGGAAAATGAACACACTGCTCTTTTTCCCATGCTGCACAGATCATACATAGAAGAGGATGTGACTGTGGCTCAATAACCAACTTCTTGGCAGTTTTATTTGAAAGATGAGCATGAGACTCAACGGCCTTTCTTTGAGAGCCTTCAATTAAAATAGATTGTGGGGTGTCTCACGTTATTTAACAGTGAATTTCTAAACTGTGACTTTAGATTTTTAAAACATGCCCATTAAAATTCCTGCTTACTCAAGTTTGTGCTTTCTGGGAATGTTTGATTTTTTGTTGCTTACGAGATTTGTCTGTTTTGATAAACAAGATGCATGCAGCCTGTGCCCTAGCCCAGAAATGCTGGCAAGCCAGTTTTCCACCCTGGGATTATAGGCAGGGTGCTATTCAAATACATACTGACGTGTTACTCTTTAAGAAAGGCATCTTGAATTTGGGGGTGAATATATGTTGGTGTTTCTTTGTTTTTGTTTTTGTTTTTTGCTATTTTTCTTCAAGTTCTGATGAAGGCAAGGCTTCCCACACATTAACTAAAGCAATATTATTCCTTTATCTCAATTGTAGTAGAAAAATGACTCATTCTCCCATGCATAGATCATTTATTTCTCTAGCATGTTTCTCGGTCACATTGGTTCCAAACTAAGTGCTATATTCTTTCCTTTTCTGTTTATCGTCATTTCTTTATCTCTTCCTTAAAGATAAAGACATTCCAAGCATAGTGATCCAAAATGCTTCCTTCATTACATAGTATAATTAATGAAAATACAGACTTCTAACAAAAAGCCCTGGGACATGAACGTATGTCCCTTTTCGTTCAGCTGGTGGTTTTTGCAGTCACCGTGCAGTCAATTTATTTACTTTCTGGTTGTTTGCAAACATCCTCTGCTTGGGCTGCATCATGGTGTTAAATGTTCAGCTCCGTCATGCTAGCTGTCTCGTTCGTTTGACAGAAGATAAGTTATCTGTTTGTGGTGAAAGAAAAAAGAAATGCACTTTCCAGAAAGAAAATGATTTGAAAGAGCCCCATTTTTAGTGACCTCGTATAGGTGACTTGAGCTGGAGGTGACTCTCATTGTATCCCTGATGATGTTAGAAAGGTTTCCTGATTCCTGTCAGTTAGCAGACTCCCGAGGTTCACAGCCTGCTGTCCTGCAGATAAATGAAGGTCATGTGCCATCCCTGCCATGAATGCTGATGTCCATTCTCAGGGCCTAATGCACAGCAGAGAGTCAGAGATGCATAGATCAGGTGTGTCTGCTGCGTTGAAACACACCCACTTGGAGAAGCTGGGTTGAGTGGGACCTAGCACAGGAGTTTGAGGAAGTGTGTATACTGCCCTTTCAGCTTGCATGAAGTCACCCTCTGTAGCCTCCCAAGAATCAGCCTCTTGGCCCACCTGCTAGGGTAGATTTAAGGATTCTCCTATAATTGCTTTACCCAACATCCATCCACATGACAGAAGTGGTTTGGGCCCTTAGACTAGTTGTAGGAGAGAAAGAGGGAGTGGGTTTGTGGAGAAGACTCACATAAGGCATTTGTGGTTAGAAGCAAAGCCGGAAGTACATTAATGAATGTCACGGTGCTATCTCAATACGTGGGCAGGTAGATAAGAAGAGGTGTTCTAAGAGTGGGTCCTCAGTTGCCCCAAGGTGCCAGGCAGGTAGCATAGGGTGTGAATTAAAAGGCCAGATATCCACCGGAGAAGGGAAAAGTGCCTGTTCTGCAAACATACACTTGAACTCCGTCTTTAAGAGACACGGAGTTCTTTTCCTTTTCCTCCAACACGACTCTAACTAAAACCTCACCTGACTGAGCCCTTGCGATGCCAGTTGAAATGCCTAAATAGATTTCCTTCTTCATAAATCAGAAAGTATTTGATTTCATCTAGATTTGAAGTCCTTCTCTCTCTCTCTTTAGTCTCTTATTAATAAATACAAGCACAGAAAAATGTTGTTGGAAGACTTTGGATCTTATCTAGTATTTTGTAGATGGAATATTCGTTTTCAATGTATCAGCCTTTCTCCATGGTCTCAAAGAATGGCAGAGAATTTATCACCAGCTCTTGACAAATTCAGTTGTTCTCGCTGCCTTTTGAAACTGCCAATCTTTTAAACTAGATGACAATGTTTTCTTCCTTTACCAGAACAGATAGCTCCCAGTTTCTTTGGTAAGCAGATATGAAATCCATAGATAGTCCCCATGCCTCATTTCAGCTATTATTTTGTCCCCTTTCATCATGAAATCCTTTTTGGAGCAAGCAGTGTTTGACAGGTTTGAGTTTCATAGAGGCTTCTTTTTCTTCTCTCTTCACCACTGGGGGAAATATAGGTAAAGAGATCATGAGGAAGGGGGTCACTGGTGGAGGAAAGGGAGACGTGTGACCCCAGAATCACTTACAAATCCAGTACCCAGGCATTGAATGCCACAACATTTCCAGTATACATTTCCAGTGTGTGTCTGGTACCCGGCTGCAGTCTTTATAAAGCTATCTACAAACACAGACACAAAGACACATACACCCATACACACAACTCATGCGCACTAATTCATAAATTTCAAGAAGGGGCAAAGATCTAATTTGCCCCAGCCCCTCGGATGTAATTTCTGCTTCCTTCTTGTCATTATGTGACAAGACTTCCTCTTTAACTGCATATTTTATTACACCCTGCCTTGCTTTTATTACTGCAGTTATTAGATGTATGTACATTATATCCCCTTCCCCTCAGGAGATTGCAGTTTCTCTGAGAATTAGGACCTTTCTTTTACTCATCTTTTATTTCCTATCATTCCCTATACTGTGTTTTTTTATCAGTTGATGCTCAGTCAGTTGGCTCTGTCTCAGAGCCCTTTGAGTCCTGTCTCCACGAAACCTTTTTTTCTCTCATCTTCCTAACATGTGAGGCCGTTTGGGGGAGGCCACAGTCTGCGGAAGGGGCCAAGTGTTAGGCTTGGCATGGGAAGCCTGGCCCATGTGTGGCTGTGACAGGTCTCAGCCAGTGAACTGGGACTAAGTCTCCCTGAGCTTCATCTTCCTCCTGTAAAACAAGGGGCTTGGACTAAGTAACATCTCTCTTCCTTTCCATCTTGAATACTTAATTAGACTCTGTGATGGATATATGCTCAGCAAGGCATTACCCAGAGAGCTTAGTAAGTTAGGAAAGATCCCATTTGCTACCATATGAATTAATTCAGCGATATTTAGTGAGTGCCTGCAGTTCTCAGACACTGTTCTGCTCATCAGGGACCAATGGTGAGTGGGGTGGATGCGATCCTTACCCTCACAGAGCTCATGTCCTATTGGGAGAGGAAGACAGTGAACAAATAAACACATAGAATAACTGAGGAAGGCTGAGGAAGAAGCAAGGACTGTGGCCAGGGGCAGAGGATGCTCCTCAAGGAAAGCTTGTGTGGGGAGGGCACGTTTAAGATGACCCCTGATACGTAAGATGGGTCCAGCCATGTGAAGAGCCAAGCATGCAGTGTGCAAGCGGTGAATAATGCAGAGCCTGTGGGCAGGCTTCCAGGGCAGGAGAGGGTGAGGGGAGCTTTCGTGGGGCCACGCAGGTCCCAGCAAGGAGACCACATGAGGTTTGTGGCTGTGAAGTGACCGGTAACGTGCCAAGATACCACTCTGGATGCCTTGTGAAGGGGAAATGGCTCATTAGAGGTGAGATTGGAAGCTAGGAGATCTGGGAGGAGACTTATAAGTGGCTTATGTGGGAGATGATGTGGAGGCAGAGAGGGAGAAAAGTAGACAGGCTGGTGGGCCTGGGAAGTGGACCTTGGGAAGTCCATCCCATAGCCCTCGCTGATGGGTGGGGTGTGAGTTAAAAGAAAGGGCTTAGTTTCAGCTTTGGTGATGGGGTAGATGACAGCACTAACAATCAAAAAAGGGGAGTCCTGGGAGAGCTGGGGATGGGCGCTGTGCGGCAGGCAGTGGCCAAGAGGTCTCCTGTCTGGCCCTCATTCCCTGGAACAGGTCCTTAAACATGACCAGCTCATTCTCTCTCGATATCACCTGAATTCTGGAAATAGCTTGTCGCCCAGGTTTGCCATTAAACATAATTTCACTTCAGAGGTACACAGGCAGGAGAAGAAACGCACGTGGCCAAACAACATATGAAATATAACTTTACTAGAGGTAAAGTAACAACATAAAATAACACGGCTTTTGAAACCCCCCCAACTTTAGAAGCTGATGATCCTGCCGGGGCTTCAGAGCATGGGTGAGGGTGCAGAGTCCTGCTCTTGCGCTGACCCTCAAAAGTTATTTCACTTCTCTCTTCCTCAGCATCTTCATGGGTAAATCACAATGATCATATCTAGCCATAGGATTGTTATGGATTAAATGCAACAAAACACTGAAAACAGTGCCTGGTAACAGAAAGAGTTATTTAGGTGTTGAAAACAAATTCCTAGTGATGAGTGAACTGTACTCAACTAAAGAATGCTGTTGAGTTCCTACTGCATGCCAGCTACTGTTCTAGGCTTTAGAGTAGAGTGGCCAACAGAGGAAGAGGTGCCTGCTCTCCCAGAGCTTGTATGGGATGAGGGAAGGCAGATATTACATGGGCAGATAAGTACAAGGACCAGATAACCTTGGGTGGTGACAAGTGTGTTCTCAACAGAGTGACTATATGTCCAGTTCATACTTGGTGTCATGGCATTCTGTCTGGTTTAGCATTTTTGAACTCCACAGAGTGGCCCAGTTTCATGCAACTGCTTGTACATGAATGTTCTAGAATCTTTCTTTATAGTTGCCAAAACCTGGCAATAACCCAAATGTCCCTCAACTGGAGAATGGCTACATAAAATTTGGTATGTAGCATGGGACCTCATTTAGCCACAGTAGGGGACACACTACTGAAGGCACAACACCATGATGAATCTCGGATACACAGTGTCGAAAGAAGCTAGATACATTTAATTGACATTCTAGAAAAGGCAACAACCGTAGGAAAAGAGAACAGATCATTGGTTGACAGGGACTGGGGATCAGGAAATGGTTGATTTACAGAAGGGCTTGGGGCAATTTTTGGAACTCATGGAAGTGTTCTGTGCTTTGATTGTGC
This sequence comes from Crocuta crocuta, assembly GCF_008692635.1. NCBI lineage: Eukaryota > Metazoa > Chordata > Mammalia > Carnivora > Hyaenidae > Crocuta > Crocuta crocuta. Next base: position 1,953,289 of record NW_027532842.1, on the reverse strand, counting down.
TGGTGGTGGTCATAGGGACAGCATACGTTTGCCAAATTTGCAGAACTGCACAGAGAAAAGAATGAATTTACTGGATATAAATTATACTTTGATAAAAAATTGCTAAGCGAGAAAGAAGTGTCTCTATTTGAATGGCAAATGATCTGCTCATTCTAGTTCCAGAGTTTCAAGAGAGAGGAGATGGAGCAAGAAATAGGGAGATAGTGAGATAGAATGAAGACTGATACTGTTTTCTTGAGAGCAATGTGTATTCATTTAATCAAAGGAGATCCGTTATGTGCCAGGCCCTGGCATACAGTCTAAGCACAGGAGATGCACCTGTAAACAAAACCAAACCCCTCACAGAGCTCTGAGTGGTATATTAACATGCAAAGATGCATGCCTGTTTACACAGTGGTTCTACCTTTAGGAATAGATCCTAAGAAAATAAAGGGTTCAGTAGAGAACTCAACTCTGTTCTTGGGGTGAGAATAAGGGACTTTGTTATATTTAACTTTTTTTAATGCAAGATCCATTTTTTATAATTGGCTTTGTAAGTATTTCCATTTTGGAAAAAATCATTCAAGACAAAAACAAAGAAAGTGGGGTGCCTGGGTGGGTTAGTCAGCTAAGTGTCTGACTTTGGCTTAGATCAGGATCTCACATTTTGTGAGTTTGAGCACCACTTCAGGCTTTATGCTGCTGACAGCTCAGAGCCTGGAGCCTGCTTTAGAGTCTGTATCTCCCACTCTCTCTGCCCCACCCTGGCTCATGGTCTGTCTCTCTCTCAAAAATAAGTAAACATTAAAAAAGTAATTATTAAGCATAATATGCATGAAATGAATGCCCCATATTTTCTGGGTGAAATTCTGCCCTGGATGTGAAAGATACATTTTTTTTTAAAAGGGGAAATGCTTTTTGTTGGCAGGTGCAAATGAAGTTTATTGTCGAGAAATATGCAGCTTTTTGACCAGAGAAACTTTAGATATCAACTTAATGTTTTTCATAGGTTTAACCTGTGAGAAGTCAACTGGCCTGTTGGCTCTCTGTGAAGGGGCACATTGTGGCATTCCATTTATGTATATTTTGTTCTTCATTCTTTTTACTGAAGTAAAATAAAACTAAAATAGCTTCTACCACCTAAAACATATATATGTGTATATTCTTTCTGAGCACGGTCTTGTTTATATATTAGAATAAAATGTGATACAGCTCATGTCACGTACGTAGGTGAAGAGTGTAAAGCTGGCTCTGAAGAGCTGTTACGGATCTACAGGATTTTGCAGCTTTTGCAGAATTCAGCACCACAGACAGCTACAGCATCCAGGAACACATTTTTACTATTCCTCAACCAGTAATTCAACTTTTAACCATACAGTAGTGAAACAACTCGTAACATTTATTTGGTCTGCAGTGCCTCAACTTTTAGGATACCTATACTTGTACCTGTTGAAAATAAATCTGGCGCTATAAAATAGGACCAAGAACGTGGCTATTCTGTTGCAGAAAATATAGAGGAATGATGACCGTGTAACTTTCTAAAGCAGATGGATACATTGACTTTTACATAAGCATTTGCAAGTAACTTCATATAAAATGATCTTATTAAACGTCGTGGAACATGATAGACCCCAAATATATGGTCCATAAAAATGTCAACTAAAATGTGAAATTTGGGATTTTGACTTTTTTGCATTATTCTTATATCTATAGTATTTGCAGTATTATTATAGATTATATTTTAGGTTTGTATCTTATTTCCTCTGTTTGCTAAAGTTCCAAAGGATAATTTATTGCATGGTAGGAGTTGCAGCTGGGGTTTCTTCAGCAGATACATTTTATTAAGTTGGATGGAATTGCATTTATATTCAAAGGCACAGGGCTTGAGCATTTAAATGAAAATTCACATACTAGCAAAACATTCCACAGCAGACCTGACAGCTAAGGACAGCTGTGGAACATTGTTTTTTCAGTCTTTTAAAACCTGGCCCTCTTTTTAATAACATGAAAATCCCCCAAACCTTGTTTATTTTTGAATTAAAAATTATAGCAAGTATAAATCAAATCATGATGATCAGAACGTATGATTTTTTTTTAACATCATCTCTGTTGAATATTCTGGTACAACCCTCCTGGGGCGAGGCTGCCTAATCAGCTGGAAAGGGTGGCTTTAGAATCTCCATGTTANAAAAAAAAAATAAAAAAAAAAAAAACTAAAAAAAAAAAAAAGGAAAGAAAGAAAGACAAATGAAGAGCCTGTGCTCCACTGAAAGTGATGTAAACATTTGTCGACACACACATGTCACTACAATAAAAATAAGACACAGATAACTGTAATCAAGTGGCACACTTAGCTATAATAAAGTAGGATGTACATAGCTATAATTTAAAAAGCATGGGGTGCTTGGGTGGCTCAGTCAGTTGTGTCTGACTCTTGATTTCAGCTCAGGTCATAATCTCATGGTTTGTGAGATTGAGCCCCATGTTGGGCTCTACGCTGACAGTGCAGGGCCTGCTTGGGTTCTCTCTCTCTCTCTCTCTCTCTGCCCCTTGCCTGCCTTGCTGTCTCTCTCTCTCTCAAAATGAAGAAATAAACTTACAAAATTAAAGTAAAAATAAAAGGTATGGTTTAATAGTGCTAAAAGGAAAGATCTGGGGATTCAGGGCATGGAGAGACAATATCTGCCCCTTTTCCACCTTTTTGGCAGGGAAGAGGAGAGAAAATTTAGGAAAGTCTTCATGGAGGAGTTGGCCTTTGAGTTCAGAAGGTGAAGCTCTTGGGTATCAGGTGCAATTTTAAGCAGAAGAGTGAGGGGGATTAAGTCTGGAAGCACATATGGGCTCAGCATTAATCTGACCTAGAATGTCAGGCTGAGACATTTGGCTTTCACCTGTCTTTCAGCCAGGTTAGCTCATGATTGTGTTAGTAGTGGATGGCACAGAGATGGTCGATCGACCGGGTTTCCCTTTATCTGAGAATACCTTTCATGCTGTACTGGACAGAACAAACATGGTACCAAGAAATTGAAGTGCAAGATGAAAGAAGAGATGGTATTTGAACATCTAGATGTTATCGGTCCACTTAATGATTCAGAAGTGTGTATGCATTCAACTGAAGGGGTTCTAGAAGGGATGGTCCTGTCATGGGAGACTGAGCTGGGGAGAGCGGCAGCAGTGCTTGGTTGATGAAGACGGGCAGAAACATTTTGTTCGTCGGCACAGGGATAATGTGGTGCTCAGACTCCATGCTAGTGAACCTGATGCTGAGCCCATGTTGGATTTTAAAAAGCGATGGTGTTTGTTGCCTTATGAATACTGAGAAAAACAAGCAGTGGTCTGTAGGAGAGTGTTGGGTACTGTGTAGGACAGACCAAGGGAGATAGCTTCATTTTCTTTCTTTACTTTCATTTTCTCTCTGCCTCTGTTGGTGGAGAGGCAGTATTATAATTATCTTGCAACACATCTGACAAAAATTTCTCCTCTTATAACGTTCTCACGGACAATGTGGGGACGTGTGCAGTAGCTGCAGGGCCCAGAGCAGGGAGGGTGCCTGTGTGAATGTGCCTGTGGAGTGTTGATCAGCAGATTAGGACCTGCTGCTTCGTCTCCTGCCCTGTTCTACTGACAAAAAATGAAATGAATGATAATAACAAAGGTACACTTACCTTTTCAAAGATAATATGAAAATATTTTGGATGAAATACCAAAATTAACCATACCATGGCACGGGAAATATTCTGGATGAAAAATTAAGGATGGGCCCAAAAAAGTTTTAATAGCACAAAACAATGCATGTAGACTAACAAGAGAAAACTCCAGAGGCACATTTTTTTAGTCCTACCCATGGATGCTAAAAGCCGGTTACAGATTTCTAGGCTTGAGTGCCTGTGGTTTAAAAGTGACTCATATATGCAAACATATGGTATCTGTACTTCTCCACCTGACTTATTTCGCTCAGCATAACACCCTCAAGGTCCATCCATGTTGCTACACATGGCCAGANGGGGGGAGCTGGAGGGGGGAGATGGGCATGGAGGAGGGCACTTGTGGGGATGAGCACTGGGTGTTATATGGAAACCAACTTGACAATAAGCTATTTTAAAAATAATAATAAATAAATAAATTTAAAAAAAGAGATCCTGTTTGAAACGCAAAATAGTAAAATAAAATAAAAGTGACTCATATAGGACTTTGGCATTTTAATTGATGACATGGAATCAACAGCGTGATTCATGTGTCCATGGAGAGGCCACCCTGTTAGATCGTGTGGTTAGAGGGCTAAGTGAATGGAAGTCTTGCTTTCACAGGACGCTGATGATGCACCTAGAGCTGGAGTGTTGTGTGCAGTTGTATGCTGTTCAGGAGGGACTGTGGGCTCCTGGGGGTTCGGGCTTAGATGGTGGGAATTTCTTAAACCTGCCCCAACTGTTGGGAGAATCTGCGTTCTTTTACAGAGGGAACAGGTTTGGATGAGGAAGGGGGCATAACAGATCTTTAGAGAGACCTGCAGGGTTGTTTCTGGCAGAAGAAGGACAGCACTGTGCTGCTCTAAAGAGGCAGGTCTCCACTCGGGGCTAGTTCGATGCTGGCCGTGCCCGGAGGGCTGACAGGCTGCCAAGAGCTGGTGATCTTCTGACACTGGGGTTTTCACCATAGCACGAGGGGTGATACCTGAAGACTATTAAGCATCAGATAGGCCAGGAACCTAGAAAAATCTTTAAATTCCTTTTGGACCCAGGAGTTAATTAATGGCTGTTTTTTCCAAGATAAAATATCATTGACCTCTGAGGTCATCACTTATAGTAACATGTGAAGTATATGAAAATTGCATGCCTGACTCCGGGAAAATGGACCTCATGTGGGGGCGCTTAGCACGGTTGGCTGACATATTTGTGATTCTTGTTTAATCATACAGTCCTGTATTAAGAGTCTGAATTTGTATGATCGTATTTCATGTTGGGGAAAAAATGTTTATTTTAGTTGGGTGCCCTGGACTGAATCCATATCCAGAAAACAAAAACAAAAAGAAAAACTTTTGCTCATATTGACCCTGTGATTAACTTCCGGCATGTGATGGAGCTCTGCAGGGGGAGGTGTAAAGCCTGGGCCAGAAGAGAAAGAGAAAACAGTACCTGCTGTACAACATTTTGCTTTCTATGATTTAAGGGTTTTTTTTTCTTCTTTTTAAATGTTTATTTATTTTGAGAGAGAGAAGGAGCACAAGGGAGAGGCAGAGAGAGAGGGCGAGAAATAATCCCAAGCAGGCTCCACAGAGCCTGACGTGAGGCTTAATCTTGAGAACCGTGAGATTATGACCTGAGCAGAAATCAAGAGTCAAATGCTTAACTGACTGAGCCACCCAGGTGCCCCCGAAGAAGGTTTTCAAATGCCTTTCTCTTCTTAGGTGAGCTTTCTCTCCTTGTTTGGTTTCTGGTTTTGCTTTTCTATTCTGGGTCTTTTGGTGGTATCTTTTCCTTTTATTCTTTCTTTGTGATCTATATAATTTCACCAATAGGCAGATCTTCCTTGTAAAGCTTCCACTTTCTGCATGGATTTTAACTTTCCTTCTGTTTTTTTCACTGCCACTGTCACACGTTCTTGGCTGTGTGACCTTGGGACTGTTACCTTCTCTGTGCTTTCATTTCCTTACCCGGAGGGCAAAGAAAAAGCAAGGGGATATTGAGATTTGTCTCTGGGGACCATTACAAATATTAAATAGCTTAACTTAAAGATTAAATAAAATTATATTTAAAAGTTAAATTAAATTTTACTAATATGTATTCGTGCTGAGAATAATACTTGGCCCGTAGGAGGTCCTAGCTTTCCATTCCCGTACCAATGTGTGACATTAATCACTTACTGACAAAGAAAAAGGTATTTATTATGTAATTCTTTAAAAATTAAAATACAACCCTTTTTAGCCAAGCACTGATTTGACACTTGTTTGTCACGCTCTAACAATCACGTGTGGATTGCTGTATATGATACTACGGTTTTGTCTGTCCTTGTTGAACAAATTTATTTCTTTCCTTCTCCCAGCCTTGAGAGTTCAAACCAGAGGGCTTCTGGCTTCATGCTTATAATTCTGTCCACAGAGAATTAGAGGCACTCACGTTCTGTGGATGGCCCATACTTGTGGGATTTCTCGCTCTCCTTGGCTTTCTGAGACACCTGCTTTCTGACCCAGAGAGCACAGTGTTCTTTTAAACTGCTGTCTTATTGATTTGTCTACATGCTTTTTGTATCTGTGCCCAGAGGATATGCATGTCTTCAAGGAAAATATGTTTTAACTTGAATAAAGAAATAAAGATGGATTCACTGAGAATCCCCCCTCTGTCAGGGAACAGAGGCTAGGATTGGAGTATGAGCATCTTGGTGAGTCCTGGGGGCTATATCGTGGTGAGGCTGGACCCAGGGCACCAGTAGCTTAATGAAGACAGGCCTGAAAGGCGGCCAAGAGGGAGAAGGGGAATTGGGAGCTAGGGATGAAGGCAGAGGTGGGGTGGGGTGGAGAGGGGAAGACAGTGAGCCCCACATGGGAAGAACAGAAGAGCAGAATGCCAGGGAACGAGAGTGCCTGCACACATATGGGGGTGTGTGTTTGGACAGGATTAGACAGACTTGGGGAAGGGAATGGCAAGACCCAGGTGAGGCTGTTAACGTGTCTTGGGGTGAGGGAGGGAGAAGGGGCAAATAAACCACACAAAAACCCCAACTTCTAGGACATGATCTCATTTATGTAAAAAATACATGTGAATGTAATAGATGCAAAAGAAATGAGAGTTTTATTAGCTGAGGTTTTGGGGGGGTGCCAGTGGGAGGTAGCCAAGGGAAAAGTTAGGAGGGGAGGGGGCTGGGCTGGAGAGGAGCGTAGAGGTAGCTGCATATTACTGGAAATTGTTCTCAGGGGTTCATCATGTCATTCTGCTGAGTAACATCCATCCAAATGTACGTATGTGTGTTTATATACATGAATATATATGGATGTATTCGCACATCATCTTTTAGATAGATGCAATTACATAGTCAGCAGTAATGGAGACAAGCGGGTTGCCATGTAACCTATTTCAACAGAAACATAAAGACAGTTTCCCAGGTGATGTGTACGTGCCTACGTGTATGGACCAGGAGGAAGGGGTGGAAGGCTATTAACTTTGAATCCCCGCTGGGGGATTGGGGATGGCGCAGAACCTTGTTCCTTAAGCTCTCCCATCCCCCGCGCCTAATAAAATGCACTCACAGTAGTGGACAAATGTTAGCCTTGAATTGCGTGGTTCACTGATGATCTGTGAGTCTGCCTAATAGAAATTTAAATACGGTATTAGATTTTAAGCTCTTTGAGGGCAGAAATAACATCATCACTATGATCTCCATCATTCATTCATTTCTTCTTTCATGTTGCAAATACATATTAAGTGCCTAATGCAGATGCTAGGCATCGAACAATAGTTTCTTCAAGTGTCCGGCACATTTGAAGATTTTTTAAAAGTCAAAATATAGGATGTTGTGAAAGTTTATCATAGAAGGACCTAATCTATTTTAGTGGGCGAGGAAGGCTTCCTAGAGGAAGAGGTATTTATGGTGCAAACTGAAGACTACGAAGGAGTTAGGTAATGTTGGGAGAAGAATCCGTATTCTGTGCAGATGGAAGAGTCTGTGCAAAGGCCCCGAGGCAGCGAAGGAGGTATCCCATAATGTGGAGGATCAGGACAGTGTGCCTGCAGCCTGGGACGATGAGCGGTGTAGGTGAGGCTGGAATGGTGTGTAGGGACTGGACACCGCAGGCCCCAAAGGCTGGGCTAGAATTTCCTCCAACTTCTTATTTTGGAAATTTTCAAACCTGTAGACCAGTTACAGGTTTGTAGAGTGGATCACCTAGATTTCCAAATTATTATCATTTGGCACAGTTCTGTTTACTTTCTCTTTTTCAGAGAGACACACACACACACACACACACACACACACACTTTTGTCTTTGCTGAACCATTGGAGAGTAAGTTACCACATGTCATGTCAAAAAACATATTATGTTTTAAAAGCATGTATCTTCCAAGAACAAAGACTGTCTCAGGTACACTCACCGTAGTGTTATCCATCCAAGAACGTTACCATTGACAAAATACCTTGATGCAGTATACAACCCATTTTAAATGTCTCATTGTCCTAATAATGTCATTTGCTAACTTTTTTGTAAAAATCCAAGATCTGGTCAAGGATCAGGCATTGCATGTAGATATCCATGGGCATTTTCGGGGCAGGTGTGGGCCAGTGATTTTGTAAATTCTTCATCAATTTAAATTTGCCTGATTACTTCCTTGTGATTAAGTTTAGGTTGAACATTGATAGCAAGAATACTGCCTTGGTGACGAGGCACTGAGAACTACCTGATGGCAGGAGCACACAATATCGATTTCTGTTATTGGTGTTAAACTTGATCACTTGGTTAGGGTGGTGTATCTCTGTTGTAAAGGTAAGATTTTCCTTGTGTAAGAAAGAGAGTAATCTGGAGAATGATCCCTTAAGATTCTGTGAACATCCTGTTCTCCACCAGTCTTTCACCTGCTGTTTTTAGCAACCATTGATGCCCCTCACCCAAGATGATAATTACCTCGTGTGATTCCAACATAGTGGCTTTTCTAACTGTGATTTTTCTTATGTGTGTTGAGATTATTCTCTGAAGGCGAGCTTTCTCTTCTCTTCCAGCCTTTAAATCAGCCATCAGTAGGAACCTGTGGATTTTAAAATTTGAATTTAAGGTTTAATATGTTTTATTATCCATTTCTAGCATTAATCATTTTTATGTTTTAATCTCCCCGTATTTGGCCAGCAGGCACCCTATCAGAAAGGCTTTGGAGAAAACTGTGGGCTGAGCGAATGAATTAATAATATGAAAGTGATGAACAAAGCTGTATTCTGCATGCCTTTGCCTCCTGAGATTCTCTGTTTGTCAATGCCGATAACTCGATTTTATTTTTATTTCTCTCTAGGTCTCATCGACTGACTGACTCTCCCACGCAGCAGGAACCTAAACAGAGAAGTCATCCTGCTGTATATCAAGACGATGCTTGGTTTTAAAAAAAAAACGCTCTGAAAATGATTCAGATGCCATTGCAACGTGACACAGTTGGGACAACAAGCAGCTTGAGGATTTCCTACTAATCAGATAGCAGCTCGAAGGCAGCACCTTCCCGTTAAGCAGGACTGCATGGCCGGCAGCCCCCACCAAAGGGTTGAAAATGAGTGTCCCTGTGGCTCCGAAGAAATCATGTTACGCTCAGTTGCGGGACAACAGAAATGGAGTGAAAAATAATAACGAGAGGATCCTGAGCCTGGGAGATACAAATGCCAATCAGATCACGTTGGAGGTCAGTTCCTCTCCTGATGAGTCTGAGACATGTGACCTGACAGCTGAAATTGGAAATGCAAATTCAAGGGAGCCGGAGAATAGTACCCACTTTGGTAAGGAATTTCACCAACTTCAGGGCTTTGGGAAAGCACTGCAGGCTGGCCCCACCGGCCTGAAAGACTTTAAATTTCCTTCGACCATTCATGGAGGACTAAGTGAAGAGCACACGATGGAGAGAGGCACAGAGATCGTCCAGACTCCTTGGAGTATTCAGGGACCAAGCCTGTCAGGTTGGAGGAATGTCATGGCTGAGGCCAGTCCAGAGGTTTTGGCTAAAAGGGATGCTGAGCTTCCCCGGCAGGCTCCTAAGGATAAGCTGGCAAAGACCCTTGACAATGAGGAGTTGAGAAGGCATTCGCTGGAAAGGGCTGGCAGCTCTGCTCTTGTGGCGGACCTGTCCCTGAGGGAGCGTGGCGGGAGCCTCGGCCGGCAGTGTCCGTGGCCCGCACCGCTGGATGGCCCTGAAGCCGTGCGGCGTGAGCCCGGTGGTGGGGAGCGGCCGCAGAAGACATCAACAGCCCCCGCTCTAGGGGCAGCTTTTCTTCCAGCTGATAGAACCTTAGAGGGAAAGAGTGTGCGTCATCCTAAACCATCTACCTCAGCCACCAAGGGGACCACCCCCTCAGAGACCCAGACCGAGGGGCCACACGTGCCGAGAGTCAGCGGTGAGAGCACAGCACATCCTGCCCTTCCAGAGCCTGGTCCGGACCCAGCTCCGGCCCCGAAGGGACCCCCAAGTAAGCCAGAAGCACAACCAGGTCAGGGAACCGGAGAGCCCAGGCCGGAGCTGAAGGGTGGCCAACCCAAGGCTGTGCCGGAGTTCAAGTCCGCCCAGGCGGGCTGCGTGGGAGGCCCGAAGGAAGGCAGTGTGTCATCCCCGGAAAGAAGGGAGCCTGGTGGGGAAGCACAGCAGGAAGCCGCCACCGGGGCTCTTAGCCTGTCACACAGCAGCCTCCACCACGTTGGTGTGGGAAGGGGCGGGCACGAGCAGGACCAGAGGGCAGTCAGCCTGGGTGAGGAGGGCTCTCTTCAGACCACCCTCCTGGGCCCTGCTCCCTTGGGAGCTGCCGATAAGCAGCCCACTGGTAAAATCCCATCGAGTGTGGCTCGGAAGCTTGGCGACATGGCATCCACTGGCGTGTCGTCAGGAGATGGCCAGGTTCCCTTTTTCCCTTCTTCTCCACTGGACAGCAGGCCCTCAGAGGTCAGTGAGGAGACAGCCCTGGACAGAGCAAACCCGGATGGTGCTGCAGCTTGCACTTCACATCCTTCTGTCAGAGAGGGCAACGCCGGGCTCCCCGAGCCCCTTGACCCTCGGAGCAGCAGCTCAGAAGTAGGGGACAGCAAAGAGATCACTGCATCTGTTGCAGAAAACAGGAACCTTCTAGAAGGCGCAGCTAAGCCTGGAAGCCCCCCAGGGGGAGCGGATGCTCCTCTGGGTGTCCTGGTACCCCTCCACCCAGAGCCAACTGTGAATGTGACCCACCAGCCTACGCCACCTAGTAGCAGCAACGTTCAGGTCTCAGGCGCATCGGGTGCGGACGCGAGGCCCCCCCCGGCTGCTGTCCCCCCCACCGAGAGTGTGCGGTTGTCAAACACCCCCCTGAAAGTGCCTGACAGGAGCCCCTGCCCCATCGGGGTCCCCGAGCCTGCCCTCCCACGTTCTGAAGGCACCCTGGCCCGCCAGGACGGGACGGAGAAGCACCAGGTGGCGACAGCAGAAGAAGGGACGGAAGCCAAGCCCGTCGTTCTGCCCAAGCCCAAGCACGTGAGGCCCAAGATCATCACCTACATCAGGAGGAGCCCTCAGGCCCTCGGCCAGGTGGACACCTCGCTGGTTCCGGTGGGGCTCCCTTACGCTCCGCCCGCGTGCACCATGCCCCTTCCCAAAGAGGAGAAGGCAGCAGGCGGTGACCTGAAGCCGTCTGCCAGCCTGTATGAGAAGTTCAAGCCAGACTTGCAGAAGCCGCGGGTCTTTGGTTCTGGGTTGATGGTGTCCGGGATCAAGCCCCCCGGCCACCATTTCAGTCAAATGAGTGAAAAGTTTTTGCAGGAGGTAAGAGACTGTCATTATGATACCGTCTTTAAGTCGAACATCATAAAGTTTATTATTTTCACTGTGAATTGTGAAAATAGAATATCCTCTCTTAGCAAATTGCAGATTTTGACGGGTACATTTGCTCAGAAATGGATGTTTTTAACTAGAGGGGCTTGTCGGCAAATGGGCATGTTTTAAAAGTTAATTTATTCTGAGAGATAGAAAGAGGCAGAGAGAGAAGGAGGGAGAGGGGATTCTAAGTAGACTCCACAGAGCCTGTCAGCACAGAGCCCCACACAGGGCTTGAACTCATGAGCTGTGAGATCATGACCTGAGCTGATACCAAGAGCCAGACACTTAACCGACAGCCACTCAGGTGCCCTGCAGACAAATGAGCATTTTTGACTAGAAGACTTTGATGATATGATGAGATATAGCTAACATCTAAGGAGACTCATTTAACTTCCACTCTGCATAATACACGTGAGATTAGGTAAGTATACATTTAAATTGGCTTCCGTGTTTAAGTGAGCCTACGTGTTTTATAAGCCAGATCAATGGGGGGGGGGGATCCAAAATAAATATATTGTTCAAATTGGTCCGACTTCATCCTCTCAGGGGGAGTATATTCCTTATGAGAGAATCTCATATTCGTACATGTGAGTAGCAAGTAATGTATTAGGCATGGGCTCTTTATTTTGAAATAAAATAATAATTACAACTAATGTCTAGTTGAGCACCTACTATGCCTTAAGCCCACATAACATAATATTTAATCCTTACCAATCTTCACTAATCCTTCTAATGATTTTCTGAAGGTTGGGATTACAGTTTTTATCACTGTGTAGATGAAGAAACAGATTTGGAGGGGTTGGAGTGACTCAGCTAAAGCCACAGAACNCCAGGTTCTTCACTGTGCTTCCCTTTTTGTTTCTGGGTGCTATGGTGAGTTGTCCTCCCAGGGCTCAGAAAGTAGATTTGTCTCCTGAAATAATTTCCTCGTGGTAGCCAGAGTGATCAGCTAAAAGGAGAGGTCGACCAGATTGCTCTCCTCCCTGCCACCCTTCAGGCCTGCCCGGCTACTCAGAACACAGGATAAAGCATGTAGGATGGCTCAGCTTTTAGGATGTACTCAGTCTGGCTCCATAACCTCCCCCAATCTCCTCTCCCTCCTCTGCTCACTCCCTTTCCCTCTGCTGCCTCAGGGCCTTTGCACCTTCTCTTCTTGGAGTGTTCTTCTCCCTGCTATCTGAATGGCTCTCTCCTTTCTGTCTCTGTTCAAGTGTCTCTTCATTGGAGAGATGCCTCACTTTCCCTGAGACCCCTTTCTCTAATTTATCTTTTCTTAGTGCTTATCTCCCTTTGGTATACATACTTTTTGTGTTTTTGGTTCATCAGCTAGAATGTAAAATCCACAAGAGCAGAGACTTTCTGTTTCTGTTCCCTGCGGGTTCCCAGACTTTAGAACAGTGTTGACATAGATATTTGATCAGGAAATGTTGAATGAGAGCTGAATTATGAACTCCTGTGTATTGGATCCGGACAGAAGTCAGCCAAAGCTTCTTAGAGACGGAAAGGCTGAGTCCCACGTTGGACTTCAGGGTGATGGAATGGTGTGACATGTTTCTAGAATGGAGCAGTCGCAGCAGAAGTGGTCAGCGCTGGCACAGCAAGTCAGGTGGATCGATTCTAAGCAGCAAGTCTTGACCCAGGTTAGCACTGAGCAGGTGCCCCAGCAGGCTGGCCGTTGCCGTGCCCCTGGGGCAGGCTGCTGGCTTCACATCACACAGCTTGCGCAGCGTCTCTGGACTCTGGGCCTGCCAGAGAGGCTTCCCACCTCCCTTCTCTACAGAGAGAGCACTGACCAGAGAGTTCAGGGGCCCCTTCTTTTTTGGCAGGGGTTTATTTCACCACGCAGGACTTCATGTGGTCCTGTTTTGAGCGGGCCTCTCGAATGGAGTCCTGCAGGGAGAGAACGTTCTGGCCAGAGGACGTTACGAGCCTGGCCCTCGGCAGTGGCATCTCACAAACAGTTGATGCCTCTCCGGTCTTATATGTACATCAGTCTTCGAGCTGGTTAACGGGTCTTTCTCCGAGTTCTAAAATCTTATCCTCCTGGGCCTCCAGGGCTGAGATCGGGCTCTGACCTTAGGCCGCTTGCTGAGGCGTGCGTTCTTGCCAGGAGCTTAAAAAGCAGCCGTCTGACCCTCCCCAGGGCTGCGGGTGCCAAAGCTGGTTAAATAACCGAAGACCCTTCTTCTCATTGAATCGCTGCAGAAGAAACCACCCGTGTGAGGTCCCGCCCTTAAATCTGGCTCTTTGACAGGCACGCCCTGAGGGACAGTGAGGAGAGCTAACCTCCGTGGCTTCTCGTAGCCGCTGAGATGACTCCCTGGTCAGCAAGCATTTCTATAAGTTGTATCCACGTGTCCACTTAAGTTCTTCATTTGTACTATTTCTTCAGTTAACTAATTTTTGGAGGAGGGGGGCTCCACCAAAAAAGCCCCCCCCCAGATTATTCTCTGTAAAAACCCATCCATGGGAGAAATGTTATTGGTAAGCATAGGCAGACATCCTGTTACTGGCCGTAGTTCTTTCTCTGTGACCCTTATTAATTCTGGTTTTGTGTATTTCTTTTCTGTATTGTTTCTGTTCCTTCCATAAAATATAGATAATTCCTGGGGCGCCTGGGTGGCTCAGTCGGTTGGGCGTCCAACTTCGGATTAGCTCATGATCTCACGGTTTGTAGGCTTGAGCCCCGTGCCGGGCTCTGTGCTGACAGCTCGGAGCCTGGAGCCTGTTTCTGATTCTGTGTCTCCCTCTCTCTTTGCCCCTCCCCTGCTCACACTGTCTCTCTCTCTCTCTCAGAAATAAACAAACATTGAAAAAATTAAAAATAAATACATAATAGATAATTTCTGAATTAGATGCACATTTTCCCCCCTCAAATATTTTCTCTATTCTTAATCCTCTGGAAGCCACCCTGAGTCTCGAGGAAACGGGATGTACAGGTGTTTGTGGGGTGTTGGTAGTTTGAGGGGATGGAGACACCCCCACCTGTAGGGATCGGCAGTGCCAGCGTGCACCACTCTGGGGCTGTGTCGTGCCGTAATCACTGTCTTCAGCCCTTCCTTCAGGCTGGAAGACAGAGCAGAGAAGCCTCAGACATTGCACTGGGCTCATTTCTGCCGTAATCTTCTTTTCACCAACAGGCTGGCCCTTGGCCTTTGCTCCTAGAGCTGTGGCTTGATGTCCACGTCGCCAGGGGAGGCAACCCAGCGGGACCCCCCTCCCGTTCCCCCACCCAGGCATGGCGCAGGGAGGCGCCACAGCCACCACGCCACAGGATGGCTTCAGCATGCCTCCAGGGAAAGAACACATTCTGACCCATTGCAATGGAACTATTTTTCCGTTGTAGAAAGCATAGATCTTCCCCCCTTAAGATTTTATTTAAATTTAAGTTAACATATAGTGTGCTATTGGTTTCAAGAGTCGAATTTAGTGATTCATCGCTTACATGTAACACCCAGTACTCATCCCAGCAAGTGGCCTGCTTAGTGCCCGTTACCCATCTAGCCCACCCCTCACCCACCTCCCCGGCAGCAACCCTCCGTTTGTTCTCTTTATTTAAGAGTCTTTTATGGTTTCCCTCCTCTCTGTCTTTATCTTATTTTTCCTTCCCTTCCCCTATGTTCATCTGTTTTGTTTCTTAAATTCCACATATGAGTGAAGTCGTATGGTATTGAAGTCATATGGTATTTGTCTTTTTCTGACTGACTTGTTTCACTTAGCATGATACACTCTAGTTTCATCCACATTGTTGCAAATGGCAGCATTTCATTCTTTTTGGTGGCTGAGTTATATTCCATCACACACACACGTACACACACACACACACACACCCCACATCTTCTTTATCCACTCATCAGTTGATGGACATTTGGGCTCCTTCCATAATTAACTATTGTTGATAGTGCTGCTATAAACATTGGCATGCATGTGCCCTTTTAAATCAGTATTTTTGTATCCTTGAATCAATACCTAGTAGTGCAGTTGCTGGGTCGTAGGGTAGTTCTATTTTTAATGTTTTGAGGAACCTCCACAAAGTTCTCCAGAGTGGCTGTACCAGGTTGCATTCCCACCAACAATGCAGGAGGGTGGCCCTTTCTTCATATCCTTACCAACATCTGTTGTGTCCTGACTTGTTAATTTTAGCCACTCTGACAGATGTGAGGTGGTGTCTCATTGTGGTTTTGATTTGTATTTCCCTGATGGTGAGTGATGAGCATTTTTCATGTACCTGTTAGCCATCTGGATGCCTTCTTTGGAGAAATGTCTGTTCATGTTGTCTGCCATCTCTTACCGGGATTATTTGCTTTTTGGTTGTTGAGTTTGAGAAGTTCTTTGTAGATTTTGGATACTAACCCTTTATCAGATATGTCATTTGCAAATACCTTCTCCCATTTCATAGGCTGTCATTTAGTTTTGCTGATTGGTTCCTTCATTGTACAGAAGCTTTTTATCTTGATGAGCTCCCAATAGTTCCTGTTTACTTTTGTTCCCCTTGCCTCTGGAGACATGTCTAGTAAGAAGTTGCTATGGCGAAGGTCAAAGAGGTTGCTGCCTGTTTCCTCCTCTAGGATATTGATGGTTTCCTATCTTACATTTAGATCTTTCATCCATTTTGAATTTATTTTTGTGCATGGTGTAAGAAAGTGGTGCTGTTTCATTCTTCTGCATGTTGCTGTCCAGTCTTCCCAGCACCATTTGTTGAAGGTACTGTCTCTTTTCCATTGGTTATACTGTCCTGCTTTGTTGAGGGCGAGTTGACCATATAGTTGTGGGTCCATTTCTACATTCTCTGTTCTGTTCCATTGATCTATGTGTCTGTTTTTTTGCACCCGTACCAGGCTGCCCTGATGATTACAGCCTTGTAATATGACGTGAAGTCCAGAATTATGATGCCTCCCCCTGTGCTTTACTTTTTCAACATTACTTTGGCTACTCAAGGTCTTTTCTGGTTCATACAAATTTTAGAATCATCTATCTTTTTAATAAAATGAAAAAGTGTTAACAGGACAAACCCAAGGACTTCAGACTCTTTCATCACTAGTGACAGGTTCCTGCTGGTTAGGTGGCATTAGTAGACATGGAGAAGTCAACAGTAAGGACTCTTCTGAGAGAGGGCAGCTCTTCCTGGATGCCTGGACAGTACAGGCTTTTAGAGCTTCCAGAAGGAGCTTCGAAGACCATCTTGGATCTCGTTCTGCCAGGATGATAAAATAGGCTTGCTGGTGTGGACGGTTGTCTCCTTTCACCTGTCCTAAGGACTCTGGGGTACTTCTTGCTACTGATGCCCTGGGGGACTCTTAATTTTTGTAAGGAGGTGGGAAGAAGGGAGGAAGGGCAAGAAGATGAGGCGAGGTAGTGTGTTTGCAGTATACGGATGTCTGATCAGGGCTGGTTCCCCTTCCTACTCCCATAACACACGTGTGTATGTGTGTATCACATAAGTATCTAACCAGACTTGAAGGAATTTGTGTATGCAGTTGTGGAGACTGGGAGGTCCAGAGTATGCAGGGTGAGCCAGCAGCCTGGAGACCTAGGGAAGAGGTGATGCTCTAGTTCAATTCCAAAGGCCATCTGCTGATAGAGTTCCTTCTTCTTTAAGGGAGGTCAGTCTTTGTCCATTTAGGCCTTCAACTGATTTGGCAAGGCCCACCCACATGATGAAGACTAATTTGCTTTATTCAAGGTTTACTGATTTTAATGTTGATCTCACCTTTCAGATGCCTTCAGAGAAACATGTAGGATAATCTTTGACCAAATACCTGGGTACTGTGGCCTAGCCAAGTTGTCAAGATTAGCCATCACAAGTCTCCCTGTAGCTGTCCCAAGGGCTTCTTGAAGCCTCCGCATTTGCCCAGTGTAGGCCCAGACCAGCCCAACTCACTGAACACAGGACAGGGCAAATATGCAAAGGGGCAGCCTAGTCAGAACTTAACTTATTTGTGTACCTTGATTGCTTTTAGGAGTTTGAAATCACAAGGATTTTTTAGTTTGCTTTCCAAAGTATTTCTCTAAAAAATATTCAATTAGAGAAGAAGGAATAAAACCATGTGGGGTTAAGCGCTATGTGCTCACGACTGTGCAGAGACACGTGTTTTATTCTGTGAATAAAGATGAAAGGAGGTGCCTGGGGGCTCAGTCGGTTAAGTGTCTGACTTCGGCTCAGGTCATGATCTCACGGTTCAGGAGTTCGAGCCCTGCATTGGGCTCTGTGCTGACAGCTCAGAGCCTGGAGCCTGCTTTGGATTCTGTGTCTCCCTCTCTCTCTGCCCCTCCCCCACTCACGCTCTGTCTCTCTGTCTCAAAAATAAGTAAAGGAAACAAACAAACAAACAAAAAAAGCCAAAGGTTGATAGTTAGAGGGTATGTAGGGAATGGTCAAAATTTTATTGGCGAGCAGAAGTAGATGTCTTTCGTAATTTGCTGTGGCCTGAATTCAGTCTATCTGCTACAGCAATCATGTATATGTTACAGTGATTATGATACAACTTTCAAGGCCTAATCTTTTGTTTCAATAATGCCTATTTAAGGAGAACTTTGTATCTGTTTCAACATTAGAAGAGTATCAAATTAAGAGTTTTTCTCTTCAACAGCTTGGATCAAAGCTTTAAAGAATTCCTGAATTAAAGAATTTAAAGTTAAAGAATTTTGCTAAATACTTGTGATTCTGGAATAGATCAGTGTTTGACACATAATATATTGTGATTTAAAGCAGAGTTAACTATGGGGCGCCTGGGTGGCTTAGNATAATATCGTTTGTCTTATTTTTTCATATTTTAATATATATATATTTTTAAGTTAATTTAATTTTGAGAGAGAGCAAGGGGCAGAGAGAGAGGGGAAGAGAGAGAGAGAATCCCAAGCAGGCCGCATGCTGATGGAGCCCGATGCGGGACTCAATCTCACAAACTGTGGTGGAATCATAAACTGAGCTGAAATCCAGTGTCAGACACTTAACTAATGAGCCATCCAGGCACCCCAGTTTTTAACATTTTTAATATGAAGAAACGCTAATAATTTGAATAGGCCATGTGGGTACAGACTTGCATATATAGAAGGTATATAGTTTGTGTTTTAGCCCAAACTGTTAATTATAGGGAAAAGTAATGGGATTATTATGTTATTAAATCCAGGTAAGGGGGCACCTGGGTGGCTAAGTCAGTTGAGTCCAACTTTGGCTCAGGTCATAATCTCACAGATTGTGAGAGTTTGAGCCCCACATCAGGCTCGCTGCTGTCAGCGCAGAGCCCGCTTCAGATCCTCTGTCCCTGTCTCTGCCAGCCCCCTCACTTGTGCTCTGCCCCCCTGCCCCCGCCAAAAACAAAAACAAAAACCTAAGTAAGAATGGAAACATGATTCCTTTAATGAATAAATATTTATTGACTTCAGCTACATACTAGACATCATTCTAGGCGCTATGCGTTCAGCAGTCAGCAAGACTGCCCTGGAACTTCCCCACTAGTGAAACTTGTCATTCCTTTCTGTACACCGCACCTTACTAGGGAAGGCAAAGGAGGTGATGCACAGTGTCTCGTTTTTAATGAGGTAAACAGACCGTAGAGGCCTGAAAACACACTTTTCCATCAGCTGCTCTATTCTTCCAAACAGCCTTTCCTCCCACATTAAGAATGCATATTTTATTTCCTAAGCAACCCAGTAAAGCCTTCACGTAAAGCGGTAGAGTTCACCTGCTTATGTTAAGAGTAGATTACCATAGGGGCGCNTAAAAAAAAAAAAACTTAAAAAAAAAAGAAAGAGTAGATTACCATAAACACTGTGCCTTTTCTCCTTAGGAATAAGAAAACATCCATAATTCCGTGAACATGTGCTAAACTCTTTCCCTGCTTCCTTGAGATTATGTATTTATAGATTGGCTACTCACACAGATGCCATTGATTTTGTAGCAATCAAATATAAAAATCTTATACAGTGAGGGTTTTTTTCCCCGCCAGTGAAATTTGGATTCACAGAGTGTTAGAACTGGAAGAGTCCTGAGAGGTCATCCAGTTGTGTTATTAACTTACAGATGAAGAGCCTGGGGCCCCGAGAAGGTGAGTGGTCCGTGATGGGCAACTCAGTGGTACCAGAGTGGCCGTAGCTGGAGCATGATCTCCTGCCCACGCTCACACTCATCCAGTGATGTTCTCTGATGAAGCTTCTGGTCATTTATTGTAGGTTACAGAACGCCCCGGAAAAGAAGAGTTTTGTACTCCATCCTACACTCATTATGAAGTTCCTCCAACTTTCTATCGATCGGCCATGCTCCTCAAGCCTCAGTTGGGATTGGGGGCAATGTCCCGTTTACCATCTGCAAAGAGCAGGATCCTGATTGCGAGTCAGAGGTCCTCGGCGAGCGCCATCCACCCACCGGGACCCGTTGCGGCAGCTGCCGGCCTGTACAGTGCCGACGCGGCAGGTGAGCCATCCAGCAGTCCTTGCTGTTTCCTGCTGCACAGTTACATGGAAACGGAATAATATGACAGTGATGTCCACACTGTGAACGCCTCTCACCCTTTGGGAGGCGCCCTCTCCTGTTCTTCCGTCTGACTGTCCATACAGGCGTTTGTCAAGACTCCTCTATGTGCTACCCTCATTTTCCATGTTACCTTGGAAACGATGGCCTTTGCCACCACCCCTCACTTCCTGTAATTTCTCCTTTCTCTAGTAGGTCCTGTAGACCAGGGGCCAGCGCAGGTTTTCTGTAAGGGCCCACACAGTGAGTGTTTTAGGCTTCCTGGGCCCCGGTGGTCTGTGTTGTAACCACTCAGCAGGACGTGCTTCAGTGAATGCATGTGGCTGTGCTCCAGTACAGCTCAATTCACAGAAACAGACGGTAGGCGGTAGTTTGCCCGGGAGGGCTTCCTACAGTGCAGCGCTGACCACGCCCTCTTCACTGTCCGCCAGCCAGGTCCGCCCCGTAAGAGCTGCCTGTCCCAGCCCGGCTTCCTGCTCCACAGCAGCTGGCCCGCGTCACCCCCTGAAGTCACCGTGCTTCTGCTCATGTGGCTGCCTCTAGGTTTTTTAAAAAAATTTTTTAAATGTTTTATTTATTTCTGAGAGAGAGCGCGTAAGCAGGGGAGGGTCAGAGAGAGGAAGACACAGAATCTGAAGCAGCTCCGGGCTCTGAGCTCTCAGCACAGAGCCCGATGCGGGGTTTGAACCCATGAACCATGTGATCATGACCTGAGCCGAAGTCGGATGCTTAACCGACTGAGCCACCCAGGCGCCCCTGGCTGCCTCTAGTTTTATATATTATTTTATTAACTGTGTAACCTTGTGAAGCATCAAATATAGAAAAGCATAGAAACAGAATGAATAACACTCACATATTTTTAGCACCCAGCCAGAGTTACTATTACGGAGTTTGTTTGTTTTTTCTTCTAGTGTGATTTTTTTTTTCTGTCTGTTTTCCACTGGTTGAAACGATACTGAATGTGACTTTTGTTTCTTTCTACTAATATCATATTATAGGCATTTCCTAGGCCATTGGTGTTTCAGAAATATTTCGATGGCAGGGTGATAGTCTGTTTTGTTCATTTATCCATTGATTCAACAAGCCTTGGATGCTTATTATGTGCAAGAAGTGGTAAATTTAAAATTGCCCCAGCGAACAAATCAGAGTTCCTGCCTTAATGCGTCCTACGGTCTAATGGATGAAATAGACCAAAAAAAAAAAAAAAAAGCACCAAAAAAATACATAACTGTAAGTGTGAAAGCAAGGAACATAGTGTTTGGAGAAATCACCCCCAGAAGAATGATATGGGTGGGACACAGGCACTTCAGGGACCGCGTCTTTGAGGAAGCGGGAAGAATGGATGAAGGTGGGGAAGAATGTCAGAATGTATTTCTCCCTCCTCCAGTTCCTGGTAGTTGAGTTCTGCTTACTTAACAACTGTTTTCAATACTGTTGTGATTTGAGTCTTTGTATATAATGTGTCTTCTTTCCTATTGTTTTCTTAGGATAGGTCATTTGAAGTGTAATGATTGGATAAAAGCATATCCACACAGTTTTTTAAGGCCAAGGAAATTTCTAGAACACTTGTAATACTTGTAACAATTATTTTCATACTAGTGTTTCTTGGAAGTGCTTCTTTTTGACACTCTCTTGCCGGTATTGGGTATTACCACACGCATCATTATTGCATTTCTTTTATTACCAGTGGAAGGGAACATTTTTAAACCTATTTTCCATTATGTTACTTGACGAATCATCATTTACTCAGGTAATTACCAATGTATTATAATTTTAAGTAGCTTTTTTAATAGGTTTTTTTTTTTTCCACAAACACCTGTATAAAGGCCAAATTATGTTTGGCCCTCATGACGTATGTACGTTGTGATGGGGCTGTCTGTTATTGTCAGCGCTGCTGCAAGTTAATTACGTGATTCAGCCCCTCGCTCAGGAATTATGACTGAGGGACTGTCACGTGTCGGCAGTGTTCTAGGGTGGGGGGTGGAGCAGTGATGCAGACAAAGTCCTTGCCCCTGTGGAAGTCGGGTTTTAGAGTGGGGACAGCAGTTTTTTTTAAAGAAGCAGATAAGTTGCATGGTCTGTTGGGAGAATAGCTAGTATTGAAGGAAATGAAACTTTAGAGAAAGGGAAGAGGAGGTTTGTGCAAGAAGAAAGGGAGTCATAGTTTTTAGTAGGGTAGGTGGAAAAGGCCTCCCTGAGACGATCCCCAGAGCCATGCGGGCATCTGGGGTGGAGCGTCCAGGCAGAGAGGAGCCTGCGTGCAGGCCAGGGGGTTAGAGCAGAGTGAGTAGGAGAGGAGGGAAGCGAGGTGGTTGGCACTGTGTGTGTGTGTGTGTGTGTGTGTGTGTGTGTGTGTGTGTATGTTGGCGGGCATTGGGTGGGGGCGGTGCACAAGGCCTAAGAGTCATTGTATGGATTTGACGCTTACTTCCCTGCGTGAGAAATCCCCTGTGGGCGTTGGGGCCAGGGTGCCGTGGACACAGGTCTCTCCGAGTCCCATATCGAAGGCGCCCTGTACAAGGACAGGGGGGAGGCGGGGGGAGCAGACAGGAGGTGGTGCAGTGATCCCAGCAGTGATGGGACACAGTGAGGAGACAGCACAAATGGGGCCCTGCCTGCCTGCCCGCCCACAGGAGGGGAGAGAAGTGCCGTAGAAGGGCCCCGGAGCACGGAGTTGCCTTGTTCAGAGTGGGACTGACTCTGGTGCGGGAGGGGAGGGCGAGGGCTAATGTGGGGCCTGTCGTGGTCGGAACGCCTCGGCCGTCCCGCAGGGAAAGCACTGTGTGTAGGAGGCCCGAGTCAGGAGGACAGGACTGGCCCGGGACACGAGTGTTGGTTTGTCGGCGGATGGATGGCGCGCAAAGCCCCGGTGCCCCCTCCCCTGCGCCGCCGTTCTCTCCTGCACCGTCTTCCCTTCCCCAGTATCTTAGACATTTGATGTGGGTTTGAATTATGCGCTTTGGAATAGCCTGATCTAACACATGCTAATAGTTTTACTTTGTGCATGGAATTGGGAAAAAATTAAAAGTGCCGAAAGATAAACTGAGTTGAGATTTATCTCACAGTAGTCAAGTTGCAAGTAACGGAAGGCCTTTAAGAATATACCTCTTGCATAAAAATACGACTGCCCAGTTTGAGCTCCTTCTGAGGATGACTTACGTGTGTTCACACATTTGTGATGAGGGCGACACTTCTTCAGACTTCAGCGCAGCCCCCAGAAGTACACATACGTACCAGGGACTCCCCCACCCCTGCTCCTTCAAGATTCCGATCCTTTTTCATGGGCAGCTGCTGGTCTTAATTTAGATACATGAGTGTCCACATGGGTTATCATCCGGGACCCAGCAAAGCCTTGTGACAATGATGAGCATCACTCCTCTGGGACACTGGAGTGTGAAATCCTTTCTTGGCGCTGTTGGGAGGATCGCCCAGCATAGGCTCACGGACAGACAATGAGAAGTTCTTACTCCAGAGCTCTGGAGAGGTGGGTGTGTTCCTGTTGGCCCCTGGGCCCTGGAGCCCTTAGGCTTGGCCTGCCTGGCTTATTCCAGGCAGCAGGCCCTCTCCCTTCTTGAGAAACTTGGCTAGAGTCCCCCCAAGTTACCAGGACCTGCTCTGGCAACATGCCTGATTCATTTCTTTCTTTTTTTCCTCTAATGTTTATTTATTTTTGAGAGAGACATACACAGATAGCAAGTAGGAGAGAAACAGAGAGAGAGAGAGAGAGAGAGAGAGAGACAGAATCTGAAGCAGGCTCTAGGCTCTGAGCTGTATTTACAGAGCCAGACGTGGCGTTCGAACTCATGAACCGCGAGATCATGACCTGAGCTGAAGTTGGATGCTTAACTGACTGAGCCACCCAGGATCCCCCATTTATTTCTTTTCTTTCTATAAAAATCCTTCCGTCTCTCTGGGAGGTATTTCCTTTCTCATCAAATACAACCATTTTTTAAAAAAATTTCATGAAGCTCTATTAAATGCAGAACCAAAGTCATTATCCAGTTTAAAAAAAAACTATTAATTGGGGCGCCTGGGTGGCTTAGTCGGTTAAGCGTCCGACTTTCGCTTAGGTCATGATCTCGCGGTTCGTGGGGTTGAGCCCCGCGTCAGGCTCTGTGCTGAC
>NW_027532842.1:1891810-1929160 GCF_008692635.1 Crocuta crocuta | reverse complement strand
CCTAGAAATAAATAAAACATTAAAAAAAAAATTAAAAAAAAAAAAAACTATTAATAGTGTCTCTTAATTTGAGAGCTAGGAGGGCTTACCTTTCAGACTTCAGGGCTTCACTCCCAAGAAGTGAAGGGAAATATCTGCATACCATCCTTCTGGAGTAAAAAGGACAAAGAAAAGCCAGACAGCCAGGATTCCATATTAAAGTGGTCTGAATGCTCAGTCCTGGCATGCCTTCCTCCTGACCAGCTTGTAAGGAGTCTCTCATTTGTTCCTTCACTGCAAGAAGTCCTCCAGCCAGGGAGAGGCGGTCCACCCAAGACTACAGCCCACAGAGCAGTGGAGAAGAAGAAAACTTATTCATTCGTTCAGTAATCCCCAATTGCACATTTACAACATGCTATCCCAAATCACAAAAGTAAACATGGACAGATGTGGCTACATTAAAATTGACTTTTGAGGTGCCTGGGTGGCCCAGTCGGTTGAGCGACCAACTCTTGATTTCGGCTCAGGTTATGATCTCACAGTTCGTGAATTCAAGCCCCACCTCAGCCTCTGCTGACAGTGCAGAGCCTGCTTGGGATCCTCTCTCTCTCTCTCTCTCTCTCTCTCTCTCTCTCTCTCCCTCTAAAAATAAATATATAAACTTAAAAAAAATGGACTTCTCTTTGTTTTGAAGCACTCAACTGAATTAGGAAGGAAAACATGAAGATTCCAACAGACTGGGGCGCCTGGGTGGCTTAGTCGGTTGAGCGTCTGACTCTGGCTCAGGTCATGATCTCGCAGTTTGTGGGTTGGAGCCCCATGTCAGGCTCTGTGCTGACAGCTCAGAGCCTGGAGCCCGTTTCCAATTCTGTGTCTCCCTCTCTCTCTGACCTTCCCCTTCTCATTCTCTCTCTCTCAGAAATAAATAAAAACATTAAAAAAAATTAAAAGATTCCAACAGATTGACCATGAAAGGGCATCAACAGTTAGTTTACAAACAAGAAAATATAACTGATAAATAAATAAGAGTCAAAAGATCCCAAACAGGTAATTCTAAAATTCAGAAACCTATGAAAACAAAAAGGTTTTCATCCATTTGATGGCACTGCCTGACTGTAATCATTGTGAATATTTGTATGTTCATTTATAATGTTCATGTGAATATGTCTGCTTCTTGCTGCAACGGAGTCACTGAGGGCAGTGTGCTGCCGGAGGGCTGTAGCTCACATGCTGTGCCCACCTTGACTTAGGCGCGATTGTTACGTTTGTATTAAAAGTGAAGGGAGTAAAACTTGGGTGAAATAACTTCTCTCACTGCAGCTTATAAACCATAGTGCAGAGAGCTGACCTCAAGATGATCCCTGTGCTCATGGTCTTAGGCCCCATGCTGGACGACGTGCTTGAACTGCCTGTGTTAAATCACACTACACTGAAGTGTCTTTATTTTCTGAAACAAGGTTAAGACCAATGTGTGTGGGTTTTCTGGCAAACCATGGCCCATGGGCTGGACTACTGTTTTCATAAATAAATTTTATTGGAACACAGCCGCACTCATTTGCTCAGCCTTTTGCTTATGGCTGCTTTCAGAGCTGAGACAAGATAAGCCTAAAGTAGTTACTATCTGACTCTTTAAGTAGAACGTTTGTTGATATCTGACTTAGTATAATGCCAGTTACCATTTACAGCGGTACCACTTGGGCTGAAGACGTATGTGAAAAAGCATATAAGGTTTTGAAACTCTTTGGACATTGAAAGTCTAGGTCTGGGAGGCATGGCAAATTTAAAATTTATTAATGGAGTTTACCAAAATTAAACTAATTTCCAAGAACATCCATTGTTTTTTTGTTTTAGTTTTTGTGTTCTCCCTGGAGAAGTTAGCTGACCCTGCATGAGGCAGCAGGGATGAGGGTGGAGAGCTGGGGTCAGGGAGGCTCCAAAAAGGCCCCGTGGGTGTGGCAGGGACTATAAATTTAGGGAGTCTGAAGTTCATGCACATCTGCAGAGCCACAGGATCAAAACTGTGTCAATGTCAGTCTTTTTTTTAACATTAATTTTTAAGAGACAGAGACAGAGTACAAGTTAAGGAGGGGCAGGGACAGAGAGAGAGGGAGACACAGGATCCAAAGCAAGCTCCGAGCTCTGAGCTGTCAGCGCAGAGCCCGATGCAGGACTTGAACCCACAAACCGTGAGATCATGACCTGAGCCAAAGTTGGACACTCAACTGACTGAGCCACCAGGCGCCCCTCTGCTGTGTAGATGTCAGTCTTACACAGTTTTTGCCTGCGATGCTTGGCAGAGAATCTAATGATTCTAATGATCTAATTAGCAGAGTCCCTAGGGCTGTTCTCTCTCTTTTCAACACCCCTAGTTTTTTCGAGATGACTTTAAAATGGTGGAGTTGAGAAGTCTGGGCTTAGCTTAATTAAAGTGTTTGATTTGCAATCAGTTGATGTAAGATAGATTCTTGCAGCCCATTTTCTTTTCTCACAGGTTTCCCCTCAAACAACAGGAAGACAATGTAGTTCTATCTTAAGCAAATCTAGAAATGTCTGTGTTTCCAATCCATAATAATTGAGAAGGGGCTGTCAAGGATGGAAAACCTCTAAAGAGGATGCCTTTAGTGGCAGGTGGGGACAGGTCAGTGGAGCCCACAGAGCAGGGGGCTCACTTGGGGCATCTGTGCTTGGAGCAGTGGGGCGGGGGTTCCATAGGCAGCGCTCAAGAATGTCCACGGCTCTGTGGGTTTGTTTTGTTTTGTTTACCACAAGACAGCAGGGAAGCAGAGCTGAGGATGGACACAACACATCTTTGCAATAATCAGTCTGTAAGGTTGGGTAGGTCACGAGAGTCTAAAACACAGGTAGCCCTACAACTGCCAACCCTCTTTGTCTGGAGAGAAACAAATTAAGACACAAGCCTGTTGGGGCTCCTGGGTGGTTCAGTCGGTTAAGCATCCAACTTCGGCTCAGGTCATGATCTCAAGGTTCGTGAGTACGAGCCCCGCATCAGGCTCTGTGCTGACAGCTCAGAGCCTGGAGCCTGCCTCAGGTTCTGTGTCTCCTCTCTCTGCCCCTCCCCTGCTCACGCTCTGTCTCTCAAAAATAAATAAACATTAAAAAATTTTAAAACAAAAAAGATAGAAGCCTGTGCTCACACACACAACCTCAGGTCCCGAGGCACCTTGCTGTGAGCCAAAGAGAATTCTTGCCAGTTTTGAACCCAGCTCTCCAGCCTCTCCCTATATGAACCTCATGCAAAGAGCTAGACATATAGAAAGAACTCACCTTATAAGTTCACCTCTGCTTCTCACCACCACACACTTCCTGGGCCCTGGCTGTAGAGCCTGGATCCCTAGGAAACAGAGAAAGTATTTTCTTTTGCTGTTTATCTCTCTTCTTCATATTACCATTATTCCTCTTAGTCCTCTCATTACCATAATTAGTTGCCCAGTTCTACCCATTCTGGGTCAAGAGCACTGCAGAGTCTGGGTCTCTCCCTTAAGTAACCCCTGGGCCCCAGAAGGACCAATCTCGGTACAGTCATTTAAAGACGAATTCCTCATCACTTGAACAATCTTGCTTCCTTTTTCTCTCCTAGTCTCTCTCGTTTTACAACTTTTCTCAATTTCCTCTCTTTCTCCCCTATTCTCAAATATCTCTCAGGAACACTCCCAGTCTCCCTGATCTCCACCCCCGTCATTGGAACAGAGTATTTTCGACCCCCCAGGCCCCCATACTCAGTCTCAACACCCCTAGACCCAGAGTACCTGCCAAGCCTTCCTTTCTGGTTCCACCCAGGCCCTGAGTCCCCTAGAGAAAGGATGGGGAAGCTCTGGGCTCTCAAACCTTATTTCTTGAGGATCTTTGAGTTTATGCCATGTGTTTCTTTCTGGATTCTCACTCATCCTCTCATGAGGTGATGTCTTCCTGTCTAGCTGCTTGCATCAGAAGTACGTCCCAAGCAGAAGAAGCCACACAAATGAAGGCACTGAGGTAGGAATGAGGTTGGTATGGTCAGAGAACAGGAATAAAGTCAGCGTGAGCTCGAGTAAGTGGGAGGTGCCTTGGAGGAGAGAGGTAGGGAGGCGGGCGATGACCAGATCACACAGGACGTTGGAGGCCCTGGCAGGGAGTTTGGGTTCAACTCCAAGTGTGGTGAGTAGCCCCCAGAAGCTTTAAAGATGACCTGACTAGTGGCCTACAAAGATTGTCTTGGGGTCCGTGTAGAACAGAAGACGCAAGAATGGAGTGAGAGACCAGTGAAGAGCTGGTCCACTTATACCAATGTGAGATCCTGGCAGCTGTTGGCATAGAGGGAGAAAGGGATGTGCTTGTTGAGATACATGCTGGAGGTATAGCCCGTAGGCTTGGACATTGAGCATGGGTGATAGGGAAAGAGTGGAGCCAGTCAGGACTTCTGGAATTTTGGCTGGAGCAACAGGGTGGATGGTGATGCCACTATTTATTAAGAGACATTGAGTAGCCAGGGGACCATGGGAAGGACTGGGCCAGGGAGGCATTACAAAGAGTTCTGTTTTGGAACTTCTGGTGGAGCAGATGCAGAGACAATTAGATATATGATTCTAATCATAGCCTGGAGAAGTCCAGGCTAAAAGTTAAAATTTGAGGTTCAGCATATGCTGCTAAAGTCAAGAGAGTCAAGTGACAATTGTTAATTGGACTTACTGTCGTGAGCATTTTGCAACGCATAGAAATATTGAGCCATTATATTATATACCTGAAACTACTATAATGTTATGTCAATTATACCTCAATTTTAAAAAATAAATAAAAGCCAAGGGAACATAGCTGGAGAACAGAAGAGGTCCCAGAATGGGCCCTTACATTCCAACATTGAGCCTGGGAAGCAGCAGCCAGGGCAGAAAGTGGAAGTCCGGGAGAATGTGGTGTCCTGAAAACCAAAAGAAGAAAGTACATCAGAGAAGCAAGGCATGGCCGGTAATTTTGTTCACCACTGAGGAGCCAGGCATTATGAATAAGGACAGAGAAGGGATCAGTGAATTTGACAACATGGAAGTCATTGATTATCTTTACAAGAGCAGCAGAAATGGAATCCTGGGGACAGAAGACTGGTTAACCACATAGACAAAAGGAAGTTGACCCTCAGCGTAACTAACCCATGCTTATGGAATGTAAGAAGCAAGTAGCAGAAGTGCTGGATGAAACTTGGAGTTATGTCATAATTTGAGGGAATAAGAGTGATTTTGTTTTGTTCAGGGTTTCTGAAAAATACTTGTGGTAATCTGGAATGACTGCACTAATGTGCAGAATTTCCCAGAAAACTGCCTCTCTCTTGAATATGGCCCAAACCAAAACAACACTGTCAGCTGACCTCAAATGCGTTCTGGGTCTCACAAAGAAAAATCTTTTAACTTTGCATATAATTGATACTTCTATCTTATTGCTGTCCATATGCAAAATGGTGTCTGGAGTCATTTTGTTGAGGTCTGTTTTCTCCAGTTTAAGAAAATCAAAACAGGGGCGCCTGGGTGGCTTAGTCGGTTAAGCGTCCGACTTTCGCTTAGGTCATGATCTCGCGGTTCGTGGGTTCGAGCCCCGTGTCGGGCTCTGTGCTGACTGCCAGCTCAGAGCCTGGAGCCTGTTTCGGTCTGTGACTCCCTCTCTCTCTCTGACCCTCCCCTGCTCACACTGTCTCTCTCTCTCTCTCCTAGAAATAAATAAAAAACATTTTAAAACATTTTTTTTAAATAAAAGAAAAAAAAAGAAAATCAAAACACCTGGAAAATGAAGGCCTAGATAAGAAAGTTAAATGAAAATGGTCCAGACAATTGAATAAAGCATCTGAATGCCTTACTTCTGTAAAACTTCAGAATATAAATAAAAGCTCAGAAAGCCATTGTCTGGACAGTGAAAGTGCAAAGTTGTGGGGAGAAAAGTTACTGGCTCGTACCTTAGTGAAAGTAGTGGCTTGTTTTAAGGCTGAGCTTATATACAGAATTGTTTTGACAGCCTAGGAATAATGATGACAAAGAGGATAATTATAACTGAGGAGTGATTATAATATAAAACAGTATTTAATGTGCAAATAAACTGATGAGGTAGTCTTTTTTTCCCCATTATCTTTTTGTGTTCTGCAGATAAGGCTCAGGGTGATAAAGTAGCATTCACTGGGTCAAAATCTAGTAATTCAGAGTAATACCGCCTGTGGCCAGATGGAGATCTGTGTTGTGAGCAATTCACATTATTAATCGGCAGGATGACCGAGCCTTGCCAGTTAGCTGTAGCTGGTGGTCTCAAATCACTCCTTCCCCAGGGCAAATGCCAGGTTTGGGTTTTGGGAGGTTTGCATGTCAAGGTTAATGTACCTTTACAAATCTGCTATATACCTTTGTAACCACAGTGATGAAACAGAATCTTTCCTTTTCCCCCCAAACATCTCTTCTGCCCCTTACCAGACAGTCTCTTCTCCTACTGCCCCACCTGAGGCAAACAGTGATGTGCCTCCTGTCATTGTAGATTATGTTTTCTAGACTTTCATATAAGTGGAATCACACAGTATGTATTCTTTTTGTATCCGGCATCTGTCACTCAGCATGTTTTTGAGATCCACCCATGATGCTGCCTTCACCCATAGTTCATTACTTTTATTGCTGAGTATTGAACGGATGGATGTACCACAACTTGATTATCCGTTCACCTGTTGATGGACTTTCTTGGTTTTTGGCTATAACAAATGAAAATACTATGAATGTTCATACGTAGATCTTTTTGTGGACGTATATAGTTTTCTTTCTCTTGAGCAAATAGCTAGAAGTGAAATTGCAGGTTTTTATAGTATGTTTAATTTAGATGAAAATGTCAACTATTTTGCAGAGTGGTTTTTTTACCCTACGTTGCCATGCAGAGTCTGGGAGAGTTCCAGTTGCTTCATATCTTCACCAGTATTTGGCATTATTAGTCGTTTCAATATTTGTCATTCTAATGGGCATGCAGTTATAGAAAACTATAATTAGTTTTAATTTCCACTTCACTAATATCTAACCATGCTGGCCATCTTTTTATGTGTTTAATTGCATTTACATGTCTTTTTTTGGTGAAGTATTTGTTCAAATCCTTTGACCATTTAAAACATGATTGTTTTTCTTATTCGGTTGTAAAAGGTTTCTATATATTCTGAATACAAATTTTCTTTTACATGTGTCTTTCTAAAATATTTTCTTCTGCTGTTGCCTTGACCTTCAATAAAGTTTATTTATTTAAATACAAGTTAGTTAACTTACAGTGTAGTATTGGGTTCAGGAAAAGAACCCAGTAATTCATTGCTTACGTATAACACTCAGCGCTCGTCGTGACAAGTCCTCCTTAATGCCCATCACTCACTTAGCCCATTCCACCACCCAACACCCCTCCAGCAACCCTCAGTTTGTTCTCTGTAGTTAAGAGTCTCTTATGGTTTGCCTCCCTCTCTGTTTTTATCTTATTTTTCCTTCCTGTCCTCTGTGTTCATCTGTTGTGTTTCTTAAATTCCACATATGAGTGAAGTCATATGATACTTGTCTTTTTCTGCCTGGTGTGTTTTGCTTATCAGCACAGTACACTTTCGTTCCATCCATGTTGTTGCAAATGGCAAGATTTCATTCTTTTTAATCACCAAGTAGTATTCCATTTTGTATGTATACCACGTCTTCTTTATCCATTCATCAGTTGATGGGCATTTGGGTCCATAATTTGGCTATTGTTGATAGTGCTGCTATAAACATTTGAGTACATGTGCCTCTTCAAATCAGCATCTTTGTATCCTTTGGATAAATATCTAGTAGTACAGTTGCTGGGTTGTAGGGTATTCTATTTTTAATTTTTTGAGGAACCTCCACACTGTTTTCCAGAGCAGCTGCACCAGTTTGCATTCCCACCATCAGGGCAAGAGCGTTCCTTTTTCTTCATATCCTTGCCAACATCTGTTGTTTCCTGACATGTTAATTTTAGCCATTCTGATCAGGTGTGAGGTAGTATCTCATTGTGGTTTTGATTTGTATTTCTCTATTATGAGTGATGTTGAGCATCTTTTCATGTGTCTGTTAGCCATCTGGATGTCTTCTTTGGATAAGTGTATATTCATGTCTTCTTTCCATTCCTTAACTGGTTTATTTGTTTTTGAGTGTTGAATTTGATTAGTTCTTTATAGATTTTGGATACTAACCTTTATTCAACATGTCATTTGCAAATATCTTCTCCCATTCCATCAGTTGCCTTTTTAGTTTTGTTCATTGTTTCCTTCGCTATGCAGAAGATTTTTGTCTAGATGAGGTCCTAATAGTTCATTTTTGCTTTTATTTCCCCTACCTCTGGAGACATGTAGTGAGAAGTTGTCTTCACTTTTAATTTTCTTCACCCTTTTAAAACATTAGGCTTTTAATTTTGATAAATTCCAGTTTATAAGATTTTTCTTTTATGGTTTTTGCTTTTTGCTTCCTATCTAAGAAACTGCCTAACCCAAGGTCTCAAAGATTTTTTTTCTATATTTTATAGAAGTTCCATAGTTTTATTTCTTATTCTTAGGCCTATGATCCATTTTGAGTTAATTTTATAAGTGGTGTGAAGTCTGGACTAATGTTTGTTTGTTTATTGGCATGTAGTGTTCAGTTTTTCCAGCACCATTTCTTGAAAGTGTTATCGTTTTTCCACTGAAAATCAATTGACCATATAAATTTAAGGCTATTTCTAGACCCTACATTCTGTTCCATTGATCTCTGTGTCTCTCCTTATGCCAATACCACACTCTCCTGGATACTATAGATTTGTAGTAGGTCTTGAAATCACGTTGTATAAATCTCACAACTTGTTATTCTTTTTCATAATTGTTTGACTATTCTGTATCATCTAAATTTCCATACATATTTTAGAGTAAACTTGTCTATTTCTAAAAAATATACTTGCTGTAGTTTTGAGATTGTGTTGGATCTACAGATTAATTTGGGAAGAATTGAGATTTTTAATCCATAAGCATAGTATACCTCTTAATTATTTAGGCCTTCTTTAATTTCTCTCAGCATGACTTTCCAGTTTATTGTTGAAAAAAATCCGTATGTATTGACAGTAGCATCATTCACAATAGCCAAAAAACAGCCCAAGTGTCCGTGTGTCCATGTATGAATGGATAAACAAGATGTAGTATATACATACAGTATTTTTCAACCTTGAAAAGAAAAGAATTTTTGACACACGCTACAACATGGATGACATTATATTAAGTGAAGAAAGAAAGGCAGTCATATAAAGAGAATCACTATATGATTCTACTTGGTACACCTGGGTGGCTCAGTCAGTTAACTGTCCAACTCCTGATTTTGGCTCAGGTCATGATCTCACAGTTCATAAGTTCAGGCTGCATAGCAGGCTCTGCACTGGTAGTGTGGAGTCTGCTTGGCATTCTTTCTCCCCTGCTTGCTCTCTTTCTCTTAAAATAAATAAATAAACATTAAAAATAGTTAAGATGATAAATTTTATTCCATGTGTATCTTACTACAAGTAAAAAATCCTCAGTATATTTTATGTTTCTGCCAAGTTGTTTTATTTCAGTTTCTAGCTACATCATATGGATTTGGAGTATTTATATTTGTTATCACTCAGTTAAAATTTTTTTTAAATTTCTCCCATGACTTTTTTGACTTACGGGTTATATTTAGTTGTGTTGCTGATTCCCTCATACTTAGAGATTTTTCTGATACCCCTCTGTTGGTTATTTGTTTAGTTCCACTGTGGTCAGGGAACATCCTTTGTTTGCTTTGAGTCCTTATTTACTCCTTGAGGTTAATTTGATGACCAAAACTAGAGCATGAGTTGGGAGGGGGTGCAGAGAAAGAGGGAGACACAGAATCCAAAACAGACCCCAGGCTCTGAGCTGTCAGCACAGAGCCCGATGCGGGGCTCGAACTTACGAACTGTGAGATCATTACCTGAACCGAAGTTGGATGTTTAACTGACAGAGCCACGCAGGCGCCCCTGTTTTACTTTTCTAAGGGATTATAGTCCTGTGCCAGCTGTTGTACAATCTCTGAAAATGTTAGTTTCATATATTTTGTTTTATTTTCTAGTTAGTTATGGTGATTTCCATATCAATTAAAATTTCATGGATAGATTTTTTTTTAACATATTCACCAAAGGTTGTTAATGTCAGATAGTGTGTGTTATCTAATAAAAACTCTTTTTTCCTCTTGTGTTTACTTTTGTAGCTCCAGGGTATTTATATAGTGGTTCTTTTTGGCTTTTTAGGTTATTATTTTAAGAGTAGTTTAAAAATGTGTCTATATATGGTTGTATTTTGTGTTTACCCGTAATCACATATTCAACAGGTCAGGATTCTCTNTGAGCAGGGGAGGGTCAGAGAGGGAGGGAGACACAGAATCCGAAGCAAGGTCCAGGCTCTGAGCTATTAGCACAAACCCTGACGTGGGGCTCGAACTCACAAGCCTTTGAGCTGTGAGATCATGATCTGAGCTGAAGTCGGCCCCTTAACCAACTGAGCCACCCAGGCGCCCCATGGATTCTCTGTCATTCTTACTTTGATTATTCTCATATCTTTATTCGACATGGCCACTCAAGGCTCTGAGCACTATCACACTGGTAAATGAGAATTGGAGATAGGAAGAGCCCTAATGCTGCACCCTGTAATTTTGTATTTGTACTTTTCCAACCTGAAGTGATCTCCTTTGTTCTGAATTCTAAGACCTGGTAATACAGGAATTGCATATACTACATTAATTTCATTCTTAGGTAGGAAAACTCTTAGATCTTTAACAGACCAGTAATCTGTGACTTAGACATTGGGAAGAATTCCTGATTTTCCACTCCTGCATTGGCTCTGTGGGTACCATCAGCCACTTTAAAGTGGCCTAAGGACTGGACATGCAATAGATACATAGTATAGATCCTTTCCAAGTTTCAGTATCATAAGTTAATGCTATTTCCTGAGACTTTTAAGTCTCATAGATCTGGATGTAACTCTGTCTGCTGAAGGATAAATGAATCTGAGGACTTCCTTACTCCTTACATCATTTCCATGTTTTTGTATACAGTACTTTCTCACTTCACCGTCATCCACGACACTATCACGTTTTACTGTCACCAGGCCTGGGCATGGAACTCAAGATCCTGTTTAAGTGCTTAAAGCACAGCAGGACTGTTACCTCCCTGTAGGGGACGTGTATCTGTCTGAGTACAACCCAAGATCATATATAAACACAGTTCACTATTAGATCCCTCACTTCTATGGAATAAAAAAGGCAGTACCTTTCCACACTGCCTTTTTAGTAGACCTATATGTATTTTATGTTCTTTCCTCGGAAAAACATCTCTCATGGCCTAAAACATTATGTAAAAAATGATAACGTGTACAATATACAGCACGTCAGGATGTAATTTGTGCTCATGGAAATAGATATACCCAGTGTTCCTGAGGGCATGACATTTTTGTGTCAGCCAATGCAACCTGAAAGAACTATATTTTTTGATAGGAATAGTTAAAGTGGCAGAGTAGAAGTTTTTTAAAAGATTAGATGAGAGTATGTCATTCTATAAATAACTAGAAGAGGTCAGTCAGATAAGAGAAGTTGGGACAAGGTTTCTCAGCTTATATACAGTTTTCCTATGAATTCTACTCATTAAAATACATTTTATTTTGGAGTTTAACCTGCTATGTAAGCTTTCCCCTTTAATTTTTTTTGAGGGCAGGATACATTCTACCAAATTCTAAAATGCAGATAATGAAGTTAATGTAACATATCTTGAAGAGCAAGTCAACTTGGTCAGAACAATTTAAAACACAAGCACAGTTAATATTTGTTGAAAAGTCTCAATGGTCATATAATGTGAGGTTTTTAGCAAAGTTTAGGCATATACTCATTATTTCTAAGGTAAGAGTTCTAAGGTGATGGCATTATTTCCCCCTCTGACTGTTTTTGCCTTTTTGTTACCAAAGCATATTCTGAATCTTCTTGTGTTAGAAGGCAAGTTTTAAGTTCTAATGAATTTAGTGTCTGTGAAGGATTATTTAGGGTGAAGTCCTTTGGACACCCCGGAGAGCCCCAGAGCCCTCTGTGTCCCTGCTCATTCTAGCAGACCCCAGTAGTAGAAAGAATTCGACAGACATGTTCTAGCACTAATAGAAGTAGAGCATTGTTGGTCAGTATTTTAAACTTTGTAAGCCATACAGCCTCTGTGAGAACTACTGAATTCCGCCGTTGTAGTCCAAAAGCAGCTATAGACAATATGTAAACCAATGAGCATGGCTGTGTTCCAGTAAAACTCTTTGCAAAAACAAATGACAAGCCTTTGGTGGTGGTGACGGTGGTGGTCGTAGTAGCAGTCGTAGTGATAGTTTACTGACCGATGGACAGCTGTTGGTAGGCATTGCCAGTCTTTGAGATGAACAGATTCATTCCTTTTTAAAAATTTTTTAAATGTTTTATTTATTTTTTTGAGAGAGAGAGACAGCATGAGCAGGGGAGGCTGGGGAGATACAGATTCAGAAGCAGGCTCCAGGCTCTGAGCTGTCAGTACAGAGCCCGACATGGGGCTCGAACCCACGAACTGTGAGATCATGACCTGAGCCAAAGTCGGACGCTTAACCAGCTGAGCCACCCAGGCGCCCCAACAGATTCATTCCTTAATTCACTATATTATTTATTCAGCTATTCAACTATTCATAAATTTTCTGCTGACTTACGGGCTGGGCTGCTGGTCTGTATGTATTCGGGATGCACAGATTAAATATATAGTCCATGACTTTGTGAGGATACAGAGAGATGAATTTGCAGTTGTAGTAGGAGGCGAGATATGCTTGATGGAGACATGTGTAGAATGCATTTAAGGACGGGTACCCAACTCTGTTCATGTAGATAGGGGCTCTGAAAAGATTTTCTAAATGAGGTGAGTTGAGCTGAATTTTGAAGGCTAAATCAGAGTTTGCCAGGCTGAGGAGGGATAAAGGTAGAGTGTGTACCCATTCTAGGTTATCAGTGTGGGTGACTCAGCTCCTTTATAGGGACCAGTTACTTAGTATGGAGCACAAGGGGATGGCTTGTAAAGTCAGGAGTGGTGGTGGACAGTTAGGTGACATGTGCAGTGTTTGAAGTTCCGAGGGGGACATTTAGGTCGAAAATTACAAAAGGCGTAAGTTGGGGCTGGAGAGAAATTGAGCCAAAGATAAATGTGCTAGTTGAAGCCATGAGAATGGACGAGCAGATTCAGAGAGAGAGAGAGGCAGGGTGGGGTGAGGAAAAAGTCAACAAGGGAAATTTCTACCCCATTTAAAGAGTAACTGAAGAAAGAAGCTTACAAGAGACAGACCACTGTGGGAAGCATGGACGGAGGCACCAGGAAAATGTAGTATTTGAGTCGAAGGAAGAGGGAGTTTCCAAAAGAGAAAATGATCAAAATTGTCTCATGGAAGAAAGGATAATAAGTAAAAATGCAAAGAGGTTGTTGGGACTGGAAATTAGGAAGCAGTTGGTGACCTAGTTTCGAATGAGCAATTTTAGTAAAATGTGGGGGTTGAAGTCACCTATTTGTAGGCTGAGAAGTGAATGAAAACTGAGGGAGTGGAAGCAATGAGAATAGACTCTGCTGTTTCTAAAAATGTGCAGGTGGAGAAAAGAGCCTTTAGGTGCTAGCTGGAGGGGAAGCAGAGTTGGGTTTTGTTTGGGTTTCTAGAGTGTCATGGAGGAGATTAACTAGTTTGAAATGTGAGGGAGTGGCCTGCAGAGAGAAGTTGGAGAGAGGTGGTGGTGACTGTCAGGACATCCCCAAAAAGTGGTTAATAATGATATCAAGGTCTCCTGCGTTTGGGTAAATCTTAGAAGTAGGGCATTCATTCGTCCAAGGCAAATGAGGAGAGGACTACTTGAATGAAGAACAGAGTGGGCGAAGCATTGATTCCTGTGTTAAGAATGAGAGCAGTTTATTCACATCATCTAAGTGCCACTGCACTTTTTTTTTGAAGGAGAAGGAGAGCGCATGCTTGAGTGAGCTGGTGAGGGGCAGAGGGAGAGGGAGAGAGAGAGAGAATCTTAAGCAGGCTACACATCCAGTGTGGAGCCCAGCGTGGGACTGAGATCATGACCTGAGCCGAAATCAAGAATCAGATGCTTAACTGACTGAGCCACCCAGGTGCCCCACCACTTCACTATTTTTATCACTATTGTACTTAATTTTATGAGAACTATATCATCTGTAAGGAAGGTTTATATAAGATGGGAAAACATCCCCACAAGACATACCAGTAAATTACTGAGATGGTAAAGGAGAATGTGGTCTGAATATAGTTCTTTGGTATCTTAATGACACAGGATGACCCTGGGACTTATCTTGGAGATGACAGAAGAGCCATGTGTCTCGAACCATTCAGTTTGTTCTGGTGTTTGTCTTCATATATCTCTCAGCGTTATCCATTTGTACCTACTGTTGAAACGGACATTGACAGTGGCTGTATTTTCATTGTGCATTCAGCAAACAGAGCTGTCCTATCTTTGGCTTACTTTCATTGCAACTGAGCATGCCTAATAATGCCCTGGAGACATTTATTCAAACTTCAGGTTTCCTCCACCCAGACCCAGAAAGTCAACTTCAGTGGCTCTGGCTTGGAGCATAGGCATAACAATTATTTTTTTCTGTGTATTTGTACAAACACTGTGTATATATTTAATAAGCAGTTATTGAGCCCTTTGTATGTGTCAAGTTATTTTAGGCACTGAGGATACAGCCCTGAACAAGATAGAAGAGACCCCACAGGCAGGTGTGGTACAGTGTGAATGTTGTGACAACACTCTTCTGAGCTCAGAACACAGGAGGGGAATCTAAGCCTCAGTTAGGGTGTGGGAAAGTTTCTCAGATGTAGCATGGTATGAAGGCTGTGGGGTGAGGGATGCGGCAGTCGTGGGTGTAGAAGAAAGGGTATTTGAGGCAGAGGGAATGGTACATGTGCAGGTGAGTGTGACTGAAGGTGGAGTGTTGGGCAAGGATTAAAAAAAAAAGAGACGTTGGTGTAGACCTGGCAAGCTCTGTTAAGGAATTTGACTTTTATCCTAAGAGTAAGATAGTGCCATGAAGAGTATTAACCAATGGCTTGGTATGATTCTATTTCATTGTTAAAAATATCAGTTGGACTGAAGTTTGGAGACTGGATTTAGGGACAGGAATGGGGTGTAGTGGGGTAAGAGGGATTGGAGACTGAGACTGTTTGAGGTTGCTGTTGCACCAGAAATGGTAGCCCATCCCAGGTGGTGGTAGGTGGGGGATGGAAAGAAGTAAATGGGT
Organism: Crocuta crocuta; assembly: GCF_008692635.1. Taxonomy (NCBI): domain Eukaryota; kingdom Metazoa; phylum Chordata; class Mammalia; order Carnivora; family Hyaenidae; genus Crocuta; species Crocuta crocuta. The sequence continues at coordinate 1,913,887 of NW_027532842.1, read as the reverse complement.
TTCAGGTGGCTCTGACTGACTGGCTGACTTGTGAGTCAAGTTCATTTCAGAATAGACTGGGAGGGGAAATAATTAATGAATAGAAAATAAGGGAGAGTAATGCCAGCCCTAGCTCACCTCTACAGGCAAAAAAAATCCACTGTGGATTCTTTTCTTTTCTTTTTTTTTTAGTGTTTTATTTATTTCAGATAGAGAGCGAGAGAGAGACAGCATCAGCAGGAGAGGGTCAGAGAGAGAGGGAGAAACAGAATCTGAAACAGGCTCCAGGCTCTGAGCTAGCTGTCAGCCCAGAGCCTGATGCAGGACTCGAATCCATGAACTGTGAGATCATGACCTGAGCCGAAGTCGGATGCTTAACCAATTGAGCCACCAGGTGCCACTTAATGAGACTCAGCCCTTGTGATTACCTGATCCATCTGTTTGCTTTTGAAAATGATAGTGAAGATGAGGTTGTGTAACCTAGATTTGATTGTTTTGCGATCTTCGACCTTTGTTGATGTGAAATCTCAAGACGTGTGTCTGATTTATCATTGTGTGTGAGCTCCTAGCACAAAGCTTGTCTTCCTAGATTTTATATAGTAAGGCAAGATTGTCTTAGTCCAAAACAATCTAAAAACATGAGTTGAAAGCACAGGTTCAGAAATTGGAGAGTACTGAGTGGTATGGGTAGGTAGAATCTCAAACTGGAGTAAGAGAAGGAACTGTCCAATCATACAGTATTTTCTGGACACCTGCTGTGTTCTGGTCTTTCTAAAAATTTTTTTTAATGTGTGTTTATTTTTGAGAGGGAGGGAGAGAGAGAGAGCGCGCGACCGAGTATGAACAGGGGAGGGGCAGAAAGTGAGGGAGACACAGAATCCTAATCAGGCTCCAGGCTCTGAGCGGTTAGTACAGAGCCCTACATAGGGCGCAACCCCACAAACCATGAGATCATGGCTTAAGCCAAAGTCGATGCCTAACTGAGTGAGCCACCCAGGTGCCCTGAAGTCTTTCTATTTCAGAATGTCTTTGTCTGTTTCTCCTGGTCTCCCACTCTGGGGCTTTCAGTCCTATAGCTCTGTTTGCCTTCTCAACTAAATGATGTTCTTCTGGAACATTCCTTCATTCTTTTCCTCCTGGGATAGATCTAGGTGCCCCACACTTCTGATTTCCTTGCTTGTTTTGCTGGAATACACCCTCATTAATTTATTTTCTTTAAAAATTTTTTTAATGTTTTATTTATTTTTGAGACAGAGAGCGGCGTGTGAGCATGAGCCGGAGAGGGGCAGGGAGAGAGGCAGACACAGAATCTGAAGCAGGCTCCAGGCTCCATCCTCAGTAATTTCTTAAGAGAGTTAAAGGAAGGCAAAGTAGCAGATTTTTGCATTTCTGAAACCAACTTTAGTTTGCATTCACTGGATTAAAAAATATGTTCTAGGTTGAAAATGATCTTCTTTCAAAATATCAAGACTTCCAGTGTTGCTCAGAAGAAACCCAGTGCCTGTCTGAGAAATACTCTTTTGTAGGAGACCCACGGTTTTCTTCCTTCTCTGAAAACTTTAGAATCTTATCTTTTCCTTGGTGTTTAAGAAATTTCCAGGTGTGTGTGTGTGTGTGTGTGTGTGTGTGTGTGTGTGTGTGTATGTGTGTGTGTGTGTGTGTGTGTGTGTGTGTGTGTGTGCCAGAGAGAAGGAGGGAGGGAGAGAGACAGACAGATGGAGAGACTGGAGCAGAGAAAGGGAGGGAAGGAGGAATTGATTGATGATTGATTTATCTTGCAAAGCACTTAAACTGTGCATTTGAAGACCTATGTCTCCCTTCGGCTTTGGGTAATCATCTTGTTTTTGTTTATTTCCACTGTTAATTTTGTTAATTTCTACTGCCCCGATTTTTCTTTCTTCCTGGAATTTCTGTTACTTGGTTTGGCGACCTCCCAAAGTGATAACCTGCGTCAACTTTTCCTTACCTGTTTTCTCGTACCTCATGCTTTCCTTCTTCATTTTAGACAACCTTCCTGGACTTATTTTTCAACCTGCTGTTGAACTGTTCTGGTATTTTTAATTTCTGAGATGCTTTCATGGTTTCTGATTGCTGCCTTCGTAACATATCATTCTTTGTTTTATTGTTGTAATATCTTCCCAAATTTCTCTGAGGATGCAAATTAGACCTTTCTTAAATGATATATTTTGTTGCTTGAGCTCTCTCTGTATCCTTAGGGCCAGGTTTTTTCCTTGTTTTGTTCATTTTTCTCATTTTACGCTAGAAGCTTTCCTCAGATTTTTTGTGGTCATTCACTCTTACTGAGTCAGATAAACTTGAAGTTCATTTGCTCAAACTCTTTCGAAGTCTTCTGGCTCTTACTCTGGGGCTTGGCAGGAATGGGGAGGTGGGGGGTAAATACCTGGGTCCTGGACACTGCGTGCCCCCGTGAGGCAGCTCGTTGTCTGTCCGCTGCACTCCCCTGGTGCCGGGACCTGCATCTGTGCACGCTTGCAGCCCAGGCCGGGAGGTCAGCAGGCTGTGTCCTCCACTGCGGCACTGCCCTTCCATCTGCTGCGGGCTGCGCTCCTGCTCTCCGGCCCATCAGCCAGGGGCCTCCGTCTCTCTGCGCCTGTGTTCCAGAATTGTTGACATATCTCGCTCAGTAAGTACCTGTCTCTGTTCTCTCTGTCATTCTAGGCTTAAATATGTCAAGTGCTTAGTGGAAGGAATTCAGTGTTGGCTGCTATTATTCATTGTACCCCTTAATATTGAATTACTCTCATCTTAAGGCATCCCTGTAAACATGCCCCTGTTCTGTCTGCCACCTCGAGCTGGCAGTCTCCTTAAACCTCGTCAGCGTTGGGGACCTGCGCTGCATAGGGTGCTGTTCAGTACTGCAAAATGAATCCATTTCATCAGTCTTGTAAAAGCACTGACAACTGTATTTTTAAAGGCACTCCAGGGGAAAGACGTGTTATGTCATCACATTATAATTTTCTGAGGGTTTTTCCTTAGCACATAGATGAAGTGCTTTCCTTTTTCCTCTTTTGAAACGCTAAAGCCTTTCATCAGGAAACAGATGATTCTACCGCATTTGCTCATAAAAATGTTGTGCCTTTTAATTAGCTTTGAGCCTCTGCTGATTTCCCTGAGAATCACTAATGGAAACAGGATCCAAGGACATTACTGATTTGTCCACGTTCATAACCCAGCATTTGAGTAATATCAGATTTAGAATCAGTTAAAAATAATTAACTCTTCTAAATTTATAAGATACACTAGTACAAGGTCACCTGCATTTGATGTATCTTTTTGAGCAGCTTCTATTTATAAGCAGATCTGTCCAGCAAATGAAGTATGACACTGGTAGTATTCAAAGTACTTGCCCATTCCGCTTATTTGCTTACTGTTGGTAGCACTCTTTTATGCCTATTTCTGACACCCTACCCGTTTCCAAGTCCCTTCTCTTATGTAGAGGCTCTGATTCATTTATACGCTCACCAAACATGTTCATAGGTTAACACTGCCTAGTGGTTTTTTAATTCTAATACAGTGGAAAGTATTAGAATTAAAGGCAGTCACCTTAGGTGATAGATCAAGGTCTAGACAGAAATACAAATGCGGATACTCACATCCTGGTGAACCTAACAATCCAAAAATGCTTAATCCCAGTTTTTTAGACTCTTACAAGAAATTCATTGAGATTTGGACCTCAGTTAAAAACACACAGCATAACTAGGAGGGACCGTTTGGTTTTGTAGATGATTTATTGCTCATTGAGCACAGTGTTCTGTTTTTACCTTCGACCAATCTCTTCATAACTCCAAAAGCCTGAACAAGACCCGACGAAGCAACTTGGAGTGGTTTCACTTTCTGCTCTGAGTAAGAAATAATGTCAGTGAGTCACCGCTACCAGTTACATTCCTTGTCGCACCTTTCCTAGATTAGGGACACATCTGTAAGGTCAGCACAAGCCTTTCTGTTGTGCTTTTACCCTTTACCTCTGGCTAGATGGAGTTTTTGTGTCATGTTTGGGACCTGAGCCTCCACACCCCCGCCCCCCACCGCACCCCCCAACCTTGCCTCTTCCCACCTACTCCTCAATATGTGCCTTTCTGGGGTTTGCCTTGGTGAGCACAGGAAGTCACCCCACAGGCTGTCCAAGCAGTCTGTGGGAGAGCCTTCCATGGGGCCCTTCCGGCCAAGGCTTGCTCATACTCTTTTTGCAGTGGAAGGATTTTCCTGGAGCCCCTGCACACTGTTGTGTTTTCAGGTGCACATGATCTCAGTGGGGTCTGGCTTCACGTGCCCTGTGAGATTTTGCAGGTCTGTACATCTCTTCTTGCTCCTGTAGCAGGGGACTACTTTTTCCTCGCCGTCCCCACCGCCCCCCAATTACTCAATCAGCAACTCCCGCTGCGTTCATAACTTGAATACGTCCACTTGACTCCCTTCCTGCTCTCAGAACAGCCATTTGTCCTCTCACTGATGCCTCCCAGCTCAGTTCCCTACGTCCAGTTTCGCCCTTCTCCGACCCATGTTCCACGCAGCAAATCAAATCCCTTCTCCTTCTCTTCCAGTTCTTTGCTGGCCTGTCAGGAGAAGACCAAGCGCCTAGATGTCAGTCAGGTTCCTCCAGCCTCCCTCTCCACCTGCAGGCCTTGCTCAAGCGGCTTCCCCCCGAAACACCCTCCTCCCCTCTCTCCCGTTTGCCCTCTGTGAGCTGGCCCGAGCTTACCTGGAACAGCAGCCCGTTCTCGGCGAGCCCAGGCTAGGCTCGTTCCCTCCGTGCCCCCAGAGCTCTGGGCTCTTGCGTCTGTCGTACAGCCGTGCGTATTTCATTGGGATTTTCTGGATGCGAGTGTCGGCTGGCGTTAGTGGGGCTCGTGGGGTCGAGGCCTCGTGTATTGTTATTTGGCGAGAGCTAGCGTGACACCCGGTGTATGTTCAGTGGGTGTTTCCTCAGCTCAGCTGAACTGAGAGCCATTCTCTTTTCTTTGTCTTCCTTCTGCTTCCTCTGTTTTCCCCTCCTCAAGGCAGCTTTCATTCCCTGGCCCTCCGTGCTGCTCTCAGGTGGCTCTGGGGCTCGCTGATGCGACAAGTGCCTCTGCTTTAGTCACCTCTCTTTTGGGTTGAGCGAGGTCTGATCTAGTCATCCATCTATGCACTCATTTAAATTGTAAATGCAGTCATTCCAAGTCTGTTCACAGAGTTGTGCCACCATCGCCACCATCAATTTTAGAACGTTTTCATGGATCTAAAAAGGAAGAAACCCTAGACTCATTATCAGGCACTCCTCACTTTTCCTAAGCCCCAGCCCCTGACAACCATCCATCTGCTTTTCTGCTTCTATGGATCTGACTGTTGTGGGCATTTCATATACTGGAGTCTTGTAAGATGTGGCCAGTTGTGTCTGGCTGCTTTTGTTTGCCCTAATGTTTTACCTCAGTCCTATAGTTGTGTGCTTGGGCTGCCATAATAGAAAATCACAGCCTGGGTGGTTTAAACAGCAGAAACGTATTTTTTTCACAATTTTGGAGGCTGGAAGTCCAAGACCAAGGTGCCAGCAGGGTTAGCTTCTGGCCAGGCCTTTCTCCTTGGTTTGCAGATGGCCAGCTTCTCACTGTCGTCACATGGTCTTTCTCTGTGTGTATATACAGAGAGAGATCACTAGCATCTCTTCCGCTTTGCATAAGGACATCAGCCCTTCTGGCTTAGGGCCCCATCCCTCTGACCTCATTTAACCTTAATTACCTCCTTTAAGGTCTCCACATATACTCACATTGAGGGTTAGGGCTCCAAAATACACAGTTTGGAGAACATAGTTCCATTCATAACAATTCCTTATTGCCGAAGAATACTTCATTGTATGGATATATCACAATGCATTTGTAAATTCATTAGCTGATGGGTATTTGGGTTCTTTTGGCCACTTCTGGCTATTATTAATAATGTCACTTTCAACATTTGTATACAAGTTTTTGTGTTGATATTCATCTTTACTCTTGGGTGTGTCCCTAAGGGCGGGATTGCTGAGATATTGTAGGTAATCCAGATTTAAAGTTTGGGCAACTGCCAGCCTGTTTTCCAAAGCCGTTGTACCATTTTACATTCCCACCGTCAGGGCTTGATTCTGATTTCTCTACAGAAATCTCTCCTATACTTGGTATTATCAGCTTTTTAAATTGTAACTCTCCTCTTTATGTGAAGTAGTATCTCATTACCATTTTGATTTACATTTCCTTAATGACTGGAGATGTTGAACATGTGATTATGTGCTTGTTGGAAAATTTACATCCATATTAGCTATTTGTGTATCTTCTTTGGAGAATTGTCTACTCAGATCCTTTGCCCTTTTTTTAAAAGTTATTTATTTATTTTGAGAAAGACAGAGCACATGAACAAGGGAGGGGCAGAGAGAGAGAGAGAGAGGAGAGAATCCCAAGCCGGCCCCACACTGTTAGCACAGAGCCCAATGCTGAGCTTGATGTCATGAACCGTGAGATCATGACCTGAGCCAAAACCAAGAGTCTGATGCTCAACCGACTGAGCCACCAAGGTTCCCCCTTTGCCTATTTTTAAATCGGGTTGAGTTTCGAGAGTTCTTACAAGTCCCTTATCATATATATGGTTTGCAATATATTTTTTACCATTCTGTGGTTGTCTTTTGACTTGCTTGATTGACTTCTTTGAAATAAAAAAGTATTCTGTCTTGATAATGTCCAGTTTTTCTATTTTTCCTTTTGTTTTAAGTCTTTGTCTAACTCAAGTTCCTGAAGCCTTCTGTCTGTGTTTTCTTCTAGGAGTTTGATAGTTTTATCTCTCAAATGTAGATCGGTCATCCATTGCGAGTTCAGTTTTTTATATGGTGGGAGGTGAGGGCCCAACAACACTCCTTTGCGTGTGGCTAACAAATCTTCCCAGCACTGAAGCTTTTCTTTTCAGTGTTGACGGTTTGGCTTTGCTGAGATGATGAAATCATCATAGAGAATTTACCCTGCCATCTAGCTGGCAGCTCATTCTATGTCACTGCTGTTGGCATGTCTTCCTCGTTTTCATCCTTCTTCACACTCCAGGATTCCACTTATATCCAGATTCACAGCTGTGCTATAAATGTTGAAGTTGCTAGTTAAGCCCGGGTGCAATAAATCTAACGTGATCAGCCATCCTGGTTTTCCTGGTGGTGCTCAGGGGTTTCCCAAGATGTGGGACTTTTACAGCAGAAACTGGGACAGTCCCTATGTAAAGCTGACGCATCACCGAGCTGGTGGAGAGAATGCCCCACTGAATTGAGCCTTGTCCTCAAATTCCAGAGAGTCAGATGTTAGCTAACCTGCAGCCATCTGCAGACTGGAGGCTAAAGGACCCATTTCCCAACTGGCTCAGTCACATACCTGCAAAGTTGGTGCTGGCTGCTGGCAGGGAGCCCTCAGTCCCCTCTATGTGGGTCTCCACACAAGGCTGCTTGAACGTTATGACATGGTGCTCAGTCTCCCCCAAAGTGAGCAGCCCAAGAGACCAAGGAGGAAACTGCAGTGTCTCTTACAGTATAGCCGGAGGAGTTTCACGCCCTCAGTGTTCTACTCGCCACACAAGGCAGTAAGAGGGGACTCACTGTGGGAGGGGACTACCCAAGGCTATGGATCCTGGGATATGAAGATCATTGCAGGAGAGGGCATCTTGGAAGGTCAAAGAGTTTGAGTCTGGCCTGAGATGATCCCCTTGATGGTAACTGTATCAAACCCGCATCTTTAGTAACAATCCTGAAAAATGCCCCTTCCCTTGCTTTGTTTAATTGTGTCCTTCTTTCTCCCATGGGAGGATTCTAGCCTTCTTACAAAAGAATTCTGTTGATGGTTTCCCTATGTGAAGGATCCTTGGTTTAAACAGTTGCTGTTTGTGCACAGTCCTGAGCAAGGTGAAAGAGGAATTGTTTCTCAGGCGTCTGAACAAAGCAAACCACCTCTCTCCAGAATGTCTGCAAAAGAAGATACTTTTCAAAGCAACTAGGAAGTTGGGGCGCCTGGGTGGCTAGTCGGTTAAGCGTCCGACTTTCGCTTAGGTCATGATCTCGCGGTTCGTGGGTTCTAGCCCCGTGTCGGGCTCTGTGCTGACTGCCAGCTTGGAGCCTGGAGCTGCTTCAGATTCTGTCTCCCTCTCTCTCTGACCCTCCCCTGCTCACGCTGTCTCTCTCTCCTAGAAATAAATAAAACATTAAAAAAAAAAAAACAAAAAAAAAAAAAACAAAGCAACTAGGGAGATCTTGGAGCATCTAAAAAAATTGTTTGGTTCCAATAATACCTTGCCGTGTACGTATAAATATGCCAGGAGTAAAACCACCTCTCCAACATAAAATTATAAGGACAAAATGGGCCTTGCTTAAAAACTCGGAATCATTCTACTGGACTTTGCCTTCATTTAGGTCTTTTATTCCTCTAGCCCCAGGTCCTGCCTCCGTTCTGGCCTTGCTCTCTCCCCCTTCTCTCGGGGTGTGGTGATTTGCAAGCAAGTGCCTCTACTTTAGTAGGTTGTAAGCCCTACTTGGGGAGCACTCTTTCTTCGCTTCTGAATTTCCCACAACAGCTCATGAAGTGCTTGACAATGGTGTGTGTCCATGAATGAATATCGAATTGGATTAATACACATTTCCTTTCTTAAAGTCTGTTTTACTGCCTGGGATGTCAAGAATGTTAGACGGTGACGGATGGACCTTTATCAATATAGTACTGAATCTTAAAAGCACTGTTGTAACTGGTCCTAGCTGATGGAGATAGTTCTAGCAGAAATGTTTATTTAAAAATATATTCAAAGGAGAATCAACACAAAAAGGAAAACAGGTAAGAACAGATCTAGTTCTTCAAGTTTCATTGAAATGTGAAGATTTGCACTCTTCAAAAGATTTATCTTTCAAAAGAAAAACAGCATTACTTTGAAATAGCGACACATCATTGAAACATTCAGTAGCAGCGAAATCTCTTTTGTTGTTCAAACAAGAATTTTTATCTGTTTTTTTGGACAAAGTTTTGCAAGAACATAAAGCCTTGATAAAAATAAGTATACTTCAGCTTCTGTGCATAGAATTTGAATATTTGATCCTAAAGGGGATTTTTTGTAGATGTTTATTAATTTTGAAGTTACTTTAATTAATTTCTCCATTACCATTAAATCCATTTGGAAGGGTCTTTGATCTAGCGTGTCATTCACCTGTCTCTTAGAAGGGTTTTTTTGTGGAGGACACACAATGATAGACCAAATTCTGTCTCTGATACAGCCCCTGTGACAATCGCAGTGGTGACAGAGACTGGAATGATAGCATTGCTTGGCCTTAGTGCAAGCTTGTTACTCAACCAAAGACAATAATTATTTATTCTTTTTAAAAAACTTCTATTTTGATATAACAGCTTCATTGAGATATATTCATATGCTCCCTAGAATTTGCCCTTTAAAACGATACGGTTCAATGGTTGTGTGTGTGTGTGTGTGTGTGTGTGTGTGTGTGTACATAACCATATGCAGAACCCAGGCACTGCTCATTTTCCCAAACCCCAGCCCCTGGCAACCCCTAAACTTCTCTCTCTACAGAACTGCCTATTCTGGACATTGCATTGAGTAGAATCATACAATATGTGGTCTGTCTTGTCTAGCTTCTTTCACTTGCATTAATGCTTTCAAGGTTCGTCCATACTGTAGCATGTATCAGTTCTTAATTCCTTGTAATGACTAAAAAATATTCCAGTGTATTGGCATTGGCATTCCATGCTTTGGTTATCCATTCCTTAGTTGATATATATTCGCATATTTCTGCCTTTGTCTCTTATGTGTCACGCCGCTATGAGTATTCACGTGCAAGTTTTGTGTGGATGGACCTATGTTTTCATTTCATTTCATTTCATTTCTCTGGGGAATATCCTAGAAGTAGAATTGCTCTGTCATATGGTACCTCTGTGTCTAACCTTTTGAGGAACTGCTTGATTGTTTTGCAAAGTGGCTGCACCATTTTACATTCCTACCCTGAGTGTAGGAGCCCCTCTCTCCACATCTTACCGATACTTGTTAATGTCTGTCTTATTATAACTTATAATAACCACTGGTTATTCCAGTGGGCGTGTGATGTGGTATCTCGTTATGGTTTTGATTTCCATTTTCCTGATGCCTAAGGATGTTATTCATCTTGCCGTATGCTTATTGGCATGCAGTATATTTTCTTTGGAGAAATGTCCACTCAAATCCTGGCTCATTTTAAAATTTGGTTATTTTTCTTTTCATTGTTGAGTTAGAGAGTTAGCCATACATTTTGTTTACTTGAGAGCCATCAGGTATATATTTTGCAAATGTGTTCTCCCATTCTTAGGTTGCTTCCCCCCACTGCTTTTATTTATTTATTTATTTATTGACTTATTTATTTATTTAGAGAGCAAGTCGGGGAGGGGCAGAGAGAGAGGGAGAGAGAGAATCTCAAGCAGGCTCCACACTGTCAGCACAGAGCCCGATGTGGGGCTTGAACTCATGGACCATGAGATCATGACGTGAGCTGAAATCAAGAGTCAGATGTTTAACTGACCAAGCCACCCAGGTACCCCTCCTCCCACTGCTTTCTTGATTATGTCCTTTAAACATGAAATCTTTCACATTTTTTCTCTGTTTTACTGAGAAATAGTTGACATACACCATTGTATAAGTTAAAGGCACAAGCCATGATGGTTTGATTGACATATGATGTGAAATGGTCACCACAAGAGGTTCAGCTGACATCCATCTTCTCACACTGACACAATCAAAACAAAAGAAGGAAGAATAAAGGAAAATATTACCTCCTTGTGATAAGAACTTTTAGGATCTACTGTTGACAACTTTCCTACATATTGTACAGCAGTGTTAGCTTTAGTCATCGCATTGCACTTTACACCTCTAGTACTTATTTATCTTAGAACTAAAAGTTTGTACCATTTGACCATCTTTCTCCAGTCCCCTCTCCCCCAGCCTCCTGTCTCCAGTAACCACAAAACTGATCTCTTTGTGCTGTGAGTTTGTTTGGGGTTATTTGTTGCTTCTTTTGTTCTAAGATTCTCTATTTGAGATCATACAGTATTTGCCTTTCACTGTTTGACTTGTTTCATTTAGCATCATGCCTTCAAATTCCATCCATGTTGTTGCAGATTTTCGCATATTTAATGGCTTGAATAATATTCTTGTTTGTGCATGTGTATGCGTGTGTGTGTGTGTGTGTGTGTGTATAAAATAACTTCTTTATCCATTCATCCATTGACAGACCTTCAGTTGTTTCCATGTCTTGGCCATTGTCAGTAATGCTGCTATGAACATGGGGGTGTACATATCTCTTTTATGTCCTTTGCCTTTGGATATATTCCCAGAAGTGGAATTGCTGGGTTATTTTCATTTTTTGAGGGTTCTCCATGCTGTTTCCCATTGTTGTTGTACCAATTTCCAAGCCTAGGAGCCGTGCACTAGGGTTCCTTTTTCTCTACTTCCACACCGGCATTTATATCTTCCCTTTTTGATGGTGGCCATTCTAACAGGCATGAGGTGCTGTCACATTGCAGTTTTAATTTTGAAAGCTTTTGCTTTGAATGAGATTCAGGGGTTTTTTTTCATTTGTTGCTTAAGCTTTTTGTGTCACGTATAAGAAATTATTGCCTAATCTGAGGTCATGAAGATTTATAGCTATGTTTTCTTCTGAGAGTTTCATAGTTTTACCATCTACATTGAAGTCTTTAATCCATTTTTGAGATGTTTTCAATATGCCGAGAGGTAGTAGTCTAACATCCTTCTTACGCACATACATATCCAGTTGTCCCAGCACCATTTGTTGACACACCATTTCTTTCTGCCATTGAACAGTCTTGGCAGCCTTGTGGACATTCAGTTGACCATACATGTTGACTTATTTCTGGAAACTCAGTTCTCTTCTGTTAAACTGTATCTGTCCGTACACTGGTACCACATAGTCTTGATTACTGTAGGTTTGTACTGCGTTTTGAAAGTGGGAAGTGTGGGTCCTCTAACTTTGTTTTTGTTTTTCAAGATCAGGGCCTTTCTGTTTTTGTTTTCAAGAGCTGGACTATTCTGTGTTTTTTCGAATTTCCATATGAATTTTAGGATCAGCTTGTCAGTTTCTGAAAGAAGCCAGCTAAGATTTTGATAGGAATTGCACTACATCTGTAGATCAACAGGGGAAGTAGTGCCATCTTTTAAGAACATTGAGTGAGTGTTCTAATCCATGAACATGGAATGCTTTCTACTTTTTTGTGTATTCTCTAATTTCTTTTGATAATGTTTTGTAGTTTTCAGAGAATATGTTTTACACTTTGCATATCAAATTTATTCCTGATGCAGCCACCTTGAAAATATACATGAACCCCCAAATTTGTTTAGATACTCATTTAGTATTAGGAAAATATGCAGGCAATTTGGAGTTATAGTAAAGCAAAATGAAATATTACAGAGTAGTCTTTTCACAAAATAGCTTTATAGTCTATAGGCAGTGTATTTCATACTTTCAAGCACTTTGGTATAAGTAAAATTAATACAAAGCAAAACCCAAAAACCATCTACTTTGATTCTCCCATATAGTTGACCTTTGAACAATGTGGGGGTTAGGAGGACCAGTCTTCCTGTGCAGTTGAACATCGGTGTGTAACTTGTGTCTCCCCAAATATTTCACTACTGATAGCTGTTAATCCAAAGTCTTAGTGTTGACCAGAAGCCTCGTTAATAACGTACAGTTGATTAACACATATTTTATATGTTATATGTATTATATACTGTATTCCTACAATAAAGTAAGTTAGAGAAAAGTGTTATAAGAAAATCCTAAGGAAGGGAAAATACTTTCACGGCATTTATTAGAAAAAAGAAAACACGTATAAGTGGATCCACACAGTTCAAACCTCTACTGTTCAAGGGTCATCTGTAATTGGAATTTTGCCAATGAGGTGATTGCATAGCTACCATGGACAATGAAATGGAAAGCCCTCATTTGCTTCTCTTTCCCAGTGGATATTGCTGATGCCACACACTTACCTCAAGAGTGTGTAGAAAGCTTTATTATCTACATATTTCATGTGTCTGGGGAGAGCAGAGCAGGCCTTCAAAGCAGGTGCAAATGGCTTGGGAGAGAGCAAGGAACGGAGCTTCACTTGAAGTTGTTGTGGTTAGGGAGTAGGCAGGGTGAGTGTGACGTACTCAGGCTGGTGCTTGTGTGGTTTGACTTTTCATAGGTGCCGGGGAGGGGAGGGGGGACACCAGGCTTGCTCATGAGCTTTCTCAGATGGGGAGAGAGGGGGAGCCCTGATATTTGACGACTAAAATGTTCTATATTAACTTGAATTTGAACTTGTTGAGTAAGCCAATACAGTGCTCTCTGAGGCTTGCAGCCCGAGGCCATTAAGGAAGGTGAAAGTTCCATCGAATGCCTTGTTCAAGAGCCCAGCTTTATGTGTTCTGAGAAGCAAAATGATTACCTTGTTTACTATTAGTAACGGTTGGAACTCTAAAAATGGATAAGCACTGTTATAGTGAGATCTTGTATTGTGGATGTAGTAAGTGCAGAAACCTGTGTGACCTTAATTTTATATTTTGGGTGTCTGTGATACAGAAAGCTTCTCAGTGGGCTTTTTAACCTTTAAAAGGGCAACCGTTGCTGCCACTGGCTAGACCAGACAGCCAGGCCAATGCCAGTGGCCCAAGCATATAAAAATGTTCACATGGGATTGACTTTGACAAGAGCATCCAGTGTTGGATGGCTATCTGAAGTTTGTCTAATTGTACTGACCCTTGGGAGTGTCTTGGTTAAGGGATGAAAAGCAGTATCTCTCCACAAGCTCGGTCACACGTGTGTGACAGGTAGGGTTCCTCCTAGAAAGTGCGCAGACTTCCCATTGCTGTTCCCCAGGGGGCTCCCCAGGTAGTCAATGGGAGAAGAGTTATCTCCTCTAGCACTGTGACACGAGGCAAGGGACGGAGGACAAGGAGGCCACCGCCTTCTGCAGGCGGGCTATACCGTAGGGCCCAGATTTGGTTCCACCCAGTAGCAAGAAGGCCAGGCTACCACTGCTGAGCTTGTGGGCTGCCACTTCTATAACCTAAGGCATATTGGGGACCTTGGTGTGGAGGGTCACATGTTCAGGGCAGATGAGAGCTTTACTTTTCAGGAGAGACCAGTATGTGCCACTCTAATATGGTATCTTGCAGGACCGAGGAGGGCAGTTTCTTACACGGAATCCCATGAGCCACTTATAGCCATTATTAGTGATCTAGGAACCCCAGAAGGCATGAGAGGAGGTTGCTAAAGCCTCTACGGTGAGAGCATCTCCAAGGGCACTAATGGAAGTGTGTGCTGATTGGTATTTGAACAGATTCTAGAGCCCTTTATTGGAAGGGATCCCGCTGAAGGTGAGGCAGTTTGCAAGTAGAACTGCATAAATGGGCTTATGTAAATTTCTGAATGACAAATATTTTGCCTCCCGAACCCGAAAGAGTCTAAAAGATCCTGGGCTTCTTTTAATATTTTGGATGCTGTCAGAACCACTAGCTATTTGTTGACAGTATTGGGGATGGTGTACCCCACAGTTGACCAAATAATTTTTAGGAATTTAATTAAGGTGGCAGAGCCTTGCACTGTGTGTAAGACAGTGGCCTATCCCTTTTCAGTGAGCTTCTTTGTATTTATATGTTCTGCATGAGTGTGTCAGATGAATGTCCTCAAAGGAAGATGTTATTATTGTAATGTGTGCACACTTATGCTCCTGGAGAGAGGTGGATCCAGGTAAGAGCTAGCCTGCACAGGGTGTGCGTGATGGCAAGGCTGCTGAGGTGCCCCGTGGGTAGCCGCTGTGTAAAGGGGCACTTCTGTCTCTTCAGAAGTGAACGAAAACTGTGACCGAGGGACTAACGATGGGCCAGATTGGCTTGTTAATGAACAGCAGTGGTCTTGTATAAAGGCTTTCAATTCTTGCGGGCCTTGCTTTAATTCACACCAAGTCCTGTTAACTACTTTAACTGTAGGTATGGTCTGTGGGGTCCCATTTTGTCAAGCCAAGTTTTTAACGGGTGAAAAACTTAAATCCTTGAAATTTATCAGTTTAAATTCTTTTAATGTATCAATCATAGAGTGTTCATGCCCACTGTGGGATAGTATAGGGCAATGGAGACTCTGACTCTGGGAAATTTAGGCAAGATGATAATTCTTATGGTTAAGGCGAAGCATATCTATGTTTCCTTTATTACTTGTTCAGTAATTCCCTTAAGCTTATAAAATATTATAGAGGATACATATTTAAATTTAATGAGATCCCCAGGTAGCTGTAGTTTGAGTCCCGGTATTGATCCAAGGCATAAAGTTTTGCCAATCCACATGTTTAAGGAGATGTTAAGATTAATTCAGAAGCTATGTTGTAGAAGTACAAAAGTCAGTTCCCTTTTATCTTTTGGAGGATAAATTCTCTTAGTAAATTTTGGATTTCCATTTGGGTCCCACTGTCAACCTCTGTTTCAGTTTTTTGTTTATTCTGCTGAATTCAGGCTTCTTTCCTTCTCCTTCCTCCACTCTCCTATTCTTTTCTTTCCCCTTTGCTGTTTTTACTAAGGAGTCTCTCTTCTTTGCTTATATTTATAGATTTCCTCCAGAGAGCTTCAAATCAGTATCATCAGAGTTGGAGGCTACCCCCGCTGCTAGGGTTTACTTTGTAGGATTTAAGGACCCCAGGATTAAAGAGAATTTGAATTAACCCCTTTCACTGTACTACAGAGTTGCCATGGGTACTTTTCTCTATAACCCCAAGGATCAGGATTTTTGTTGGGAGAGGCATAGGCAGCAGCAGCAACAGAGGTATTTAAGGGTCCTGCTGAGTCATTCGCTTTTAGGAGTGCAGACCTCAGCACTTCACATAATGGCTTTTTCTCTTTTTTGGTTTCCCCCCCCACCCATTGACTGCTTTTTCACGAGCAATCACCCAGTGGACCCGTATACAGCACAAGGTGGTCTTTTCCCTGAGCCTGGCATCACTTACAACTCCATTGTAAGGTGTGGGATAGGTAGGTCCAAGCTAAGATACGTGACCCAAAGCCACGCTAAGGACCCCACCCCAATCACATATTCCTGTCTCCAAAAATCCAATTAATTATTGAAACTTCCCACTTGGGTCAGTCTCTTGTATTGTCGGGGGTGTGGCGGGGGGAGAGTTCCCTTGGAGATGGACAGGGGCTCCNCTGTCAGCAGTTAAATATAAAGGGGAGTGGGACACTCCTAAATATTTTATCTTGTTGATGCTGTTGTAAATAAAATTTTATTAATTTCATTTTTGGATTATTTATTGCAAGTATATAGAACTACAGTTGACTTTTACATACTGAACTCATTTATTCTAATCGTTTTTAGAAATTTCATAGATATTTTCTATATACAAGATTGTGTGATCTACAAATAGAGACTAAGATTTGCTTCTTGTTTCCAACCTGCATGGCTTTTAGTTTTCTTGTCCTGCTGCCCTGGCTAGAACATTCCACAAGTTATTGAGTAGAAGTAGTGAAAGCAGACATCCTTACCTTGTTCTTGATCTATGGGAGAAGCATTCAGTCTTTTCCCATGAGTATGGTGTTAGCTATGGAATTTTTTTTCATCCCCTTATCAGGTTGAGGACATCTTTCTATTATTTCTGGTGTGTTAAGTGTTTTATCATGAAATGCTCTTGGAATTTGTCAAGTGATTTTTCTGCATCTATTGAGATGGGCATGTCATTTTTCTTCTTATGGTACAGTACACTGATTTCCATGTTAAGCCAATCTTCCATTCCTGGGATAAATTGCACTTGGTTACGGTATGTAATAAATTTTGTGTGGCTGGTTTTAGTACGCTATTTCTTTGCTGAGAATTTTGCATCTGGAAGAGATAATTTTCTTTTCTCATGATGTTTTTGTCTGGTTTTGTTATCAAGGTCCATTGAATTAATGTAGAAGTGTTCTCTCTCTCTCTCTCCCTGTCACTCTCTCTTTTTCTCTGGAATAATTTGTGAAGAACTGGTATTCTTTAAATGCTTGATAGAATTCTCTATTAAAAACATTTGTATCTGGGATTTTCTTTGTGGGAAGATTTTGGATTACTAATTCAATTTCTTTGTTGTAAGTATATTCAGATTTTCTTTTTTTTTTTTCTTTGTGTTTTTCTGGAATTTTTTCATTTCACTAGGTTGTCTGATTTGTTGGGTTATAGTTGTTCATAATATTCCCTTATAATTCCTTTTATTTTTTGCAAGATTAGTAGCGATGTCTCCACTTTCATTCTTAATTTTACAAATTGAGTCTTCTCTCTTTTTTTCCTTGGTCGAGGTAACTAAAGGCTTGTCGACTTTGTTGATCTTTTTTAAACCAACTTTTGATTTTGTTGACTTTCTCTTTTATTTTTTCATTTTGTTATATCTATTACCATTCTGGCATTTATGATTTCCTTCCTTCTGCTTAGGCTTAGTTTGCTCTTCTTTCTTCAGTGTCTTTAGATGGAAGATTACTTTCTTGCTGGGACATCTTTTTTCTTTTTTAAAGTTTATTTATTTTGAGAGAGAGAGAGGGAGACAGAGACAGAGAAAGAGGGAGAGAGAGAATCTCAGGCAGGCTCTGCACTGACAGCACAGAACCTCATAAACCATGAGATCATGACCTGAGCCGAAGTCAAGAGTCAGACACTCAACTGACTAAACCACCCAGAAGCCCCGTCTTTCTTCTTTTTTAATGTGGGCATTACAGACAGTGCTCCAGTGATATTCATTCTTATGGCCAGTCTCTACCATTGGCAAATCTCTCAGTCATGATTCTGCTGGGGGGTGTAGTAGGGACAGTGGTCTGTCCCTCTAGGAGCGACAATTCTGATTTACAAGTGGGTGCCAGGCGGGAGGCAGTAGCTTCTGGTCTTGTCCCTTTACTCCTCCTGATTTTGAACCTCTAGCTTACAAGGGAGCCAGGGAAACAGGGATTAGGGCCCCAGTATTTTTGGCCTATTGTGCCTGGGGTCGTACCTCTGCCTTTTTACTTGGGCTGGATGAAGGGTCCTCTGACCTCTTGGCTTCCTGCTTGCATGTAACGTAGCCTCTGCAACATGAACCTAGCGGGAGGGCATAGGGTTGGGAAATGGTGGTAACCTGCCTCTCTCAATGAGATATTGTAGCTCTTGCCAAGGGGGAGAGGAAACCTGTTGTCATGGCCAGAGCCGCCAGATTAAAGCTTTCATCACGACGAGACAGACAGGGTTGCAGAAGGGGAAAGGAGTGCATCAGGCTCAAGTGCCATCCAGTCTGACTCTTCTTACTGGATTTAGTAGATTTCCATATATAAATGTTTTCTTTATTCACTCACTGTATGCCCTTGGAACAATTTCTAGAAACTGTAAGTGATTGTTGTTGTTTTTTTGTTTGTTTTTTTCTTGGCGCCCTTGTCAAAAATCAGTTGCCATTAAAGGTACAGATTTATTTCTGGACTCTCAGGTATTGACCTATGTGTATGTCTTTTTTTTTTTTTAATAGTTTATTGTCAAGTTGGTTTCCATATAACACCCAGTGCTCATCCCCACAAGTGCCCTTGTGGGGAAGTGATTGTTGTGTTTTAAAAATAATTTTTTACGGGGGCACCTGAGTAACTAAGTTGGTTAAGCATCCGACTTTGACTCAGGTCGTGACCTCATGGTTCGTGGGTTCGAGCCCTGCGTTAGGCTCTGGGCTGACAGCTCAGAGCCTGGAGCCTGCTTCGGATTCTGTGTCTCCCTCTCTCTCTGCTCCTCCCCCACTCACACCCTTTCTCTCAAAAAATAAACATTCAAAAACTTCTTTTAATAAAAATAAAAAAATTAAAATAAAATTTAATTTTTTACTATTAATGGTTGATTCACTGGAGAAAGTGTCCATGGAGCTTGTGGCACCATTGTGGAAGGGGTCTCTTTTATGTGTGCTCAGTTTTATTTAACATTAATTGTTATTGTTGGCTTATTGAGGACTTGTTATGCACCTTCATAGGTTATTTCTGTCAAATATATTCTTGAATAGACTATATTCTTGAATAGTCCAAGGACACTGAGTAGCTGGAAAAACAAATTCCTCTGACATGCTGCACTTGAGAAATAGTAAGGAGTGCACATTTTTATAATTAAATTCCTTTTATGAGAAGCTAAGATTAAATTAAGGCACATTCACAGCAGCTGAATGTAATGCTGAAGAACACCTTTCACTGGGTGAGGTGGCGTCTTCTGTTGACATTTTCAAAGTGTGGTCCAGGGACGACCTGAATGAGGATCACTGAGGTGCTTGTTTAGAAAACTGAGCTTTGAGCCCCACATCAGCCTAGTTCTCATGCAGAGAGACCAGTGGAGGTGTTCAGTTCACACAGCAGGCTGCATGAATGGTTTGCAAGCTTGACTACTGCAAACTTTAGCTAAATGTGGTTGAATAATAACGTCAGACCTACCGTGCTAGGCACTGGTGGTTTCCAAAGAACAATGAGACCTACTCTTCCAAACTCCGAAGGTATGTAAGCTATTTGTGAGATTTATCTGGCAGAAGGAGAGGCCATTGGATAGTAACTTGATGTATAGATTATGTAAAATCTAGAAAAATTATGTACACTGATATCTGGGGCAAGACATACTCCCACAAGTAGCCTATACTCTCTCTCTCTCTCTCTTTCTCTCTCTCTCTCTCTCTCTCTCTCTCTCTCACACACACACACACACGCGCGCGCGCGCTATGTGCCTTTATTAGAAGGGAAAGATGGACTAAAAGAAAGTGACAGTCTGGAAGTCACTTAGAAACCTACTTCACCTGCACTTGGGATCCTGCGTTGTTGAGTCTTCTGTCTCCATGTTCTGCTACTGCCTTTCTTCTGACGGCATGAGCAGTCATTGAATATCAGTAAGGGTAGGGTAGAATAAATTCCTCTTTGAACGTTTTCAGTGCCCTTATTGCCTTACATAATGATTTAGTAAACTAAGTTTTCATTCTTAAATATTAAATGTTTACTACATGCTATGGTTCTCTTAGAAATTCTTCATTCCCAAATATGGGTTTGTTTTCTAGGAAAAACAAATTAATTCATATTCTTCTCAGGTGAGTTGATGTAATCTTAGGTCAATTATTGATTAAGGGGGCCAGGGAAGAGGTTATATATAACTAAAACTAGTATCAAAATGTGGTGGGATTAGTGTCTACTTACTGTTGAAATGACATCTAATATTTTAGCAACTCTTTTACTGTTTTACAGGCATATTCAAAATTGAGTTGGTGTAAACTTATTGTGAAGACAATATCTGATATATAGGGATATTTTCATTGTTCTGGGAGTATCATCTAAAAGTATGCAGAAGTAACAGCTGGAGGCATTGACATGACATTTACTTGCTGATACAGAAGGGTGATTACTGCTTATTAAACAGTGATTATTTCTCATCATATTTGAATATTTTTTCCCCAAACATTAGGACAGAACTGAATTAGCAATATTGCAGCCCAAAATCCCTGTTCTCTCTGCCCTCTGTACTCACCTGATTCCTCTTCCCCCCCTCCTCCTACTTTTCTTCCCCCTCCCCCTCCCCCTCGTCCTCTTCCTGACCCAGAAATGAAGAAACCGAAGTTGTGCATATTCTGTTTTTACATGGATGTGCAACTGGCTACAGCCTCGCTCTTAGGAGAAGCTCCCAGTGAGGAAGAGGCACGAGTGGTCCAGCTTGGCATCTATTGGTTCTCTACAGATTTTCACACATAGATCTATTTCTAATGTAGATTCCTTATTGATTTTTAGATGTCAATTAAAAAGATAAATGGCTTTTTTATTATTAGTTTGCAACCTGGTTAATCTGTCAGTAGATGATAAAGAGTGAGGAGCACTGCTGAACGGTCTGTATATAAGCACTCACAGTAAATATGGTTGCAGGAAAAAGTTGATAAATGGCAATAGAATTATACAGGATAGTAGGATACTTGCTCCTTTTTTATTTTAAGGAATATTAAAGAGTATTTGTGTGTGATAACATTCTGGTTCTATCTGGTATTGAAAGCCCCTTTTAGTGTGGAAATGATCATTGCAGTGGCTATGAACAGAGCCTCGTTCAGACATCATCATGCTGAGATGGTTAATTTATAGCATGATGTTCTATTGTTTTAAAATTAGCTGGCTTTGCACATATTTGGGGACTAATTTTAAAGTTTATTTTTTTGAATTTTAGTGTAACATAAAAACACATCATAGAAAAAGGAGAAAAAAACCATAGTAGTGTTAACTGGAGCATCTATCAAGTTCTGTTACAAGCAGTAATATTTATATCTTTGAGGCCGGTTTTATCTTCCTCAGTCCTTCAATTGGTTCTAAAGTGCTGGGTCAAGTGCCCAAGGTTACACAGCTAGTAAATCATGCAGACTGGATTTCAGTCTGGCCAGTTCCATGTTTTATGCTCACCTCATTCCTACAATGAACAGAATGCTAGCCAACAACATGCTTCTGTGACTTCTCATTGTGTATAATTGCTGATGAATATTTGCTACAAGGGCTCTCTACCCATTGCATGTCAGATTTTAAGGTGTATGTCAGTGTCACAATTCTAGGGTAACTTGCAACCATACATGTGCGTTCCATTCAGCTTCCTAAGCACCGTATACTGTTATTTATACTGTTATTTATGGCTGTATAATAGGGCTGGTTGTCTGCTCTTTTCTCATCTGCCTGCTGCCTCTCCTCCTGTGCAAGTTCTCTGAAGCTCCCAGCCCACAGCTAGGAGCTTTTCTAAGAAAGATATATTTGTGAATATGCTGAACCGCACCATGCAAGATTAATTGTGACCAGTTTATGATAGAGTTAGATTACTATTCATAGTCTGTGTATTCCTCTATCTCGTTGCCAATTGATGTTTGTTTGTTTGTTTGGGTTCATTATAGCAGATTTAAAGAAAGCCTCTGGTTCAAATGCTGCAAAATCCAATCTACCAAAATCTGGACTTCGTCCTCCTGGATACTCGCGTCTCCCGGCAGCCAAGCTGGCGGCATTTGGCTTTGTGCGGAGCTCTAGCGTGTCCTCGGTCTCCAGCACCCAGTCCGTGGACAGCGCGCCCACCGAGCAGAGCAGGCTGGC
>NW_027532842.1:1887686-1891648 GCF_008692635.1 Crocuta crocuta | reverse complement strand
CCATGGGGGAGGGGGCAGCAAGTGAATCAGCATGTGGGTATAACTGCTGTATTTCTTTGTGTATGAAAGAGTTGATTTGATTTCCTTTTATTTTTTCTTATTTTATTTTACTTCCTTAATCTATCATCGTTAGGACTTTAGGAAATGATCTACTGAAGAGAAGAAAGCCTGTTTGACATTATCATTTTATTCAGTTATGAGGAGTTAAAGTGCCAGAAAAAAACTTTTAAATCTAGAAAATGACTTAGCCAGGGACTGATTCCAGGAGCCCTGTGCCCCATGGATTCTAGGTAAGAAGTGAAAGAAAGCTCCAACATAGGTGTTACCACATTGCGCTGTCATGAAACATTATGTATTAAATATTGCTGGTGAGAATCCTTTCAGTGCCCGGGGATTACCTGTAATGCCTTCATTTTGGTGGAGAACTTGGCTGGATTTCTCAAAGTTAACTAAACAGTGTTAAAAATAGAAAAGTACAGCTTTATTTTTTACTCTTTATAGTGTTTATTAAATCAAGTATCAGTTAGGTGTAGGGTGGGGCTGGTGGGGGAGGACAGAGCTCTCATTGCCCCATGGGCATCTCTGTGGGACCAGCCCCCTGGTGCCCAATCGCCCCCACCCAACACCTCTTCCCTCAACACATCCCCAGGACACAGTATTACAAAAGCGAAGAAAAGCAGTGTTTTTCTGCTTTTACAAATGGCAGGGGTCAGGGGAGGGGTGGTTGAAGTCCATTACAAAGGCAACAGCTTTTATAGAACAAATACAAAGGAAAGAGCACAGGGCTGGGAAGCCGAGAACATAAACATTGATGGGGGTACCTGCCTCCTTCCCGTAGATGGGTGAGACAGGCTGGTGGGCTCAGGGCCAGTGGGGACCGAGTCCAGGAGGCCCCTTGGGACTCCAGGACTGCATCAACTCCTTGCATTTAGAGGCAGTACCTCAGGGGTTAATGGACGAATTTCCAGGCTCCACGCTAAAGGACCCCACTGCAGAGTGGGGTACTAGGAGGAGTGGGCGTAGCATGCCAGAAGCTTCCAGACGCCCCCATGAGCTGAGGGATGCTGCTCTAGGCCTGGTTTCCGAGACTGATGTTGGAAGTTGTATCTTAAAGTGTTAATAGTGTCAGAGCAAGTCACAAACAGCCACGGTTCCTGAAGGAGATCTGGAGGCTGCCCCCCTCAGCAGAGCCTTTGACGACCAAAGGCCATCTCAGCCTGTCAACTTCAAAGTCACTGTTACTGGATCTGAAACCATGACATCTCAGATGTCAGTTAGCAAGGAAAGTCTTAGAGGTTTTCGTGCGGGGTGCTCTTTGGGAGGGATTACAATAGTTGAATCGGGCTGAAGTAGTAAGAGAAAGAAACAGAGAGCAAGATGGGGTGATTGGGAGGGGAGGGCCTGGGAACGAGATGGATTTATATTATTTTTTTAATTTCCTTTCTCCGAGCTTGTTTTTTCTCTATCCTTTCTTGGGTTCAAAGAGATGATGCATGGCACATTTCTACCTACAAAGTTCTACATTTTGGTCTACGTAGTTATTCCTAAAAATAATGCATTACCTTTCCCTTTATCTTGATGTGCTTGTAAGCAGTTTCTGAGAGATTTTTTTTGCTCACTTGGTTTCCTAAAGGTGCTGCATCTCAGAACTGCTTTCACACAGGACTCATTTTTAAGAATTCACTTGTCGTGAGGGATTACATCATGGCACAGTAGATTCTCAAAATCTGAAAGAGCTTTTTGCAAATGTTTAACTCATATTTTATTTTTAGATGTGTGTGTATATTGATGATCTGAAGATTTTTAAATATAGGAGCAATTATTTGTCTTTTTTAGTAGTAAAATCCCTAGTGGCATGTTTCTCTTTTAAAGGGAGCATAAGGGATTAAAAAAAAAAATCTCTTATGGTATATATCTTTCCAAAGAAGAAGTTAAGGCCTTGGTTTCCTTAAAAAATAATAGTAATCTCGGGATGATGGAGATTCCCTATTCCCATGGTAGCAGTTTTTGCTAAAGGAGAGCTGATAGGTGTGGACAGAATAATTCCAGGTGTGCTTATGGAATTTCTTCTCACATCTGCTTCAAAGGATACTGGAGAGGGGACACCCTGGATACCCAGGGAGACAAGAGCGATTATGTGCCAGGGAAAATAATTCCTACTTTAAAGACTTCGTAGTAAAATAATAAGTTAATTATTAATGCATAGTTATTAACATGCAGTACATCAATATAAATCAGTTATTCATACATAATAAACATGTATTTAGAATTCCTTTCCAGTTTTTAAAAAAGGAGCATTAGAATTGATTTGTAATTATTTGCCACCTAACTATTTGTAAAATGTATACTTCACCAATAAACCACAGAACAA
Source organism: Crocuta crocuta (assembly GCF_008692635.1). NCBI lineage: Eukaryota > Metazoa > Chordata > Mammalia > Carnivora > Hyaenidae > Crocuta > Crocuta crocuta. The sequence continues at coordinate 1,889,277 of NW_027532842.1, read as the reverse complement.
TGTCTCACTTATTTGCATTGATATCTTCATGCCATTAACCACTCTGCTTATACTTGTTATTAGATGTAATGTCAAGAAAAATGTTGTTTCTGTTCTTTAGTGGAGATATGATGCTTTGATGACAAGGATTAAGTAAAATATGGGGCTCTCAGAAGAGAGCAGAGTCCTTAGATCAAAGCCTAGGAGCAAAGCATTTTTGGCTCATCGAACCAATCGATGTTGGAGCATCGATTTAGCTCATCGAAACAGCGAGCCTATCAGAGCTGGTTCCTTTTTCCTTCTCGGAACGTTGGTCTTTCTTCAAACAGTACATTCACACAGAATTCGGTTTCGGAATACCACAGTAACTAGGAATTCTGTTGTGGCAGAGTAGGCGTGTCTCAAAATCTGAAACACAACTATAGTAAGGAACTGTTTGAAACTGTGCAGCTCATATTTTTAGATACTCATGTGCCTATAAACAGTCCAAACAGTGTCCACAATGACCAACGCATACTATATTTAGAACATTTTTCAGTGATTCATTATGAACTTAGTGTTTCCTGGTGACTTGGCTTAGCTACAACTCTCTCTCTGCGGCTTTCCTGTGCCCTGAGGGGCAGGTGACAATGAGCATGGAGAAGAAAAAACTCTGGGCTCCCCTGGACGTGGGTCTCGCTGTTGGGTGTGGAATCCACCCTCCACTGTGGACCCAGACTCTCTATCATATCTTCAGCCCCCTGGGCACTAAGTCAAGTACCCTTGTGTCTCTTTACGTTTTCCCCAAGGTTTTGATAAATGGAGCCGACACAGAGAAGTGAATTATACCTGTATGTACTTAGAACGTATTACTTTTAATACGAAGCCCTTTTAAGAGACCTTAAAATCAGGGAATCTTAGAACCCAGTCCACCCCCTCATTTTAAAGCTGAGCAAACTGACATCCGAGTGACTTCCTCTGGGTCCTGGCCCAGTGTTTTTCCTCCTCTATTTAGTCCTTAAAGCTGCCACATATGGTGAAGACACACTCATGATTGAAAGTCTTTCCTTTCTGTCAATGAAACAAATTAGATTCAGAGTTGCCTTGAGAGGTCCTGTAGACTGAATTCACGTTGTCACCACTCCCTGGGTAGTTAGTCAGCCCCTGTGTAAACACTGAATGATGGAGAACATTCCATCTTGTGAAGAAGCTGCCTTTGAGACGGATAGCTCTCATCACAAGGCAGTGCTCTGTGTGGGTTCAGGCGGCCTTCCTATAATTCCCAGCTAGTCACTCAGCTCCTGTGGATGGGTACAGAACCTTGACCTTCATTGTGTTACAGGTGACCGCCCCCCCAGCCCCCTTCACTCCTTTATACATTCATCACATGAGGATTATGAGGCTGGTGCCTTTAGAACCTCAAATAAAATACCAAATTACACTAGTTAGTGACTCACGGCTGTTTTTAAAGATTTAAAGTGAAGCGAGAAAAAGTAATTCCCTAACTTATGCTTAAACTTAAAATCATAGTATTTGAGCAGGTCTGACCCAATGTGTAGCTCATAATTTTTTGTAATAGTTTTCAGAGACCAAAAAAAACCCCAAAAAACAAAAAACAAACCCTCCCCCCCCC
>NW_027532842.1:1864431-1887681 GCF_008692635.1 Crocuta crocuta | reverse complement strand
CCCCCAAAAAAAAAAAAAAAACAGAAAAAACCCTCCAACTTAGAGAAGAAAAATTATTGTGGAATTTAATGCTGGTAATGTATGAGAGCCTAAACTATATCTAGTTGTCACATTTATCAGCAGTTAGCTGTAGACTTGATTTTCCCAGTGGGTAGGTATAATTTAAACTTTTGGAGGTTATGGAGGCGAGTAGGGTAATTTTAGGACTTCATGAATTAATCATTAATGAAAATAGTTTATATCACCAAAAGATAGAATAATTGATGTAGAGGATCCTATCTCATTGTGTATTCTGAATAGCCCCTAACCTGTTGAGTGTTCAAGAGATAAGAAAATCTCTATCTGAAAATAATATGATGAAGATGGTGGTATTTGCCATGGTCTGTTATGGTTTGCCTCCCACTTCCTCCCCATTCACATCTGCCACGTGTTCTCCATGGGGTGAGTGAAGTCCAGAACTCATGAGACAAAGAATTTGAAAAGCAAAGAAAAGAAAAATGAGGACTTTCTTCTTCTTTCTTTCCCTGGGGCAGAGAGGTAGTCGTATTTGGAGAAGTAGGGGTAGAGCTGGGGAGGTAGACAGAGAGGCTGACATTGTATAAATAATCAAGACACAGGGATATATGTACCTACAGCCTTAAAAATGATACAAAGTTGGGTAGATGTTTCTGGCTTGGGTGGAGGTAAATTTCTGATGCGGGTGATCAGGGAGTCTCACAGAGGGGTTGTATTTTGGGAGGCGGAGATGGGCTCTGGGAGATCTTTGGTAGGGGAGCTATTGGTGCAGCCAGAAAACCTCCTGAATTTGAGGCGCCTCCATATCTGGCACAGCCTCCCAGTTTACCGTAGTGTCATCTGTCTTCTGTACACTGAGCCTATGCGTTTGAGCGCACCAAGGTTGTTCTCACAGTGCACCTCTTCCAGTTTTTTTTTTTTTTCTTTTTGAGAGACCGAGAGAGGATGAGAGGGGCAGAGATGGAGGGAAGGAGAGAGAGAATCCCAAGCAGACTTTGCACTTTCAGCACAGAGCGCGATGCGGGGCTCAGACTCAAAAACCGTGAGATCATGACCTGAGCCAGAATCAAGAGTCAGACACTTGACTGACCCAGCCCACCATACGCCCCTTTTCCAATTCTTTAGGCTTCCCCATGCTCATCTTATCCATAATGTCAGCTCTTAGCACTTTGGACACTCTACCAACTCCATATCTGCAGCCTCGACCTCTCTCTAGAACTGTTCACCCACATTTCACATGATGCTGAACATCTCCAATAGGCTGACCCAGATTTCCTCAAACTGAACATTTCCCCCAAACGAATCTTTAATTATCATTTACAGACGATCTGTTAATAATATCTGTGGTCTGGCTACTGAGGCTGGAAATCGGGGATCAGCATTACCTTCCCCTTCCTTTTGTCTTCCTTTCTATTCAGCGGTCAAATCTAGTCCGTTCTCACTCTCTTGTGTACTCCATCCTCTTTCATCTGCTCACTTTGCTTTAAATCTGTAGCACCTCTCACCTAAACCAGTACCACTACATTGTCACTCTATAATTCTTAAGGCACATGGTCCTAGACAATTTTCCCTTTCCCCCTGTTGTGATTGCTCCATGGTGCCCCCCCACCCCACCCCACCCCTGTGCTTGCTACAGTTTCTTGCTGGAAGCTCTATGTCCTCCATGACTGCTTGGTCCCCTTCTGGCCTCTCCCACGCACCATCCCCGTGTGTACACCCTCAACCAACCAGAATTGTTCATTTTCTTCCCTGAGGGCTTTGTGCTTTCCTGCCTTTGTGGTGTTGCTGTAAACCATTCATCCCTGAAAGGCTCTCCCCTACTCCCAACCAAATTCCTCTGTAGATTCTGTCTTTTTCAGGTGTCATTCAAATACCACTTCTTCTCAAAAATCTTCCTTTATTTGTGGAACCAGAAAAGATCTTTTCTCTTGAGAACTCCTGTGGCCCCTTGCTTTCATTGCTTCTGTGGATTATCCCATACCTGCTCATCGTAGTCATTTGTTTCTATGGCCTTTCTCCCCTATGGATTTTCAGCTCCCTGGGGATAGCGGCTGGGTCTTTTGATAATTTCAGTATCCCTCATGTTATGGCCTAACATGGCCTTGACAGTACAGTGTCGAAAGAAATTCTTTCCCAGTAGAAATTCTCTTACGTTTTCTCTTACATAAGAGTGTGGAGCAAGAGAGATCCCTGAGAGGAAGTGGAACAGCTTTCAGAAATGTTTTGTACTGGGAACTTTTCACCTTGTCAAAACTTTCATGGGTCTCGATAGTTGACGAAGTTCTTCACCATTGTGGTTTTCATAGTTTTCTGGAATCCCTGAAATGTTACTTCTGTGGACTGTGCTGTGCCTATGGATAATCTATACAACTCAAAGAGTAGAAAAGATAATAGGCCATTTAAAGTATAATTATATTCAGAGGTAAATCATCATGTAGACTGACCTAATAGTCTCACAGATCTCTAATAACTTCTATATCTCCTTGCATGTAATTAGCTGCTTTAAAAGAATTGGCATAAAACTCTACCATTGAGGCTTTTCAGGATAATTTCAGAGTTTTCAAAACTAGATATCTTAATTGGAGACATGAGATGTTTTCATTATATTTTAGTGTTTATTTCTTATTTAAATACTTAAATCAGTCTGAGGATAATATTCTAAACTGGAAAATCACTAGCCCTTTTGGCAGATTAATCAAGGAAAATAAGGGTTAATAGGAAAGCTTTTTGTAATGTTAACTTCAGCATTTATGCTCGTGAATACCATAAAATACATTTACAGAAATAACACATTTGATTTTCTGTATCTGACATGAATTCGAAATAAGTTCAGAGTTGCCAAGAAGTATTATTAATAACTCCTACTAAAGCAGCCATTAATCTATTTCATGTTCCATTGGCAAGGAGGGAGTCATTTTTTATTTGTGGAAAAAGGGGCTGAAAGGGACCTGTGAGGTCAGATTTCAGAGAAGCTCTTGCTTATTTGAGATTAAGCCTTATTGACATCTTTGTACATTCCTTTTCAAAACACTCGGATAATGATCAGGGCCACCTGGAGATGGAATTAGAGTGTGAATATGTTTTGTTTTGTTCTTTAAAAAGTTGACCATTTTTGGTTGTAAGTAAAATAAACTGAAATTTTGGGGATAATATTTTTATTTACCATGTTTAGTTGAGCTGCCCCATTTTTCTGGGCTATCTGGTTTCATGCTGTCACATTGTCCATTTTCCCTTCCCCAATCCAGCCCTCTTTCATCATCTGTTGTGGGATAAGCCCAGAGCTCAGCACTGCAGCTCTTGTGATCAGGACACCATGATCTTATTCCTGCAAAGTTAGAATCCAGTGGAGAGATGGGAGTGTGAAAATAAATCCATGTGTGGANTAAAAAAACCCACCAACCCCCCCCCCCAAAAGATTTGAAAAGATGGAAAGATATATAAAAAAAAATTTATATTCCTTGAAGCTGGATGATGGAACTATAATGACTTATTGTACTATTTACTTTTTGTGTGTGCTTGAAAATTTCCATAAAAGAAGGTTAAGATCCTATCTTCCCCCCATATTGGCTTTCATTTCTTAAAAGACCAGATAGCATAATGGTGAAGGATGCAGTCTTTGGAGATAGGCTGCTTGGGTTTGCATCCTGTCTCCACCATTGACTAGCTCTGTGACTTCGGGCAAGTTACTTAATCTCTCAGTGCCTCTGTTTTCCCATTGTAAAACAAGAATAAAAAGGCATAAGTATAAAAAAGCCACCATAGGATTGAGAATGTTAAATGGAATTAATGAATCCAAAGTGCTCAGAAAGGTCTTTGCGTATTAATAATCATAATGGTTCAATGACCATTTCCATTCATTGACCATGTGCATAAAGTTCTATGTTAAGAAGGATTTAAACACTCATTTGGAAAAATGGCCATAATGGATTAACTGTGTCCAGCATGGGAAAGTGGTAATGATAACATATAAGTCAGGGAGATGATGTCTATTTCATTTCAAAATTTTTATAATTCCTCTGTCGTGTATGGTGAATACCTCTCTGAACATTAAGATGAAACATTTATCATTTATGCAACATTGAAGGTGGCAGTTCTAGAAGCTCATCAGTAGATTTTCATGGGGATCTCTTTTGGGCTACAAGCTTCACACTGTTTGGAAATTTATAAAATATAGGCAAGGAAAATCAGGTTTCGTTTTCTTGATCTAAAAAGGTTCTGCCATGCCCTTAGCTTGTTATCATTTAAAGAAATATATCCAGTTGGGTTTCCTTTAAATGAAACATATTTATTCAAGGTGACTAATACATAGCACATTAATCTAAGCTGATGACATTTAAAACCTCTGCTCAAAATAGAAGCCAAGAGTTGGATCTGATTTTATTTCTGTGCCTTTCTAATGTCTGTAGGAAAAAGTGGGAACATTTGATTTTGTGGTGTGTAAAGAGCTTCGCACAGCATCTCATTTCGCCAGAGTCTAATTTCCATTGTACTAGGGTTTTACTTCATCAAATATCTCAATATGATTTAGGTGGGTGGGGGAAAAGGGAAAAGTGAGAACAAAAACCAAAATAAGCTTCTGATTTTCTTTGGAAATGAGGAAGTCAAGCACATGTCACTGATGGATTTAAATACCTATTTCCCTGGAATCTGTAATTATGTAATTTAAAGTATTCTTTATAGGGAAAAAATAGAATCATTTTCAGTGACTCTTGCTGTTAATTTTCCAGAGTCTTCCCACACACTCGGTTCTTTTTTCTTCTTTCTTTGCTTCCTTCACTCTCATTTACAAAGGAGAACATGGTTCTTCTGAGTACTATACAGCATTGCCTGTAAGTGAAAACATTTTCTTTATTGCTTAAGTAACATCCAGTTTATCCACCTAGACTTAGATATGTGGGCAGAACTGTTGGAAATCATATTGTCCCTCAAGAGGTTTATAAGTGCCACAGTCTAGCTTATTCAGGATATTTAATGAAGAAAGCATCCTTTTAACTCTATAAAGGGGTCAAGATTAGAAAAATTGCTACAGTTGCATAATATGCATCAAAATCAGCATTTATGGTAATAGGATAATTTTGAGGAAGGTCAGTTAACCTCACTGGACTCCAATTTTTATTATAAAGTTGGAAGAGATCGAATGAACCAAACTGACCACTTTTGGCTGTCAGGAGCTTGGATCCTGTGACTTTCTTCTGTTAAAATTAGGTACCCATTTATGATTCTTAAATGGTGAATAATCAGAAATGTATTTGAGAACAATTACTATGATAATCGTGAGCCAAGTCATTTGGACAAGGCAGACCCGGGATGAGTGATCTCAGCTGTGCCCAAATTAGCGCTGCTTTCCTTCTGGCCAGACCTTGCTTTTGTTATTTTTACCCTGCCATAGGAGATCAAAATTTCAGAACGCCGACAAATAGAGAGCAGCTCAAAGGTTTTACTGCCCTGCATTTTATCTATAAAATGCAGAGCTGTGAGGTTCTTGGAAGTCCCCTCCACACCCCTGCGCTCTGCCTAATGCCGCACATTTCGGATTCTTGGTCAAGGGCTACGAGGGATGGGAAGTGTCGGGGAGGGTGTGTTCATACCTTTCATTGCTTTTAGCATTCGCAGAAATGACAGGTCAGGGGTAACATTCCATCACAACACTAACACACTAGGGGACGATGACAGAGAAGAAATAGTAAAAAACAACTGAGCCTAACTTTTAGACTCACATTGACTTCTTACAGGAACTTTGCCCATGGCACATGCTTTCTTGCATCGCTATAACACGCACAGGCCGTCTGTTGGAAAGGCTCATGAAGATCCTTGCAATATATTCCTTAAGGCAGTGAACAGGGGTCACAGATTGATATCTTCCACTTTCAGGGAGAAAGAATACATTTCATGATGTCCATGGGTTCTTTGGCTCCTTTCACAGGCAGGAGCTGGGAGGAGAGGCTTAGTGGGAGCCTGAGGTAGGGGTCAGCAGTAGGGATGGAAAGAAAGGGCCGAATGTGAACGAGTCAGAGCTGGTAGGTCAAGAGCACCTGTGAGGGTGGAGTGACTGGAATGGTGGGTGTGAGGGCGCCACTCGCAGGATTGTGGTCTCAGGACCAGGGTCTGAGGGGCTCGAGTCATGCTGAGCTCCCAGAAGAGCGTTCACATAGACTCATCTGGCAGATTTACAGACATGCTGGGCTGACATGATGACATGAAGGAGAGGAGCCATGGCTGACGTTGCTGGTGAGTGCAAGGAGAACAAGATGAGGGAGGGATGTGACACATTCAGGGCCTGTCTCTGGACCAGGTGCAGGGAGCACAGCCAGAGAAGGCGTGGTTAGCAAAGAGGGAGGAGCATCCGGAGAGGCAGGGAGGAGAGAGACTCACGGAAAGCACGCGGTCAGTCAATGCAGTCTGTGCTGCAGAGGCTGACCTCTCACTATGAGGGAGAAGGGAAATGCAGACTTAGTGATTAAGAGCTCACTGGAAGCTTCGATGTTAGTCTGAACAAGAAGTGTGAAGGCAGGAATCAGGTTGTAAGGGGTAAGGCAGGTGAGAATGGAGCAAAGAGGTGAATGTTAGGATGCTTAGTGGAGGAAAAAGAAAGCACTCGGGGTATCTGGGTGGCTCCGCCAGTTAAGCGTCCGACTCTTAATTTCGGCTCAGGTCATGATCTCACCATTGGTGAGTTCGAGCCCCATGTCTCGAGTTCTGCACTGACAGTGCGGAGCCTGCTTGGGATTCTGTCTCTTTCTCCCTCTCTCTCTGTCTCTCCCCGACTCTCATTGTCTCTATCTCCCAAACACATAAACTTTTTTTTTTTTTTAAGAAGGGAGTTAGGGGGCGCCTGGGTGGCTTAGTCGGTTAATCGTCCGACTTTTGCTTAGGTCATGATCTCATGGTTCGTGGGTTCGAGCCCCACGTCGGGCTCTGTGCTGACTGCCAGCTCAGAGCCTGGAGCCTGCTTCAGAGTCTGTCACTCCCTCTCTCCCTGACCCTCCCCTGCTCATGCTGTCTCTCTCTCTCTCCTAGAAATAAATAAAACGTTAAAAAAATTAAAAAAAAAAAAAAAGAAGGGAGTTAGTAGAGGAGCAGAGAAAGTTCTTTTGTATTTTGGTTTCATTCCCCTCCCCCCTTTTTAAAAACACAGATAAGAATGTTTATGATCCAAGAGGAAGGATCCAGTGATAAAGAAGCCATTGAAGATAAAAGCAAGTGGGGGTAATACATGGAGCAGTTCCTGCAGGAAACAGGAAAGAATGACATCAAACACAAGTGGAGAGGAGAGAAAGAAAGGGGTAAAAGGATAAGTAAAGAGAAATACCAGGCAGGAGAAAAGCGCTCCATGGAATTCACATTAGATAGCTTGATTTGTGTTAGGTGATTAAAAAGTAGAGTTTTTACAAAGAGCAAAACATGTTGGAATTGGGATTCATAAAGTAGAAAGGCATGTCATGGTTACTAGAACAATACAATAAGAGAGTCAGTAAGAAGTGACAGGAGAATTGCAGAGCTGCAGCAAGGCCAACTTGAGGTTGGAGAACATGATTTTAGACTGGAAGCGATCGACCAGAAGTTAGGCCTGTCTCCAGTGATGTGGTGAGTCACGCTTCTCTCCAGCATGTCGTCCGTATTATACTATAAGTTAGAGCAATTCAGATTCCACAATGAGTATATACTGTTTCTCAGGACATAAACTGATATTTAAATATAGCTCCTTGGGGGCTCAGTCAGTTGAATATCCAGCTCTCTTTCAGCTCAGGTCATGATTGCATGGTTGTGGGGTCAAGCCCTGCATTGGGCTTCATGATGTGTGTGGAGCCTGTCTGGGATTCTCTCTCTCCCTCTCTGCCCCTCCCCCCCCCATCTGTGCGTGCATGCACATTCTCTCTCTCAATAAAAAAAATAAACATTTAAAAACAAACAAACATAACTCCCTGGAAACAGAGGTGCTGGTTGAAAAGGATTGTAGGGAGCCTCAGACCATCTCTGCCTCTCCCCTTCCCTATCCAGTCTGTACCAACCCCTAAGAGATTCCACGGATGATAATTGGCATTCATGGGTTTTACAGCATATATGTCCCAGTCAGCTCAAGGACTGGAGACAGAATTCACTACTGTGATGAAAAGGGTGACTTTTTTCTGAAATTAAAAATCCCAATTATTGTTGCCAAGAAAGGCATTTTCTTATTGTAATCGGGTCCTCATGTGTCCCTAGAACATGGCCGTCCAGTAGAACTTTCTATGATGTTGGGATGTTCAGTGTCTATGCCCCTGAACCATTGTGATATGGCTGGCATAACTGAGGAACTGACTTCTAAATTTTATTTCATTTTCATGACTTTAAATAACCACTTGTGGCCAGTGGCTATCCTGTTAATGCAATTCTAGACTACGTTTATCAGTTTGGATTTTCTAAAAGACATATTTTTAAAGTTTACTTATTTGTCTTGAGAGAGAGAGAGAGAAAAAAAAAGAGAGTGTGTGTGTGCAAGAACAGGGAGGGGCAGAGGGAGACGGAGGGAGAATCTCAGGCAGGCTTTGCATTGTCAGCACGGAGCCGGAGGTGGGACTCGAACTCACGAACTGTGAGATCATGACCTGAGCCTAAGTCAAGAGTCAGATGCTTAACTGACTGAGCTACCCCGGTGCCCCGATATAATAATATTTCTGATCATAGGATCTTTAAGATTCCTGATGACTAATGAAGATCCTCTACTTGAACCCTTTAGTCTTATACAGAGGTTACAAGAAGTTAAGAAGAAGTTAGGGCTGAGGAGACTTTTCTTAAACCATAGATGTTGCCTCTACTTCTGACTAGTTGTTTCCTAAGTTCATACAACTGTCCATAAGACTCGGTCATAGAAGATGGAATAAATTATCCATAGTGGTGGGGATCAGAGTCATTATATTAATGTACAAATATAGCAGAGTACACGTAATTTAACATTTTGCTTAAGGTACTTTCTTAGAATGTAGATATATTAACTTAATCCCACTATATCTAGACAGGGTTGGACAGTGTCCAAACTAGAAGGGAAAAGACAGGAGAGAAATATGTTAAGTCCAAGGGAAGCTGGAGGGGGAGGGGAAGGAAGGAAGGTGAGGGGAATGGGGTGCAGATGGTCATACATCTGTGGTGGGAAGTAACCAAGAAGAATCCTAGAGCTATCAGTGCTCCATCAGCCTCTTTCTGCTTTTCTTTCTTTAAAAAAATTTTTTTAATGTTTTATTTATTTCTGAGAGAGATAGAGACAGCAGGGGAGGGTCAGAGAGAGAGGAGACACAGAATCTGAAGCAGGCTCCAGGCTCTGAGCTGTCAGCACAGAGCCGGACGTGGGGCTCGAACCCACGAACTGTGAGATCATGATCTGAGCCAAAGTTGGTTGCTTAACCGACTGAGCCACCCAGGCGCCCCACCTCTTTCTGCTTTTGTTGATGGTTTCCTGTTCCGCCACTCTCCTGCCCTGCCTCCCTGCGAGGTAAAGACACAGAAAGAGCTACCCCGAAAAGCCAAGGCCAGGTAGTGTTTTCAAGGTCTCGAATTGCAGATATGTGTATTTTCAAGTTAAGGGAGAAGCTGGCCTAATGAAATACTGGTCAGCTGGTCAGAAGACATTCTTAAGTGGGTGCTTATTAGATAAAAAGAAAACTTTCATTTTTGTGAAATGCAGATCACACCCTGTGGAATTTTCTGGGCAGATTAAAGGACTGTTAAATCATGTTAGGTACCTTACATTGCACATTCTTGGACAAGGACAGCCTGAATTGAAAAAACAAAAAACAAAAAAACAAAAAACAAAATGTGAGAGAAGCATACAGTATAAAGGAATTGAAATACAGATTTTTATCTGCTAGCTAGTAACAAGCTGAAATGGAATATGGTAGACATTATTAAGAATGTCTAGATCCCATTAATACTATTACTGCTGATATTATGTGTCTGTTCAGCCAATAGACGTCAGAATTTCTATTTGGTGAGTGTTATAACTTTTGGGTGTGACACTGACATATTTTGTTGAATGTTCTTATGCAGTTGAATGTCTGCAGGTTTTATAGGAGACAGTTTTGCTTCCTTTGGTGGTTTCAGTAAAATGGATTCACCAGCTGGAGTTTGAATATCATTGTGCAGTTTATGCACTTGTGACTTTTGCATTGGCATTGAAACTTCGTTTCTGACCGTGTTATGTAAGGATGATTTTGACCAGGCTACATGCCTACCAGCTACATGCTTCAGGGTAGCCAATAGCCTGAATCATAAGACTAAGTATTGTTCTTTGTTTTCCTTTAAATTTAGTCAGTCTTGCCAAAAATCACACAGACACAAGGAGAACTGATCGAAATGTTGGAAAGATTGCTTGTATTCGCTGAAGATAATGTATCTTTTATATTGTTTTTTGTAAACCTAATCTGTCTTTCATAATTAGATTGGAAAATGTAGTTCATGGTGGTTTTCTTGTCCCCTTTAATTAGCATAGTCGTGACCTGTAAAGAGATCTGAACTGGTGAGCAGGGATACTGGGCCCTAACCTCAGCTCTCTTCCTAACTAGCTGTGTGGCCTTATGAAAGCCACTTTACTTGTTTGGGCCTCAGGGTCTATGGCAGTAAAATGAGACCTCCATGCTTGGCGATATTCAACACTCTACAAATGATTCTAAAAAAAAGTCTTGTAATGTTAAGTTAAGCAGTAAGGATGTGTGGCATTTATTCTACTCGGTGGTTATAGGGCCCTAACAGAATGTGCTAGCAACCAGATCAGGAGTTGTTACTGAGTCATTACTCTTTCCATGTGTAAGGATCTGTGGATAGTGTGCTCTCGTGAACTTGGAGCACCCCCAAGGTATACATCAGAGGTGAGCCAGCCTCCTGTAAGCCTGCTTCCACGCGTGGCCGGCTGGCCCCAGCATCTCTGCTGTGTGAGGACTGTGTGGGGTTCAGTTCAGATGCCAACTTTTCAAGCGATCCAGAACTTTTTGAAGGCAACTGGGATGCACTGAGAATAATTAAAGACACAGGATAGTAATAGATGCATTTACTCTATATTCTTTTTACCCTAAATACATATAATACATTTAGATGATATGTAGAAGGTTTTGATGTAACTGTCTAGTTCTTCCTCCCTAAGGAGCTAGTACCAGAGGACCCTTTCCCGCTAGAGCAAAGTCATTGCAATTTTGGTTTCTTATATCAAGGCCCTTAGTCTCTGGTTTTTTATTTCCTCAAAGCTGACCCAAAGCAAAGCGTTTTTTGCACTAATACTAAGGAGGGCTACTTCTCCAGGAAGTTCTGAAAAACCCCCTCACTTCCTTGTCTTCTCCACAAGAAAGCATTTCTTCACTGTGTCCATGACATTGTGTCTCTTTTGAGTGCTTTTTTCTCTTTCTGCATATTGGACTTCCTGTGGGCAAAGAATGGAATATTTTACAATCTTTTTCTTATGTAGCTTTTTCATATGGGTCCGAGGTAAAGCTGGATGGATTCCTCTGACAGAAGCATGGATGATGGGCCCCGGCATTTCGCATCTCCCTGCCGCCACCCGGGGGGCCTTCCGGCCCAGCATGCTCTGCTCCGCCTGAGCAGGTGCAGGGCCTTGTGAGTCTAATCACCCGTGTGTGGCAATAGAGGGCCACCAGCAGCTCCATCGGTGGGTAACTGCCCCGGTGGTGCACCGAGGAGAGAGGGGTAGGGGTGAGGGGGGTTGGTAAGTATCAGCAGATGCTGGTGTTTCCCCCCCCCTCCCACGCTTGGTTTTTAGGGTTGGCTACAAAAAACGTGACAGCACTAATGCAGGGATCCTCACTCATTTTCTTGAGTGTGTGTGTCTGTGTCTGTGAACATAGACGGACATCCTAGTGTCCCAGTGAAGTCTCCCCACCCCCACCTCTTGCCCTTGCCACCTGTGAGTGTGACATGAAAGTGACCACCCCAGCACCTCCCACCCCAGCCACTGTGATGGAACTCTGAGGCCCAGATCTTCTTCCCAGCCCTCTTCATGAGAAACTGTGTGGGGCAGGGAGCTGACCCCACAGACGGCCTCGGCTGTCATCTGCCAACACCTAGTTCCTTTGTCTCCTTTGATGAGAAAATGAGAAATGCCAATGCATCTCAGGCACTGTCGGTCCCAAAGGGGGACTCTCAGGTTGGTGCTGACATAGGAGGCTTCTTTTGCCACCAGTGAGGTTTGTTATTGAAGGCAAAGGAGCCTGGAAGGGTCCCGTCAAAAGGGTTTCACTGAACAAATATGCTAATGAAGCCAGAGGTCAAAGAGTTGCAAGGTTTCAAGCAGCTGCTATTATTCTGGGTCGAACAGTGGCTCTGAAAGTGCATGCGAAGTGTTCCACGTCTTTCTGTTTTTTATTACAGTCGAGGAAAGTTGTGCTCACTGGCTAGAGAGTGGTTACTTGTACAGGAAACGTACGTTCCCTTTGGATAGTCCTTGACATATGCCTTGTGTCCGTTTGTGCCTGACACTGCCTCCCTTCTGCACATGTCCTTAGTTGTCTATTCCTTGTTTACCATCACGGAAGCCTAGAACGTCCACACTCGCACCTTAGGTATCGCCCATGTGATCGTGGTCACTCCTCAGAGGAAGAGATGGATGTCGGGAGAGGAGAGATGACTTTAATCACCATCTCAGGGGGAGTTAGCCATGGGCCCAGGGCTGGAACTTAGCTTTGATGTCTTCATGCCATGATGCACACCAGGGCAAGAGGCACTGACTGTTGCTTCGGGGCCTTCTGGAGAAAAGTGTGCTCGTTCAGGAATAGCTTGAGCCCAAGGATGAAGGTATCCCGTCATTGAGGTCCTACCACAGGAATCAGCAGTGACTAGAGTCTACACTTCCTGCCATGTTCCCTCCAGAAGGAAGCTGAGTGCAGCTCTCCCCCAGTGCAGGGGACCCCACTGGTGGTATGTACATACCGGTTGAGGTTCCCTGTGAGCCCCTCTCAGAGGCCCGTGAAGGTGGGGTGTGAGCGTTGTGTGCTGAGCACAGAAATTGCGGGAACTCTGTGCTCCTCAAAGACTTCCGGGGAGGCAGTGAGGTGGAATGAAAGGTAACAGGTTGAGGAGAACACAGATCTAGGGGTGGACCTGGGCTATCCCCATGGACAAACCACAGGGTCCCTATGGGTGCCCAGTGTCCTACCTATAAAGTGAGAAGTAGGGTTGTGGCCTCTGAGATGCCTTTTGGGCTCTGGTTTCTGGTCCCAAGACCCAGAGCAGAAGGCTCTCAGGGGTCCCGGGCCCCTAGAATGTGTTTGCTCCTCCTCACATTTTCATTCAGAAGCTCTAATACATTTTCCTTGATCACATTTGAGGACATGCAACTTGTGTTGTCTTTATATAAAAGCTTTCAGTAAAAATTAATAACTACAGAGCTATACGCTTACAACACTAATGTTGCATTTTCCTACATAAAAAAATCTAAGTTTTTAGTAATATTGCTACGAGGATAAAATCCCGAGTCTCTGTACATGAATATATACCGGGCCAGTTTAACTAAGGGAAAAATTGCTCAAAAACGAACATACAGGATGCCTCGTTGGCTTAGTCTGTTAAGTCGTACTCTTGGTTTCGACTCAGGTCATGATCTCACAAACAGTGAGTACTGGATTGGGCTCTGTGCTGACAGCGTGGAGCCTGCTTGGGATTCTCTCTCCCTCTACCCATCCCCCATGCATGCGCACACAATCTCTCTCTCTCTCTCTCTCTCTCAAATAAATAAAACTTTAAAAAATAAATAGTGGTAGGGCTATATTGATAGCCTTTTTTCTTGCTGCAATTTCAGTGCATTTCATTAAAAAAGGTGTGGGGGATAAATCATCTCAGATATACTGGAAAGTACTTAGAGAGCTAATGCTATAAGTTCTGAAGTCCAGAAATACGTGTGACAAAAAGGTTTTATATATTCTTTTATTGGCATTTTGAAAAATACCCATTTTGTGATGTTTAGTAGCTTTAATGCTTGGTTGCATCAAGTTTTATAAATTTACATGTCTGACACATGGAAATGATGCTCTTATTAAGGTAAAAAATTAAGTGAACTCTGTAGAAAAATCAGAAACAGAAAGAAATTCCCTTAGTTCTGATTCAGTGTTGCCTCCCATAGGGTCCTCACTTGCCTCTGTCACTGATGATAGGCCAGCGTCCAATGCCATAAAGTACCCTCAAGCTTGCCACTGCAGTGTCCCGTCTAATTTGTAAGCATATGGTTGTGTAAAACTTTATCCAAAATAATCTGTCTATAGTTATAGCCCCAGGAGATGAAATAGATTTATAAAGATACTCAATTAGCAAATGTCAGAAGAGGGCCAGATCCTTTCTATGAAGGTTAAAAATGAGGCAAAGAAATCTATTACTAATGTTAGTTCCTTTTGTTTTTAAAATGTTGGACATAGTTAGTCAAGGAAAAGGTGTGTGCTGTAAATACTGCAAGGGAGGAAACAAATAATCACTTTGATGATAATAATCCTGTTCATGGAAAAGTAAAGGAACTGAAAAAATTTCAGAACCAATGAGCAAAAAGGCCAGTTACAATATTCAGGGTAAAAAAAAGTAATTGCATTCCTCTGTCAGTGCTAAAAGTATAAGGTGTACAGAAGAGCCATGGAGTTTTATAACAAAGAGGCAAAAATCCGAAGAGTAAATGAGTAGAATGTGTGAAGGAAAGTGCACAACTGCGCTGAGAGGTGGAGAAGAAGATTTGAATAAATGGAGGCACATGTCTTGTTCCTCGATGGGAAAACTTAATACTGGAAAGATGTTGTAGAAACTCTCCCTCTCTGTTAAACTAAAGGATGTGTTGACTGCTGTAGCAACCATAACTCCCAGTAGGACTTAACAAAAACATTCTTTTTTTAAAAAAAATTTTTAATGTTTATTTATTATTGAGAGACAGACTGTGAACGGGGGAGGGGCAGAAAGAGAGGGAGACACAGAATCTGAAGCAGGCTCCAGGCTCTAAGCGTATGTCGGGCTCAAACCCACAAACCGTGAGATCATGACCTGAGCTGAAGTCAGATACTCAACCGACTGATCCACCCAGGTGCCCCAAGAGAGTTCTTTTCAATCTTTTTAGTCCAAATAAAATTAAGAACCTCTATAGGTTTTTTTTTTAAAATTTTAAGGCAAGCATTAAAGTGGGAAACACTGAACCACTGTGAACAATAATTATTATCCCTAATATTTATAGAACTTTTGTAAATGAGTAAAAAAATAAATAAATCATGCTCAATAGCAAAACAGGCAGAGGACAGAAATGGACATTCATCAAAAAGTGAAGCCAGTAGCCAACAAACTCACAGTAATGTTTTAAACCCTTACTGTTAATATAATAAAACAAGTTAAATGCAATATCATGTCTTCTACTTATTAGGCTGACGTTGATTGGAAGGAATGAGAATATATCGAGTGATGATAAGCACGTGGGAAACTACACTGATGCTGAATTCACAAGTTGGTATAATATTTAAGGAGGACACTTCCATAAAATTTAAAATATTTAATATCATGAATACCCATTTTTGCAAGCAATTCCACTTAAGACTTTACCTTAAGGAAGTAATCCACAGAGTTATTTAAAGCAATACCCATTCATTCTTGTTATAACAGCAAAACATTATAACAACTAAGAGAGTATTCGGTTATACAAAGCATACACATCCAAATGGTTGAATATCATGAAAACTTTAAAAATGGCATTGTAGATGCATATTTATTCATAAAGGTCCAAGATTATTTCAATGGAAAAAATCAAATCAGAATGTATGCATGAACCTGGGATATTTTTGGGAAAGATAAGTGTACAGCATGGTGACGATAATTAACAAAACTATTGTATATTTGCAAGTTTCTAAAAGAGTAGACTTAAAAGTTCTCATCACAAGGAAAAAAAACTGTAATTATACAGGGTGATGGATGTGAACTCAGCTTACTATGGTGGTCATTTCATGATCTATACATTGGCGAAATCATTACACTGTACACCAAAAACTAATACAATGTTATATGTCAGTGATGTCGCAATAAGAAAATTAAATGCCTAGAGTGACTTCTACTTTACTGTTAATAGGTAGGATTATTGGAAATGTTTAAAAATGTTTGTTCACTTATATTTTCTAAACATGGGGAGTGAAGTGAGAAGAAAAGGGAGAAGAAAAAAGATCAAAGAGAAATATACCACCTGTTTAAAAGAAGAGAAAGTTAAAAAGAAATCCTGCCACCAATAAAATCACAAATTGACCTCTCATTACCAGCGACTTGAGAAGGAGTTACGTTTTAGTGTGAAGTGAGGGGGTGTTTATCACCTCAGGATGGCCTGATGCCCCCGGGTCTGGTGTGTATTACATTTCCTTCTCTGATTGAATTCTGTTACTTCTGGCAGCAGAGATCAAAGTGGGGCAGAAACAATCTGTACAACATTCTGACAAAAATTAAAAGATGAAAGAAAGCTGTATAAAATAATTACTATCGCAAGAAAGAAGCAGACCTTGTGTTGAGAAAAGACTTTGATAAAAAGCCT
The DNA here is from genome assembly GCF_008692635.1 of Crocuta crocuta. NCBI lineage: Eukaryota > Metazoa > Chordata > Mammalia > Carnivora > Hyaenidae > Crocuta > Crocuta crocuta. The sequence goes on along the minus strand of NW_027532842.1, from coordinate 1,871,159 downwards.
CTCGTATAAGTTATGTCATCTTCCATGGAACAAAATGCCACATTACTTCCCTAACAAATTGTAAGTGTATTTGAGATTTTCCCATCTTTCTCTCTTTCTCAAGAGAGTGATGATAAAATTCCCCATAATTCCTTATTACGTTTCAAGAGGTAACACTTATCCCTGAGAAAGCTACCTCAGTACAGGTTTGACAGATATTGTCAGGCATGGATCCCTGAAAATGTCTTTGATCACTGTCATATCAAAAAAAGAAACAACAGGGATGCCTGGGTGGCTCAGTTGATTATGACTTTCGGCTCGGGTCATGATCTCATGGCTCGTAAGTTCAAGCCCCATGTCAGGCTCTGTGCTGACAGCCCAGAGCCTGGAGCCTGCTTCAGATTCTGTCTGTCTATCTGTTTCTCTCTCTCTCTCTCTCTCTCTCTCTTCCTCTCTCTCCCTCTCTCCCTTAAAAATAAATAAACATTAAAAATGGTTAAAAAGAAACCACAACTCTGGAAGTATTAAGAGTCCAGTGTGTTTATCCTATGCTGGGTGCTTGAGCAACAAGGTAGAAATATATGTAGAAGTTGAGGATCTGGATGTTAAAGAGTTTATATTTCTGTTGCAGTTCTTTTTTATTTTTATTATTCAAATAGTATTTATTAAGCACCACCTGCACATTCTAATCTAAGTACTTTAGGCAGTTCACTCTTCAGAGAAAAGATATTTTCTTAGCTTCAGATCTCAAGAAAGATTTCATTTTGAATTTTGTTTTACAGAGCTGCTTCTTTTTGAACTATGATTTTTTTATTATAGTTTATTGTCAAGTTGGTTTCCATATAATACCCAGTGCTCTTCTTTAAAAAAAGATTTTTTTAATTAATAACATTAATTTTATATAAGGAAGTATATATATTGATTTTTGTGCAGGCGTGTCATTTAGATAAATACGGGAAGGTTTATAAAGAACTGTAGTAATCATCTTAAGTTCCGTACAAGGTGTGGTTCACGCTAATACAGCAGTGTGGAGAGAACACGAAACTTCCATTGAGAAGATCCTACTCCGCACACCTGCTCTAAACCTCCTTCTCCACCACATTGTGAGGATGAGAAGAGGAATCGGGGCTCTTTGGGGGCTAAATGATATAAAATGTGCAAATACAACTAAATTATACAACTACATTCTAGGAGGAAATTTTCACTCAACTGATGAAAAAACCACCCCTGGATGGAGTCCCTGCCCCTGAGTGTGGGGCACCTATCCCGAGAGAGTAGTTGAAGCTCTTTGGAGTTAGAAGGTGCTGACTCACCCAGGGTCTTCGAGGACAGTGTGCTCTGGGTTGATGGAATGGGTAGTTAATGAGGAGGGCTGTGTAGGTCGGCCCTCACCCTTTGGGGAAGTCACTTCCTAAGGCCTCATTTCCTCCTCGCTTGCTGATCACCACACTGAGAATGTGTTTTCCTACTATTCAGTGCAAGGCACACTCTTTTCCCACCCATATTTGCAGCTCCTTTGGAAAGATCTAGGTTGCTTTTAATTCCCTTCTCAGTGGCATCTGTTACTTGAAACTAGATCTCGTGTTTTTATAATGTCTAGAATAGACTTCAGTGTATTTCCACTTGTATTAATCTCTGTCTGGCTGAAGAAGGGACATGGATAGAGAGCTAAAGAATCAGGCCCAAAACACCTCTTGAATTACCTCTTAGAGGAGGTTAGAGGAGTTGAAACAGCCACCTGCCTAACTAACCATTAGAAACAGAGACAAGAAACTAGACGATGAGACTTTATTTAAATAAATCCACACCCCCATTATATCACCATCTCTTTCTTTTAATCCCTTTAAACTCTGTCCCAGGGATGCATCATATGTAGTTTTGTGGTGAATATTTGTCCTCTGGCTAGACAGCCAGTTTCTCAGTCACTGGTTGGCCAGGTCCTCCGTGCCTCGTTCCGTGCCCGTTTTCTTTAGCTTTGATCCCCATATGGTTCAGTTTTTAAAGCCTCCTGTTTTATGTTAATATTCTATCAATACCTGAAATATTCAAGTTTACAATCTGCATTCATTGATTTGGTTTCTTTACTAAATATCTCTTCAGTTTCCTTTCACTGTACTTAATATTTAATGATCATTTCTTGTTTTTATCATTTACTGATTTCATGTTGTTACTTTCCACGGATGGAAATTAATTACTCTGTGATGCATCATGTTCTTAATTTGAATTTCCATTTTTTCTTCTCACTTTGAGGTTTTAGCCTTATTTATTAACTTACCACATTGTTACTCCTACTTTTAATATTCAAAAACCAAAAGTTGGAAAAGATTTTTTTTTTGAATCATGAATTGAGACCCTCTCTGTTAAACTGAGAGTTTCCTGGAGACTCAAGTCATCGTTTCTCAGAACACAGCCTCAGTCCTCCACTGGATGGACCCTTCTGCTTCATTCCCTGAGCTGCCCCCACCCTGGATATGATTGCATAGCCACGTGATTAGGCTCCTTGACTCCAGGCGCTCTGGTCACCATACCTTCTCCACACAGTTGATTATAACAGCCTCTTGCAGAAATTAACAACTAGTCGCTTGTGCTTATTGATAGAGTAAACATCTTAGCCTGGAATTCATGATTTTCCTCAATCTCCTGTGGATTTATTACTCAAAACTGTTCTGTTGGTAATGAGGAATGGGGAAGATATTCAGGAAATTTATATTTCAGAACGAGTCATGTTGTTGGCTTTCTGTGTTGAGTGAGGGGGATTTAGGATAAAAAAGATGTGGTTCCTGTAATTGAAGAGCTCATAGATTAGTGGAAGAGGAGACAGATACTCCATTTAATGTAAGCCCTTACAATAGAGTACAATGCCTGTAGAGGTAGAGATATGAAAAGATATAAAAGCGTATATAAAATCCAGTAGCCACCTTCCACCTAGTAGGATGACTACTTAAAAAAACAAAACAACCTCCTTCCAAAACAAACCACAACAACAAAACAAAATAAGCATTGGTGACGATGTGGAAAAATTGGAACCCTCACGCATCGCTAGTGGGAATGTAAAATGCTACAGCCACTGTGGAAAACAGTATGGCTCAAAACTAATAATAGAATGAATAGAATAGAATAGAATAGAATAGAACCATATGATCCAGCAGTTCAGCAGTGCCAGTTCTGGGCATATATCCCAACGAATTGGAAGCATGGTCTTGAAGAGATATTTGTATATTTCTGTTCACAGACCATTATTCACAGTAGCCACAAAGTGGAAGCAACCCACACGTCCACTGGTGGTTGAATGGATTAGCCAAACGTTGCATACACATACCATGAAATATTTTTCAGCGTTAAAAAGGAAGAAATTCTGCAATATGCTACATGGGTCAACCTCGAGAACATTATACCAAATGAAATAAGCCAGACAAAAAAGGACAAATACCATGTGATTCACCTAGAGTAGTCAAACTCATAGNGGGGCGGGGGGGGGGAGAGTCCCTGTTGAATGGATACAGTTTCAGTTTTGCAACAGGAGGGTTCTATGGATGGATCATGGTGACAGTTGCACAGCAGTGTGAACGTAGTTAATACCACTAGGTGTACATTTAAAAATGGTTAAGAGGGTAAATGTTATGTTATATGTATTTAACTACAATTTAAAAAACATAATCTGGTGAGAGCTAATGCTATAGTAGCTACTAAGGAAATAGAAAGCCAGATCACCTGGGCCAGTATGTCATTTCAGTAACTTTGGGACAGCTTGTCGGGCCAATGGGGCATCATTGTTACATCTAATAGTGGGAGTATCTTAACGTATAAATATGCTGTTTAATGTGAGATCCGGCTGTGTGATAGGCATCACGTTCAGCTTCTTAAGCAGCTTCACTGGTTTAAAAATGAGTAGCGGCTCCAGCAGTTCGTGTTTCAACCCAAGAAGCAGTCGGGGTTGCCAAGCAACAGATCACTGCTGTCAAGAGGAGCAAATCCGACATTAATTTTATATCTCTTAAAATGCTAGAAGGAATGTTGAATCTAAATGTTGTCATTTCTACCTACTCTATTTAAAAATACAAACACGCGGACTGTCCAGAACAGTGCTGTGCTGTTTCTACAAGGAGAGTGTTTCCCACAGCTGCTCCCGTGTTTTGTTTTCTTTGCCAAAGCACAACTCGGTCCTTCAGGAGACCAGGGCCAATGTGCGGACTTACACATTATATGAGAAGCTCTCAAGTCCTCAAGCAAAACAAAGGCACTCAATGGCAAACTTTTTCGTTAAGAATGGATTTTTAAACCCAGAGGACTTCTTTTTGCTTAAGCTGGGGGGTGGGGGAGGGGAGACAGTGGTTAGATTACTCATTGTACTTCCGGCACAGAGCAACATAATAAATGAGAGAATATTTCCTTACTAGTGCCTGTGATCCACAGAAGTAGAGCCTGTGGGAAATGTACAAAGTTGAAGTTACTCTACTGGATTGGCCAAGGGAAACAAACCTAAAGAAGAAAGGGGATTCTTTTTCCTTCTAAAGCAAGAGATGTGTGTTTTGCTCTGACTACAGTCTTCGCTGTATTTAACCGATTTCTCTAGAGCAGGATGGTGAGGAATATAATTAGCATATGACTAATTTTGACACTCACTTTTTTTTTCTCTAAATGCCAAAAATCAGATTGGGAAGTCCTAGCCCTGGGACTTCTCAGCCTTAATTCTACCCTTTCCTGCCCGTGTAGTTGACCCATCCAGCACCCAGTCTTCTTAGTTCCTTGCCTGTGTGAATTGCAGTCAACTCCAATTCCACACTAACGGCCCCCACCTATGGGCGAGCCTCTGAATTCTCTGCTCCATATCCTGGTCTGTGGCTATACTTTCCCTCCTTTCCTCTTGCACTCCATTTTCCACAGTGGCTCCTCCAAACCTCTACCACTCTCTGGAATTCCTCTTTAACTGCTTTCCACCCCCTCTCTGTGTTCCTCTTTAGCTCTTTCTTTCCTGTTTCTGTCCAAAGCTGAAGTACTTTCTCTACCTGTGCCTTTGATTCTAGCTCCTTCTGCAACCCACAGACCATTTCTTGAGGTAGAAGACCTGGTTTAGGATCCTGCTGATGTGCTTAGAAGCCGTGTGACCTTGGGAAGTTAATTGGCCTCTCTGTATACCAGCTTCTTATCAGCAAAGATGGTTAGTAGTGTACCCACATCCTACATTGTGAGGAATCAAAGAGACAATGTGTGTAAAGCATGTTGCGCAGTACCTAGCACACAGTTTTGAATCCATGTTCAACTATATGATGCTCAGCCTTAACACCTTCACTTCTCTGCCCCCAGCGCTGGCTCTGGGCCCCGGGACGCCATTCATGTGCCCACTTGCTTCCCGCCTGCAACTTCAGCAGTTGGGCTTTCCCCGCACCACTTCTTTCCTGTGTCCCAGCCTTCCAGGCTTCCATAGCTCTTCTTCCGGAGAGGCCTGACTTGATATTTATGTCTCCCCAATGCTAGCCCAAGAGGTAGCCCCCATCCTCCCAGAGCTCCTTAGACTTTCTTCCTGTAATAGATTTATGTGTCCACGTGGCTAGGCTGTAGCCCCCAGCTGTTCCCTCAAAGTGGGAAACACTCCTCCAGGTGTTGCTGTGGAGGTGTTTTGTAGGTCTGGTTAACATCTGTAATCAGTTGACTCTAAGTAAAGGAGGCTGTCCCCTAGGGTCTGGCTGGGCCTCTTCGAATCATTTCAGTAGCCATAAGAGCAAAGCTGAGGGTTCCCCGAGGAGGAAGAAGTTCTGCCCCAAGGCTACAACACTCCCGCCTTGGAGTTTCTGCCCTGCAGGCCTGGCCCTGTGGATTTTGAACTTCCCAGCCTACATAATTGTATCAGTCAGTTTTTTAAAATATGTGTGTGTGTGTGCACACGCATGAGCGTGTGTATTTCTCTGGGTGTATTTATACATACAGATCTACATATATGCATTTGTCAGAATACATATGTATGAATGTACACACACGTATACATGTGTTCTCTTTCTACTGTTTCCTTGGAGAAGCCTGACTCATTCAGCCTCCCCTCATGTGCATAGACTGCATTGCACCCTGTTTTCTGAATTTCCTCTGCTCTGACAGCTACATGTAGGCAGAGGCCACATCTTTCCAGATGCCTGTCCCACAAGTCAGTCCGGGACCTTGAGCTGAATGAAGAAATGCTGGGAAAAGTCAGAGTGTATACTCTCACTGAGAGTAATAGAAATGAATATGTAAAGAGAGTAACTCTCTTCATTGGCAGATGAGTTCTCATCGCCCCTGTAGATGGAGTCCACAGAGAACAATGTCTCTCTTGCTCCTTGTCTTGGTCATTATGGGCTGAAGCTGGTACATTCACCTTCCACTTTGCCTACTGGCCCCAAAGATATCTGAGGTCATGATTTATCCTTTTCCCTTCTGTGTGACTCATGGTGGGATTTAGCTCCTTAATTTTCCTACACATGCATCTTTGGATAAGAACAGTTTATAAACAGCTGTTAAGAGCTGGATGACTTTTTTCCTACTCCATCCTTCGTAAGAATCTTTCTCTTTCTATAATAGGATTATTTGAAAACTTTTGGCAAGAGATTTGTTTTGAAACCCAGGCTGAGGCCAGATAAGCTCATGAGGATCCTGGTGTAGATTTGCGACGTGCATTTACTCGAAGGTTCAGATTTCTCTTTAATATTACTGTATGACATTTTTATTTTCAGTTTGGAAGTTGGCCTGATTATTGTTCCTGCTATTTCTTTGTTTATTGA
>NW_027532842.1:1761647-1864238 GCF_008692635.1 Crocuta crocuta | reverse complement strand
ATTGCTGAGGGGGCCACCGGTACTTAGAAATCATCTGTAGACACGGCCAGCACTGATAAAGATCCTATTTCTGAGCTGGCATTGTGGTCTATTGTGAGACAATTAGGACTGGTTGCATCTCTTTCTGCATGATGTAATGTATTTTGTCAAAGTTGGAACACGTTGAAACTATGAACTTGGGCAGTTCCTTGAATTGTTTGGATTCGGAGACACTTGAAGATCTAAAAATAACTTCACAGGGAGAGAAATATTATCAGGCATTTCTTCTTTTGGAAGGAGGTCTATTCATTCTGTCTCCTGATTTTTGGGAAATCGTGTGTCCGGTTCTAGTCCCAGGGGAACCCAGTGTGATCAGACAGGGGAGGCCAGCGTTCTGTCTTCCAAGGATCCTGTCCAGTCCTTGTGCATCCCTGCACCTAAGAGAGAAGGGCTTGGCACCAAAAAGAGATGTAGGAAGCTGAACCAAAGGGGATCATTACAGCTTTAGAGGGACACTCTCAACATAGGACTGAGAAGGCAGGAGGAGGGGTTGTAGTTACACAGAGGAGGGCAAAGAAAGGCTCAGGATATGGAGGTGGTCTGGGTTTGAACTTGAATCATCCAATGGGACATTAAGCAATCATATCCCCACCTGAATGTAAGCTTTGTGCACTAATCGCCCCCTCAGGGTGAACAGGGGTGGATATGATTGCCACACAAAGCCTAGAAGAGAGCCAGGATGTTATGTTGAGTTTCCCCATCCTAACACCAGCTTGGGCTGGCTTTGGTCTCATAGGCCTTAAAAGACCTCATAGAGCTTAGAGCCAGGCATTGTGGATGTTAATCCCAACTTTGTAAGACAAGACCTATGAAATCACCTTGTACTTTAGTCATTCCATGTGGAAAATGGGAATAATAATTTAATTCTTTTGTTATGCAGTGTAGTTTTAAATATTTTTAACCTTTATTTATTTTTGAGAGAGGGAGTGCAAGCAGGGAGGAGCCAAGAGAGAGGGAGACCCAGAATCCAAAGCAGGCTCCAGGCTCCCGAGGTGTCAGCACAGAGCCCAATGTGGGGCTTGAACTCATGAACCATGGGATCATGACCTGAGCCAAAGTCAGACTCTTAACTGACTAAGCCACCCAGGCGCCCCTATGCAATGTAGCTTTAAAGATGGGCATTACAGGGATGGCTGGGTGGCTCAGTTAACTGTCCAACTCTTGATTTCAGTTTAGGTCATGATCTCACGGTTCATGGGATTGAGCCCTGCAATGGGCTCTCCACTGACAGCACAGATCCTGCTTGGGATTCTCTCTTTCCCTCTCTTGCCTTCTCTCTCTCTCTTTCAAAGTAAGTAAAATTTAAAGATGGGCACTATAAATTCAAACTATTGAGACTACACCAAAATGAAAATTTTTGCACAGTGAAGGAAACTGGCAACAAAACAGTAAGACAGTCTACTGAATGGGAGAAGATATTTGCAAATGATATATTTGATAAGGGGTTAATACCCTGAATATATGAAAAGCTTATACAACTCAACATCAAAAAATAATCCAATTAAAAGGTGGNCAACCATTCTTATTTAGGACAAAATTACTTTCTTTTACCCTCAAAAAAATGTATTTTCATTTCTTACATCTTTTTTATGTATCTCTCAGTTTCCTATATACAGGATTGCTTTCCTTATTTTCCATTAGTCTTAAGTATACACTTAATAGAATTTTAACTTAGGAAACCTTAGTCTCCAATTGAGGACTTAGTAACCAATTGAGAGGTGTTTACACTAGAATTTTTGAACCAACCTCCAGTGGGCCCACGAACCAATTAAGCATAAACCATCTTTTTCAAAAGGTCCAAATAGTTTTACTTTTTCTGCAATAGAAGCTGAAAACTCAAACCTATGTTTAGTAATCATGCATTCTATCTGGATAGAGGGCATACAATTTAAGCCAGACATGTTTATGGGCCCACCGGACTTTTCTTAAGTCATCCCGTAGGCGCTGATCTTCAAACTCGTTAATCACCTGTGCTTGGAGTTTGGGAATGATGGGAGGGGTCATCCCAAACATGATTTCAAAAGGAGTTAATCCCATCTGGTAGGGGAGTTGTACACCCGATAGAGTGCAAAGGGGAGGAGAGCCACCCAGTCTCCGCCAGCCTCCAAGGTCAATTTAGTTAAGGTCTCTTTTAAGGTTCTATTCATTTTTTATCTGCCCTGAACTCTGGGGTCTGTATGCACAATGTAATTTCCAATTAATCCCCAGGGCCGTGGCTAAATTCTGGCTGACCTTGGACACAAATGCAGGTCTGTTGTCTGACCCTATCATCTGAGGAAAGCCATACCTTGTGAAGATGTCTTCTAGGAGTTTCTTGGCCATGATCTGGGAAGTTTCATGTTTGGTTGGGAATGCTCGGTGGGCCGTGATTCCTTAGCCCTTTGGTAGGTGTCCCTCTTCATCAAGGGCCGTTATGCCGAGCGAGTCGGCGCCAGCACCCTGGTGCACCTGGTGGCCGTGCTCGAACATCCCACCATGGAGATCCCAGAGCTGGCGGGCAACGGCCCATGACAACAAGATGCGGATCATCCCCCGCTACCTGCAGCTGGCCATCCGCAACGACGAGGAGCTCAAGAAGCTGCTGGGCGGCGTGATGATCGCCCAGGGAGGCATCCTGCCCAACATCCAGGCCGTGCTGCCACCCAAGAAGAACAGCGCCACCGTGGGGCCGAAGGCGCCCATGGGCAACAAGAAGGCCACCTAGGCCTCCCAGGAGTACTGAGGGGCGCCCGCACCACAGCCGGCCCCCCTTGCCAACGTCTTAGCCCTCGTTGACGGGAATTGCTGGAGACAAGGTTGAATCCCTGCATCTGGTGTCAGTGGTGTCTCATGCAGGCGATGTTCATCCGCCAGCCCTAAAGTGAGCACATGTATTGGCTGCCCAGCCTGGTCTAATACCCTAGTCCCTTCGGCCGAAAAAATGAATCTGAGCTCCCAGCTTGGTCAGCATATCGCGGCCTAGTAAGGGGTAGGGGCAATCTGGGATGACCATAAAGGAGTGGGGTACCCGTCCCACACCAAGGTCCACCGTTCTTCGGGTAGTCCATGGATACTGTTTTCATCCCTGTGGCTTCCTGGACCCAGGATGTCTTGTTTGCCCGGGGGCCAGCAGGTTGTAGGAGCACAGAATGTTGAGCCCCCAGTGTCCACTAGGAACTCGGTGGGCTTCCCCTCCATTTTTAGTTACCCTGGGTTTGGGGAGGGGTGCCGAACCCGTCTCCCCTAGTCACTGTCATCTCCCATTACTAGAATGGGAGCTTTCGATTTTCTCTTGGGACACTCCCTGGACCAATGCCCTTCTTCTTTACAGTAGGCACATTGGATTTTGCCCAGGCGGGGGCGTCCTTTAACCCTTTGGGAGTGTTTCTTACCTTCTCCTGAAGCCAGCTGTTTGAGGTGTCTTTTTCGGTCCTCTGGTTCAGCAGTCGCCACAAGCAGGATCTTGGCTAGACTTTGGTTTTGTCTTTTTTCAGCTCTTATCCGCTTATCCTCTGCACTTTCCCTATTACTGTACACCCTTTCTGCCACGACCACTAGATCTTGGAGGCTCTTTTCCCTAGACGTTCTAGTTTCTGAAGTTTTCTCCAAATGTTGGGAGCAGACTGATTGACAAAAGCCATGGCCACCGCAGCTAAGTTTGCTGGGGGCCTCTGGATCTATAGGGGTGCACTGGCGGAATGTCTCTATTACTCTCTTAAGGAATGCTGCGGGGCTTTCCTCTGGTCCCTGACTGACAATGTAGGCTTGCGAGCCGCAGCCTTGAGACCTGCCAACAGAGTCTGGCGGTAGACTAAGAGACTCTCCTTACCTTCAGCCAAGTTGTAGTTCCAGTCTGGCCATGCCAGGGGAAACCCAGCGTCATTTTGAGCCTGGTCAGTAGTGGGAACTCCAGTGGGCCCAGGAACCAATTTTCTGGGTTCAGACTGGATTACTTTCCATTCCTCAGTACTGGACATGCCGGGAGCCACACTGGCCTCTCTGGATGGCAGTCACAGCAAGGAAATGGCAGTGTTTGCATAGCTTCAGCCATGAGAAATGAAAACTGGTATCTCCTTCTGCTACTACTGGCTCGTGTTGGAAATAAGCCTGCTGGTATTGACCAGGCCTCATAATATTTCATATTAGACCCATATTCTGAACACAGACTGAATACAGATACCTCATAAGGAAAAGTATATTCCTGCCTTTTCAAAAGAGACTTTAGATGAAAGCTCTGTGGGCAGTTGTCAAAAGGCTCTTCCTATGGGCCTTGCAGACCCGAGACTTAGACAATAAAGGGGGTTAAGAACACAAGTTACAATTGAGCCTGGCCCCGAGACCAAGAGCTTAATTTAAAGTTAAGGTACAGATAAGGGCAGAACATAAGTTATTACATATATTTTTGCTAACTGCTGAAGCATAGCAGTCTTTTCCTCAAGGCCTATATTCCATAAACATTTTTTCTTATACTGGCAGCTGGGATGAGGATAGATAAGAGTAACTAAAACATAACCCAGGCGCAAAGACTGACATATTTATGGCCCCCATTGTGCTTGCACATTCAGCATCAAGGAAAAGGCTTCCTCAAGCAATTTAGGAACAATCCTAATATATATTTTATAAATAATTAGCCCCTGTAAAAATTCTGTCTTCTGATGTCATATTATCATTGAACCTTAAAATAAAGACACCAAAACCCGACAGGACAGAAATGCCTGCCTGGTGATCAGAAAGAATCTCGGGGCTCTCTCACTCTCTCTCTCGCCGACACCGTCCATCCTTCAGGGACCCCTGGACCTGTCAGAGCCGGCGCGGCCTCCGACATGAACAGAACCTGCAACAATTACTGGCAGTCATCCCAGGTGGCTGATGAGTGAACAGAACAGTTTCTAAGGAGTTAATAATGGCACGGGGATTCTCCGAGAATGGAGCGTTTTGAGACTTCTAATTGTACAGATTATTTGTGGCGAAGGGCCAGTAACGGTGGGGCTGGTTGCCCTGATCATCAAGGGGCCTGTAGCTCTCAGGGGCAAGACAGTTGAGTCCAGTCCCTCAGGTGTCATTCCATAGCGGCTTCGGGTCCCTTGGGCGGGGCCCATTTCCCCAGGGCCGCTGGGTCCGGTGGGGCAGGGGGCGCCGGTGGTTCGGGTGGCGCCTTTGTTCCTCTTGCTGGGCCCTGTGGAGGAGGTTGCCTAAGGAGGGGGAGAAGTTAATTTTTCCTCCGTTCTGCCCTGTAAGAAAGGGTAGAGCGGCCCAGAGGGTTTAGTTTCCTTTTTCGGCGGCTCCAAAGCCCGGGAGGGCGGGTGCTTTTCAGCCACCGCCAGGATGTCAGGTTTCTGTGGAGGCAAGAAATTTTTAATCCAAGGGGGTGGGTTATCAACCATATCAGCCGAAACCATGATGTCCGGTGGCCATCTCACATTGAAAGTGGGCCATTCTGTGCTGCAGTAAGTTTAAAATGGACCCTTCCTAACAATCACTGAGAGGTTATGGACTAACATTAAGTCTAGGGGTTCGGATGAAGTCTGTCTCATAACGTCAGTCTCAGTCACAAGGTAATAAACACCAACAGAGAAAATCGACAATTCGACACAGACATACACAGAGAGAGAGACCGATAACAGAGTTCGCTGCGCACAGACACAGACACACAGAGACCGATAACAGAGTTCGCTGCGCACAGACACAGAAGGCTAGCCAACAGAAAAAGACGCCGGCCTCACGCCGGTTCGCGGTAGCGACCCGCTCCGTCTTTTTACCAGATGGGCCAAAAAAGACCCCAGATGGGCCGTAAAAGACCCCAGATGGGCTAACTAGCCCCAGATGGGCGCTGGAGGACGTCTCCTCGGTCCCGACTGACCGCTCTATAGCGCGTCCGCCAGAGCCAATACAGTCACTGATACAGATTCCGCGCGGCAGAAACCGAAACAAACAGATAGACAGAAACCGACGCTGAGACAAACAGATAGACAGAGCCGGCTCACTTACCGATTGGTCGTAGGAACAACCCGTTGACTTGGGGTCTGGTGGGTCTGGGGGGAAAATCCCGGACGAGCCCCCAAATGAAACGCCCAGAGTTCGAGAGACCCCAAAAACAGACCACCAGAGACCAGAGTCAAAGCCAATCGGCAAGGGTCGTGTATTTGCAGGTTCGAACCTGGACCTCCGCGCACTCCGTCGCCGGTGACGCTGAGAGGCCCCGAACAAAGTCTTTGTAGCCTTTTTANTGGCTCTTCAGTGGCAGAGGACCTGAATAGGCATTTTTTAGAGGAAGTTATACAGGTGGCCAACAGACACATGAAAAGATGTTCAACATCACCAACCATCAGGAAAATCCAAGTCAGAACCACAATGAGATATCACCTCACACCTGTCCGAATGGCCAAAACCCAAAACCCAAGAAACAGCAAGTGTTGGTGGGGATGTGGAGAAAAAAGATCTCTTGTGCACTGTTGGTGGGAATGCAGCTCTTACAGCCACCTTGGAAAACAGGTTCCTTGGAGGTTCCTCAAAAAAATAAAAAAACAGATTTACTATATGATCCAGTAATTCCAGTGCTAGGTATTCACCCAAAGAAAACAAAAACACTGAGGTGCTTTGGTAACTTACTTGGTTGAGTGTCCAACTTCGGCTCATGATCTCACAGTTCGTGGGTTCAAGCCCTACGTTGGGCTCTGTGCTGAGAGCTCAGAGCCGGGAGCTTGCTTCAGACTCTATCTCTGTCTTACCGGCTCGTGCCCACTGTCTCTCTCAGAAATAAAATAAAAAATTTTAAAAAAAGAAAACAAGAACACTAATTTGAAAAGATATATGCACCTCTGTGTTTATTGCAGCATTATTGCAAGTTTATTGCAGCATCAATGGAAGCAACCCAAGGGTCAGTCCATTGATAGATGAATGGATAAAGAAGGTGTAGTATATATACATACACATATACTATACAAAGTGGAATATTATTTGACCATAAAAAAAGACTAAAATCTTGCCATTTGCAATGATACTGATGGTCCTAGACAGTATAATGCTAACTGAAACAAGTCAGTAAGCGAAGGACAAATGCCATATGATTTCAAGTCATATGTGGAATTTAAAAAATAAAACAGATGAACAAAGAAAGTAAAAAAACAGATTTAAATTTAGAGAACAAATTGGTGGTTGCCAGAGGGGGTGGTGGATGGGTAGGGGGATGGGTGAAATTGATGAGGGGGATTAAGAATACACACCATATGAGCATTGTACACCTGAAGCTAATATAACACTATATGTTAATTATGGTTGAATTAAAAAAAAAAAGAAAAAATGGGTACTACAAGAAAACTATGAGCCAATACCCTGGTGATGATAGTTACAAAAATCGTTAACAATATACTAGCAAATGGAATTAAAGAGCATATTAAAAAAAGACCATACAGCCTGAGCAACATACCCAACATATGGTTCAACATACCCAAATCAATAATTGAGATATACCACATTAACATAATGAAGGATAAAAATTATAAGATTATTTCAATAGATGCAGAAAAAGCATATGAAAAATTCAGCATCCATTTGTGATTTAAAACTCTCAACAAATTATAAAAGGAATGTACCTCAACATAATAAAGGCCATGTTTGGCAAGCCCACAGCTGGCATCATACTCAGTGACAAAAAGGTAAAAGCCTTTCCTTTAAGATCATGAACAAGACAAGATACTCACTCTTGCCATTTCTATTCAACTTAGGACTGAAAGTCCTAGCCATGGTAATTAGGCAAGAAAAAGAAATAAAAGGTGTCCAAATTAGAAAGGAAGAAGTAAAATTATCTATTTGCAGATGGCATTCTATCATGTATAGAAAGCCCTGAAGATTTCACCAAAAAAACTGTTAGAACTAATGAATGAATTTAGTAAAATTACCATATACAAAATCAATATAGAAAAACCAGGTCATTTTTACAAACTAATAACAAACTATTCCTAAAAGAAAAATTAAGAAACCAAACCCATTTACAACACCATCAAAAACATTAAAATACTTTTTAAATTAAATGTAACCAACTTACTTAACCAAGGAGATGAAAGATCATGAAAGATGAAGGATGTAAACTTATAAGACACTGATGAAAGAAATTGAAGAAGATACAAATAAATGGAAAGATATTCCATGTTCATGGATTGGAAGAATTAATATTATGAAAATGTCCATGTTGCCCAAAGTGATCCATAGATTTATTCTGATATCTATCAAAATCCAGTGACATTTTTGTCAGAAAAAGAAAAAACTATCCTAAAACTTGTGTGGAACCACAAAAAGATCCCAAATAGCCATGCAGTGTTGAGAAAGAAGAACAAAGCTGGAGGCATTTGATTTCAATTTGACTTCGTGATTTCAAGCTATATTACAAAGTTATAGCAGTAATAAACATAGTATGTTAATGGCATAAAACAGACACTCATGTACCTATGATCAATTAATTTAGGGCATAGGAGCCAAGAATATACAATGGGGAATGGATAGTTTCTTCAATAAATGGTGTTGGAGAAACTGGACCCCTATCTTACACCATACACAAAACTCATCTCAAAGTGGATTAAAGACTTAAGTTTTATGACTGTCTTACGTGTGAAACAACAAAAGAAAAATTAAGTGTTCTATCTTAAACTAAAAAAAAAAAACCCTTCTGCATAGCAGAGGAAACTATCAACAAAATGGAAAGGCAGCCCATGGAACTTAATTGCTACCACATGTCTCATGAGGGGTTAATATCCAAAATATGTATGGAACTCCTCTTACTCAATAGCAAAAAACCAGAAACCCAATTGGAAAGTGGACAAAGAATCTGAATAAACATTTTCTAAAGTCATACAGATGACCAACAGGTATATGGAAAGGTAGTTAACACCATTAATCAGGTTAATACAGTCAAAACCACAATGAGATATCACTTCACACCTATCAGGATGGCTTTTTTTCAAAAAAGCAAGAGGGACACCTAGGTGGCTCAGTTGGTTAAGCATCTGACTTCGGGTCAAGTCATGATCTCACAGTTTGTGTTATCAAGCCCTGTGTCTGGCTGTGCACTGACAGCCCAGAGCCTGCTTGGGATTCTCTCTGCCCCCCTCTTGGAACCCCCCCCCAAAATAAATAAACATTTTTTTATAAGGATAAGAGATGACTAATGCTGGTGAGCATGTGAAGAAAGGGAATGGATCTCTTGTGTGCTATTGATATGAATATAAACTGGTACAGCCACTAAGGAAGAAGTATGGATGTTCCTCAAGAAGTTAAAAATAGAGCTACCATTTGACTTAACAATCCTACTTTGGGTATGTATCCAAAGAAAATGTGAAGGCAATATCAAAGAGATACCTGCACTCCCATGTTCATTGCAGAACTATTTATAATAGCCAAGATATAGAAACAACCTAAGTGTCCATCAAAAGATGAATGGATAAAGAATTGTGATATTTACACACACACACACACTGGAATAATTCATGCACAAAAATGAAGGAAATTCTATCATTTTTGACAACATGGATAAACCTGGCCAGCATTACGCTAAGTGAAACATGCCAGACAGAGAAAGACAAATACTGTATGATCTTACTTACATATGGAATCTAAGAGAATGGATAACATCAATTTCATAAAAACAGAGAAGAGAAAGGTAGTTGCCAGGGACTCAGAAGAGGGGGAAATGGGGAGATGTAGGTCACAGAGTACAAACTCTCAGTTATAAGAAGAATAAATTTTGAGAATCTAAATAGTGACTGTAGTTCTTGATATGGTATTGTATATATACTTCAAAGTTGCTGAGAGTAGATCTTAACCATCCTCAATCACAAAAGAAAAGAAAAGAAAAAAGAAAGAAGGAAAGAAGGAAGGAAAGAAAGAAAGACAGAAAAAGAAAGAAAGGAAAGAAAGGAAGAAAGGAAGAAAGAAAGAAAGAAAGAAAGGAAGGAAGGAAGGAAGGAAGGAAAGAAGGAAGGAAGGAAGGAAAGAAGGAAGAAAGGGAAAGGAGAAAGGGAAAGCAAAGGAAAGGAAGAAAGAAAAAGTTAACTGTGTGAGGGTACAAATGTGCTAATGATCTAGGTAATCATTCCATGATGTATAACATATCTGATCATCACGTTGTAACACTGGGGGAAAACAATATATTCAACAAATGCTTTCCAAGGCTACTTGCTATCTGCCACACACTTTGTACAGCAATAGACAGCAACCTGAAAAGACCTCATCTCCACTTCCTGAGAGCTGCAGTCTGGTGACGAGATCCACAATGAAGCAAACATCTGTAAGATGCTATAATGGAGGTGTGTACTGAGAAAGTGAGCCTTTTGACAAAGTATGTAGTTTGCTTGGGACATCTGAAAGGTGGTGGAAGAAGAGGAGACAAGCCTGAAAGAACAGCAGAATTTATCAGATGGGACAGAGGGAAGAGCAGTGTGCATTCACAGAGGCCTGATGTGTGGGAAGCCAGAAGGGCTAGAGCCTGAATGGCTCACTGCCATGCAAGACATTCAGTATTAAAGGCAATGGAAGGAGGCAGTGGAGACCATGGAAGGTGCAGCAAGGAATGGCTCAGAGTTGTGAATTAAAGAAGAGCACATGAGTGGCAGTTTAGGGAGTGGATTGGGGAAGGTGAAACTCCAGGAAAGGAGACCAGAAAGAAGCCAGGGAAGGCTGGCAGGCGCCATTACGGGGCAGTGGCCAGATGTAGAAGAAGGGTTAGGTCTTTGGTATTATCACACTTTCTAAGTTGTAGAGTACCCTAGAATGTCAGGATAAAAGCAGGTATCTTTGCATGTACATGAACTCTCAATACTGTTGAGTTTTCATAATATCCTTGTAACTTCTTTCTTCCCTTCACAACCTGGTGATGTTTGGTGCAGGAGACCTAGCTTCAGCCTATCTCGGTTTTCAACATAGCTTCCTCACTAAGCTCAGTCATTTCTAGCTCTTCATTTAAAGTAAGAAATGTGCAACTCTTTTTTTCACTGGAGCACTTAGAAGTCATTGTAGGGCTATTCATTGGCCTAATTTCAGTACTGTGTCTCAGGAAACAGGGAGGCCTGAGAAGAGGGAGGGAAATGGGGGAACAGCCAGTCGATGGAGCAGTCAGAACACACACACCATTTATTGCTTAATTTCACCTCCTTATAGTGGTGCTTTCATGGTGCCCCCCAAAGCAATTAGAGAAGTAACATCAAAGATCACTAATTACAGATCACCATTACAAATCATAATAGAAAAGTTAGAAACATTACAGGAATTACCAAAATGTGACACAGAGACACAAAGGGAGCAAATAAATGCCATTGATAAAATGGCACCAGTAGACTTGCTCTATGCGGGGTTGTCACACACCTTCAATTTGTGAAAAGCAAAGACAAAACAAAACAAAAAACTGCAATATCTGCAAAGCACAATTTAAGAAAAAGGAAGCTCAATAAAACCAAGCAACCTGTATGTAGTCCACATCTCCATGGCCTCTCACCCTAGAATACTCGTGTTTGGCAGACAGATCATAGACCACTGCTGGGGGAGAAGCTACAGTTTTGTTTTTCAGTAAAAAGGCAGATGTCAAGCTCTTGGACAGGGAACATAGCAGCCAGAGAGACCATTTTTAATATACTTGAGTCAGATAAAGCTCTACTCCACTCTCAGATATCCAGGGTTTTTTCACTCAGAGTCAAGCCAGGGCTCTAATGGAAGTGTCCGCCATGTCATGGGGCCCTCCTCCTCCCTGAGTATCTTTCTTGCTCACTCTGCTTTTACCATTCAGCCTCCTTGCTCTTTGTTTTGCCCACACATCAGGCTCATTCCTGCTTGAAGCCTCCCAAGGTCTTCCCCCCAGACCTTCAGTTCCTCTTTCAAGTTGCCCCTTCCCAAATGAGACCTGCTCCAATCACCCCATTAATGACAGCCTTCACCTCCCGGCACACCCAGACCTCTTCGTTGTTTAGCTCTAGCATTTTTCACCATTTGGCATGCTTACTGGTTACTTGTATTTAATTTATACTCGTAATTTACTTAATTTTGTGTGTACTGATTGTCCTTGTCTCTTTTATTCACTGATGTATCCCAAGTGCCTGTGACAGTTTGTGGCATGTAGTAGGCCCTCAAATAGGTGTTGAGTGGAATTCACTAAGGACTCACTGTGTCTGCCTTTATGATATTCCTTGTGCGTTTCTTGGGGATGCCATGAAGAGAATACCATGGTGGTATTTCAGAGTCCTTGAAGCCCCAGGTTACAGTTTTATAGATTAAGTCATAGTAACAATACCAGTACAGTTAATAGTAACACTGGCATTGAGCTCTAAGCACGTTCCAGTCATGAAGGTAGCTGTTATTATCCCTATTTTATACATAAGGAAATCTGAGGCCTATAAAGTTCGGAAAATGAACAGAGTATGGTTTTGAACCCAAGTCGTATGGACTCAAAAGCCCTGTTTTGACCAGGATGGCATCGTATGCCTCCTGCCCTGGGTTGATGTTCACCTGAGCCAGCAGGCAGTGCTGCTGCTGGAGCTCAGCTAGCAGAGTATGGGCACAGACGCTTGCTCAGGTAGGACAGCCCGATGAGGTCGGGCCCACTCCCTCCGTGGCCATGGCAGCAGCAGGGCAGAGAGGTATCTTTCAGAGGGACACGAGCCACCTTGCGGCATCTGTAGGACACATGGCATCGAGGACAGGGGCCAGGCTTTCTGGGAGCGCCCGGGAGTGGGTGGGAGTGGGGGGCATTGCTCTGGAAGATGCCTGACTACACTCTTGAGCCAGAGAAGCCTGGCCCCCCACTCATTTCCCACTTGCTTGACCATCCCTCTCCATGACTTTAAACAAAGATTATTTTTCTTGTTTCACCACAAAAGCAGTACATGTTCACGTAGGGACTTTAGAAAATACCAGTGTGCACCCAGTACAAAATAAAATCCATAATTCTCCCATCCAGAGATGTTGATAATGAACAGAAGGATTACAGCTCATATTTGTTGGGCGCTTACTGCGCTCTAAATGCTGCACCAAGCACCTGATGCAGATTTTCTCATTTAAAAAATTCTCCCACAAGCCTGTGAGGTAGGTGTCATTTCCTCCATTTTACTGATGAGAAAATGAGGCACAGAGCAGTTCTGTGACCTCCCAAGGCTACACTGCTGGTAAGTCCTACACCCAGGCTTCAGTCAAATCTTAAAGTGACTCCAGAACATGTATTTTATGTACATGTATGTGGATACTTTTAAAATACAAATCTATAGATGTAAACGTCGTAATTCAAACACAAGACTAGCAGGACTAACAGAAATTAATTGGTGAGTGGCTGTGGGCAGTGGCTAATAAATACAGGGTTTCTTTTGGGGACCATGAACTGTTCTAAAATTATGTAATGGTGATAGTCTCAGAACTCTGTAAACATACTAAAAACTGTTGAATTGTACTATTTAAGTGGGTGAAGTTGATGCTATATAAAATTGTAACTCAATAAAGGTATTTTAAAAAACTCAGCTAAGTCAACACAAATCCCTTAAAAACTAATGCATAAGCAGTTTTGCTGGCAATGAGCCAAAAGCATATGAATAATATTTTGGAATAAGAATGAAAAATTATCAAAGTCATGTCAAAAGTGAAGATTAAGATGGTATTAAGGTGTGGCTCAGTTGGTTGACTGTGTCCGACTTCAGCTCAGGTCATGATCTCACTGTTCGTGGATTCAAACCCCATGTTGGGCTCTGTGCAGACAGCCCAGAGCCTGGAGCCTGCTTCAGATTGTGTGTCTCCCTCTCTCTCTGCCCCTCCTCCACTCATGCTCTGTGTCCATCTCTCAAAAATGAACAAACGTTAAAAAAAATTTTTTAAAGTTCTTTGGTAGCTATACATTTATTAATATGGACAAATATTTACTACATCACTGGGGGAGAAAATAGTTGGGGACCCTTCTTCTACTTTAAAAAGTTAAATGACTGACACTTATTATTATCATCTTAATACCACCTTTGAAAAACTTTTTTTAAACATTTTTATTCATTTTTGAGAGACAGAGAGAGACAGAATGCCAGCAGTAGAGGGACAGAAAGAGAGGGAGACACAGAATCCAAAGCAGGCTCAAGGCTCTGAGCCATCAGCACAGAGCCCAATGCGGGGATCGAACTCATGAACCTGTGAGGTCATGACCTGAGCTGAAGTCGGTGGCTTAACTGACTGAGCCACCCAGGCGCCCCTTGGTCATAATTACTTTTAAAGAAAAGCTCTGCCCAAGTTGCAAATACACAGGGCAATTATTTAGATTCATATCTGTTTTCATTGGTTTCAACACGCAGCACCAGTGTTTTTTTACATCCTGACTTCCTCATTCTTGTCCTCCACCATCTCTGACTAGTGTGGGTCCTGGGTCTCTGAGACAATGAGTGGATGGGGCAGAGGAATAACGATCCTCCCCTTCCCCTGGGCCCTCTCTCCATCAGCCAGCATTCCCTAGGCTGGCTTTTCTCTATCAAGTGTCACCTGCACAGTGATTAGCAACTGCTTTTCCAAACATTTGGTTGAAATGTTAGGTTGTCTGCACTCATGATTGTCGGTGTAGAGAGTTTTCTTCTTTCTCTGAGTTTTCACAGATGAAACAGCACACTCATATTTATGAGTATATGCATCTTTCCTAAATGAGGACAGTATCCTCACTTAAGAATAAATGAGGGAAAATGTTAAATTTAGAGTCTTCAGACTTTTAGGAATAAGCCAAGAAGAGATTGACGCCCACATAATGAGAAGGTAATCTTCTCCTGGGGGTGCTGGTTCCTGAAGACTCTCTGGGCTGTTCTGAGCACCACTGTATTTTCTGGCACTGCTCACAGACTGTTGTGAGCCAAGGAAAACATGACTTTGCTGTGAGGTTGACCTCTCTGCAGTCCCATGTCCTGTCAGACAGTGTGCCAGCGATAGTGAAGGAGAACAGGAATTAGCCCCAAATGCCGTGGCTAATTTTGGAATGGCTTCCTTTTGTAGAAAACCAACTTGCTAGTGCTTGGTAGTGTTCTGAACAAGTTGTTCTCCATCCTAAGTGATGGAATGACGTCTACTGGCGTGGACGATGATCACCCAAAGGTATTTGTTGGTTTGATTGTTTGCCTCTGGCTGCCTATGTGCCCTGTTAGGTGATTAGAAACCACCAATCAATGGAAAATGCTCTGCTGAGCTTGATGACACATCATCTGCACAGGTGGTACTTGAAAATACAACAAAGCCGATGTTCATTCTTATCCCAAGCTTGACATTATGCTTCTGGACTACTGGTATACCTGCTGGAGCAAGTCCGGATCCATGTGCACTAGGTATCAGGAGGGGAACAGAATGAGCATTAGGGTCCCCCAACCTCTTCAGGGACCTGAAAAAATGAATCCCATTCTAATTCTGAACTAAATTCGTTGCTAGAATAAAATATATTCACTCTTGAGGAAATTAAAGCATAGCCAACTTAATTACACCTCATACTGAATCTTAACCAGTTATCTTTTTTCTCAGTCACTAAATGTCAAGCTCCCAATCACATGACCAGCCCTGGAATACAACTATGAGAGACCGGGCTTCAAGGTGCTTCCAGTACAGTGTAGGGGAATAGATAGGAGGAAGTGTTTTCATGATAGTACGGTTAGTGACAGGATAGGGATAAATAGAAGGTATTCTGGAAGCACAGGGGAGGGGTGCCTCACTATGATGGAATGGGGTGCAGAGAAGCTTCCTGACATGGGCCTTGAAGGGTATGGAGGAATTAGCCAGGCAGACAGGGGACAGAGAGGCACATCCCAGCAGAAGTTATACCTAGACATATGCTACTGGGGGACGTTCCAAGTAGCTCAGGGCAACTGGAGCCTTGGGAAGAAGGTGTAGTTATGCAAGGATGTAGGAACCCCGTGACAAAGAGCTTTGTGTGCAGAACGAACTTGGGTCTTCCCAGCCTTAATCAGAGCTGCAAATACATATTTAGTAGGAGTAACGTACTTCATTTATTTTCTTTCCCTTGCACCCTTTTGGTCAAAGATGCTTAAGTGTTAATGAGACAAGATAGAGAGTCAAGCGGTACTTAGCCAAATACGTAGTGAGTATTGAATTTGTGTTAAGAAACGAGTCTAGGTGCTATGAGTATTCAAAAAACAATCATATTGCTAGTTAAATTTTATTATATGCTTCCTGCCATCTGAAAAAGCTCCCAACATAAATGCGTGTCTAGTTTTCTTAAGCTGACATGCCATTTAGGGAACCGTGTGTGTACGTGTGCATGTATGTATTTTGACCAATAGTTTTACACATACATGTATCAATCAGTGGTGCTCAAACTTTAAAGTGCACCGGAATCACATGGAGGACTTGTTCAAACAATTTTCTGGGACCTGTTCTTAGTGTCTCTGATTCAGAGTATTTGAGGTGGAGCCCCCGAATCTATGTTCCCAGTAATAAGGTCCTAGGGGACGCTTATGCTGCTGGCCCAGGGACCGCTGATATAAGTCCAAGCAAATTGTAAAAGTTCAGATGTTTATGGCGCAGTCAGAATAGAATAAGGTGAATCACAAGTGAATATTATACCTGTTCTTAGAGGAGAGAAAATCCATATTGTCAAGCATGAGCCAGGAGGCCATGTTGGCTTGTAGGGACAGCCCAGCAAAGCAAGGAGAGAAGGGATTTTGCTTCAAGGGACAGTAAGCTAGTTATCTTGGCTGATGCAGAGAATGCTTGGCTATGAAATAAGGGAAAAATTAACAGAGAATATTAGACTGGGAAGGAGTAGTGAGTGACGTGTCCACATGGGTCTTTAACAAAGCCAAAATATTTGTGTCTTGAATAATAGGCTTTCAGAAAGTCACTCTCAGGTCCTCAGAAGCATTACAGTTGAGCTTAGCAAGACATTCTCTAAGTCCTGAGTTAGATGAACAAAGGTCGGGATAAACCAGAAGCACTAACACAAGCAGAAAGCTGTTGCATTTTTCTAGATGTAAGGTGATGAAGACTCGTGTCTAACTTTTGTGTGTGGAAATACTAATAGAAAAGAAATAAAATGAAAAAGACACAGATAAAACTAGGGAGAGCTTATAATTTAATAGGAGAGACAGGACGGATTGGTCAGTCTTCCTTCTCATTTCTAAGTACGGCATTCCATTTATCGTCATCGCTTAATATATTGTTCACTGAACAGATAAATGACTTACAGGCTAACTGCAAGAACATTTTCCCTCTCTCTCTTCTTATCCAAAAAATGGGGATTACATAGCAAGTCTATCTCTGGGTATAACACAAATAAACAAAATAATTGGTAGAAGCTACTTTCATCATCCAAAAGTCTGAATATGATTATCACCGCTAATGACAGAATGAGAAATCAGGCTCTCATGTGGATTTAAATTGGCTCAGAGTAGGAAATTTGTGCAGCTTCCCCACATAGAAAGGAGTTAATGGGGTGCCTCAGGAATTGGTGCCTAACATTTGAAATAATGAGTTGAAGAAAAGTAGCTAGCTCATTGAAGTAGTGGATGACACAACATTATGTAGGCTGAGAAGAACCACAGAGAATTCTACAAAATAATTCCAGAAGGATCTAATCAAACAGTATGACCAGAAAACAGGGCAGCAGCTCCATTTTAATGAAGATAAATGACTTGCTTAGAACAAGAAATAGGTTCAGTTTCCTCTGCATGTTGATTAATCAAGAGATATTAGAGGGAAAGGCGGTGTCTCATGGTAGCCAGCACGTGCACTGGAATGCCAGAGCACCATGTGTATTCGTTTGTTTGTTTATTGGTCTGTTCAGCGGATTATTCATTCAGCATACCCTTACTGCCTGTGTGTCACAGAAGTGTGCCACATGCTAAGGGGAGTAAGGAACAAAAGTAAATTGGGACACAGCCCCTATTTTTAAAAAAATTTTAAATGTTTATTTATTTTTGAGAGAGAGACAGACAGACAGACAAAGAGAGTGTGGCAGAGGGGCAGAGAGAGAGGGAGACACAGAATCAGAAGCAGGCTCCAGGCTCCAAGCTGTCAGCACAGAGCCCAACACGGGGCCCAAACTCAAGAACCGTGAGATCATGGCCTGAGCCGACATCGGACACTTAACTGATCGAGCCACCCCGGCGCCCCACAACCCCTATTTTTAAACTAGCTCACAGTCCAGTGAGAGGGATAGGAAGGTAAACGATTGTGGCTATAAAACCACCAAATATGTAATTGTATTCATTTTCTATTACTGTGTAACAAATTATACAAACTTAGTGGCTTAAAACAACACACCTTTTCTCTCAGTTTCTATGGCTCAGCAGTGTTGGCACAGCCCATCAGGGCTGTCTGCTCAGGGTCCCAGAGGGCTGCACTCAAGGTGTTGCCCAGCCGGTTCCGCACCTGGCATTCAAGTGGAGATGTCATTTCCATGTGGACTTAGGCTGTTGGCAGGATTTACTTTCTTGAGGCAGCATAACGGAGGGTCTTGGCTTTTGTTTGCTGCTGTCTAGGGGCCACCTGCAGTTTTAGAGCTCACCTGTAGTCCTACAAGCTGTCGGCAGTCCGTCACCACATGGCTTTCCTCAAATTAACCACTTACCTCCTCAAATTATCAAGGAGAATTTCTTGCTCCCATCTAAGATGGATACGTCTGTAATAAAACCTAATCTTCAGACAACATTCCCTCCCTTGCCTTTGCCGCATTTTATTTGTTATAAGCAAGTCACGGGTCCCACCTGCCCTCAAGATAGAGACGACACAAGGCATAAACAATAGGAGGTGGAATTATGGGAGGTGGTCACCTCAGGATCTGTCTACTACCATAGTATACTAGAGGCTTCCTAGCAAAAAGTGCATCTGAAACAAATATATTCAGGTTATCAGATACATTATTCATCCACCCCCTCTCGGTTACATCCTTATATTTAAGGTTACTGGATGGCTTTATTGTTCACCTTGTAGGACTCTTCTCTGTTAAGTTGTACTTTATTGTCTTGCTGTTAACTTCTATCAAAGTTCACATAAAAGCAATAAAAATGATTACTATTGTACTGTTTATTGCAGCTTACTCTTATTGCTTGCGTTTGGGAACTTTGATAAAAGTTATTGATAATTTTCAGTTTAGCTTTCTCTTCAACTGAACAAGCTCTTAGAAACAGGTTTGAAATAAAACGAGTGAAGAATACATCTAGAGTGTTACACCGGGCACCACCCCCGACTCCTGCCATCTCATTGCCTTCTAAGAGCCTTATAAAATTTTTAGGCAATTCACCTCTATCACTTTTGTCAAAGCAGTCAATCTCTTCATAGGAAGATCTCTCTTTGGGTGCTTGTATTTCAGCTACGATAGCACATATGATTAGCCTAAATAGTTTTAGAAGCAAAAATAACCAGTTCATGGTAGCATAAAGAATATACCTTTAGATGGTTCATTCAATCACCAGGGCAAAAGGTCTGTCCCTAAGTGGCCACCTGGTCCCCCTGACTCGAGGGGGAAATGCTCTGACCCACTGTGGCTCCTACCGTCCTTTGAAATATTGCATCTGCATTTGTTATAAAACTTTATTGTTGCTGTTGGTCGTTATAGTTCTTAGTTCATTACATAACGCTCTTCATAAAAATTTATGTTCAAGTGTCAAATAAACCCTTATTCAAAGAATACCAACACCTTTGTAATAAAGAGAGCATCATAACTTCTAAGAGTCTCTCCTTTGGCCTGGCTGAAGTGCACAGCCACAACATGAGACACAAATATTCTGGACATAGCACCACTTTAGAAATTGGGGTACCGGGCGTTTGATTTTTACTACTGATGTCGATATGTGGTTTGCTTATGCAGTTTGGAACAAGATAATTTAAGAACAAATATGCGAACTAAATCTTTGAGAAGCTGCTACTACAGTCAGAACAGATTTACGCTCCCATTTCTTGATCCAAAGATGTCCGCTCTTTACACAGATGTTTTAAAACAAAAATCACCGAACAATTCATATTCTAGGTCGTCATGCACCCAACATTAGCAGCCGCCACCACTGTTGTAGAATTGCAGTGTTTGCCATCCCGAACTCCAAATCAGACCCCCTTATTGATGTTTGGCAAACATGCTAGCCGTCAGATGTTTACTTGGCAACTGAGAGAAATAAATTATCCACCAAGAAAGGCTACTTACTACCTATGCAGGTATGACCAAGGGCCAGGAGGAAGACTACTGACTTTTGGCTTATAGTCTTCTCATTTCTTGCTGGGGCGTACGGGGGTGCACTGTTCTCCACAGACCTGAGTGGGTCTCCCATCTGTAACTTGGGAAGCACAGTCGTATCTCTGTTGCAGGATTCTTTTGAGGATGAATGGTAATTTATGCCAAGTGCCTAGGGCAGTATAGGATATATTAAGTATGCAGTATATGTTTGTTGAATGAGGGAACGAATGAATGAGCGAATGAACAAATACATGGGTGAATTATTATTGTGTGGCAGTTTCCAGTCAGGATGGAAGTACTGGTGAGATAGCAAGCCAAGGCCTAACAGGACACAGCAGTGCTTGCAGACACTCTGGTTCACGTTAACAAGATGGCTACAGTAATACCTCATGTAAGAGAAATTCAGATAGAGCCTATATGTCATATCAAAGGTGACTCTGCTACTCAGCCGATTCTAAGCCATTAACCATCAGTGAAGTACATTTAGGAAGAAGTAATGTTCACCTGACAAGCCTGTTATAGTATTTAGATTATATTCATAGCCGGCACCTTATAATAGCCACATTCCAACCTTCTCCTTGGAAGACTCCCATAGATGATTAAAAAAAAAAAAAAGAAGAAGAAGAAGAAGGGGGGCGGGGAACCACCAGCTAGCGGATTGTGTATGACGTCTGCAGCTATACATGTCTGTCAGAGCCTCCAGAGCTTCTTCTATCCCAGACTAGAGTATGTGAATGGAGGATTTTTTTTTATGGTTTTTTTTTTTTTTTTTTTGAGTCAGAGAGACAGAGTGTGAGTGGTGAAGAGGCAGAGAGAGAGGGAGACACAGAATCCAAAGCAGGCTCTAGGCTCTAGCACAGAGCCTGACTCGGGGCCTGAACCCATGAACCACTAGATCATGACCTGAGCTGAAGTCAGACACCCACCCAATGAGCCACCCAGGCGCCCCTGTGAAGGGAGGATTTTATAGCACGATGCTAATATTCACTTTGATCCAAATGAATTTTCTTTGAAGACTTGTATAAATTAGCACCATAATAAATATCTAAAGAGGCATTAGGATAGAGAGAGGTTTCCTAGGATGATCAAGATGCTTTCATTTTTCTTATCTCGGGGGCTTAATGTGTGAAAGGAAAGTACTTGATAGACTTAGGAGACAATTCTTTCATATGGCCTCAGAAGAATCCTCTAACCCTCTGAATTTCAAGTTTACATATACAACGCTTGGGTTGTACCAGATGAATTCCATAATGCTTTCCCCTTACGGAGTCCAAAGTTCTTTCTAAGTCAGCTGATTTGGATGAAGCCGCAGTTCTGGTGGATCTTGACCCTTCAGGAAACCGTAGGGGTGCAGTCCAAACCAAAGCTAAGTTGTCTGGTTAGAAGAGGGCGATCACCATGTCATTACCATTAACCTAGTAACAGCCTAAAGATACCTCCGTGGTTAAAAAGCACATTTTCCAGTTCTGGATGGTAAAATTTAACTGATAAATTTCAACAAACCACCCTCAAGCATAATAATTAATGTTCTTTGGAAACAAATTAGCCAATTCCACTCACCCCTAACACACTCACACACACACACACATATCCTGGCTGCCACTCTGCCCAAATCTCTCCACCAGCCTGCAGAGCCCCTCCTCCTAACTCAAATGCTTTAAAAGGGTGTCAGGAGACTCCTGGCCCTCAACACTTTCCACTGTGAGCTTCCCTCTCCCGGAAGAGAAGAGTGCCTGGCACTTGGCTCCCCCTTCACAGCACGGCCTCCAGCTCCAGGACAACCTACACGCCATGGACTTGACCCCACTCTGCCCATTCTCTGGCTTGGCTCTTGCCAAGTGAGCCTGGTGTCCCCCAGCCCATCCTCCCTAGGTCTCCTCTTCCGTTTTATTTAACAGTGTTTCGCTTGGGTTGAAAAAGACTTAGGTGATTTTAACATTTTAGAGATCTGGGTTTTATTTGGCTGGAAGGGAAATAGGTAGGTACAGCTGTATTACTGCTACCGATCTGTACTCTCTCTTGCTCAGTCAGGAAGGTTTTTTATGAGTCAAAAGTGTAGCCAGGTGGCAGGAGGAGAAACTCGCCTCAGGCGTGTAAAAGATTCTAATCTTCCTCATTCAAAGGGCTTGAAGGGTGGGTGGCCAATCAGAGTAACATTTAGAATGTTGATGGTCCTTCATTATGACTGTTTTTCCAACTATGGCTTGCTGTCATATTACTCACTGGTTCTAACTACCAAAATGACACACAAAAAATATTATGTTTTGTAGAGCAATTAGTAGAAAATGAATGCTTAGTTGAACACGTTTAAGATTTATGAGAAAACAGGTTTTAAACTATGGATTTTCATCATGAATTATATCATTGTTTAATACCTGAATTCATTTGTTTGGTTACTCTTCCAATTTGTAGATGCTTTTCAAATATTTAAAAGCAACATGAGGGGCACCTGGGTGGCTCAGTCAGTTAGGTGTCTGACTTCAGCTTAGGTCATGATCTCACGGTGGGTGAGTTCAAGCCCTGAATCAGGCTCTGTGCTGACAGCTCGGAGCCTGGAGCCTTCTTCTCTCTCTGCCCTTCCCCTACTCACACTCTGTCTCTCTTTTTCTCAAAAATAAGTAAACATTTAAAAACATATTTTTTTTAATGAAAGTAACATGAACTGATCTATATAATCATTTTACTTATCTTCTAATATTGCAGAAGTTTTATAGTCTTACTAGAAATGTAAGTGAATTAAAAGGC
This sequence comes from Crocuta crocuta, assembly GCF_008692635.1. NCBI lineage: Eukaryota > Metazoa > Chordata > Mammalia > Carnivora > Hyaenidae > Crocuta > Crocuta crocuta. Next base: position 1,841,314 of record NW_027532842.1, on the reverse strand, counting down.
CATCATCTCATGCATTATTAAACATAGCTAATCCTACCACTGGGCTAAATCAATTAACCATTAACCTTCTCACAACACAATGTGCCCGGAATCAATTTCATAAATAATATACTTTTGCAGTGATAGTGCAGAATGGGATTGCTGCATAGCTGATATTAGAATGCCAGATAAAAAGCCAAGTATCTGGACGTTACCAGATACTTCTGCAGGAAAAGCAATGCATGAAATGAATTCAAATTACCTACCATCCTGCCATATGCTACAACTTTTGCTTATATATTTAATTGTCTGACAGATTTATGCTACTTGAAATTATTGAGTATCACTGAGGTGGATTGGATTTTATGTATTACCTATTAACAATTCATAAGCCTTTAGCTTTCCCTTATATTTTGAGTCTATAATTTTTAAGACCCTGATCATTTCAAAAAGAGAAAAAAAAAGCATTGGTACAAAGATGTAAATCACATTAAAAAGCCTGTGTCAACATGGTAAGTGAAAAAGAATCCAAGTTTAACTGACGCAGCCTCCTGTTGATGGAACAAAATGCCACGAGCATGGCACCCTGAACACAATGTGTCTGTAACAAGAAACGCGGACCTAGATTTTAACATTCCAGTTTCATTTCTCTAAACCGTAAGGAGGAAAGGTTGATACAGATAAAATATAATACCATCGCAAGGGTTTAGAAGATTTGAAAGGTTTACCCAGATTTGATGGAAGTTTATTTTCTCCATAGCACGAAGTATGCTTTTTCAGTCTTGAAGAGGCGTGTCGGTTTGTCACACCCCAATAGGGAAAGTAAGACTCGAGTGAACTGTGAGGTTTAAGAGGATCAGAATTTCATTAAACGGGGCTGATAGCATTCGGTCTTTCCATATCTCTGTATAATTCGTAGTGCCCTTAGCAAAATAGAAACACATATAGTAAGTCCAGTTCATTTGATCTTATCAGTGAAACAAAGTAGACCTATTGTCTGCCTGCTTCTAGCGAGTCGTCACGCTTCACCGCTCAGCACACTATTGTGCCCTCCTGGGGCAAGGAGAATGGAGTGAAGGAGAGGATCATAAAGCAGCAGGCTCGGGACAGATACCCTCCAAAAACAGACTCCAATATTCCGTCTTCACATGACACAATCAGTAGTAAGACGGAAAGTTTGCAGTGTAGAGGGGAAAGCCACTAGGAACTCCACACCTCAACTCAACTATGTGTGTATGCATATTTTACTTTCAGAACGTTACTCTTCTTTTTTCTTACTGAGGTAAGAGTTGGCATACGATGTTAGATGTTTCAGGTGTACAGCATAGTGACTCAGTTCTATACATTACTCAGTGCTCATGACAATGAATGTCGTCGCCATCTGTCACCATGTAGCATTATTACACTGTTACAGACTATATTCCCTCTGCCATACTTTTCATCTTTGTGACTCACACATTTGATAACTGAAGTTTTGTACCTCTTAATCCCCTTTACCTACTTCACCCAGCCCCCAGCCCCTGGCAGCCACCCCGTTTGTTCTCCGTATTGATGAGTCTTCGTATTCCTTTTTCTTTTAGATTCCACACATATGTGAGATCATATGGTATTTGTCTTTCTCTGTTTGACTTAACTTCACTTAGCATAATACCCTCCAGGTCCATCCAGGTTGTTGCAGACGGTAAGATCTCATTCTTTTATGGCTGAGTAACATTCCATTGTGTGTGTATGTCTGTGTGCGCACACGCACTCGCTTATATTTTTGGGTAAGTACCCAGTATTTTTGGGTAAGTACCCAGTAGTGGAATTACTGGATCATCTGGTATTTCTGTTTTTAATTTTTTGAGGAACCTCCTTACTGTTTTCCAGAGTGGCTGCACCACTTTGCATTCCCACCAATAGTTTAAAAGGGCTCTTTTTTCTCCACATCCTTGCCAACACCTGTAGTTTCTTGTGTTTTTAATTTTAGCCATCCTGACAGGAAGGAGGTGATATCTCGGTGTTCTTTTGATTTGTATTTCCCTAATGATGAGTGATGTTGATCATCTTTTCATGTGTCTGTTAGCCTTTTGTATGTCTTCTTGGGAGAATCGTCTATTCAGACCTTCTGCCTAATTTATTTTTTGTTTTTCTGTGGGGACTTTTTTGCTGATGTTGAGTTGTATAGCTTTTTATCCAACTTGGATATTAACTCTTTATCAGATACGTCACTTGCAAATATCTTCTCGCATTCAGTAGGTTTCCCTTTTCTTTTGCTGTGCAAAAGCTTTTTATTTTAGTGCCATCCCAAGTTTATTTTTACTTCTGTTTCCTCAGCCTGAGGAGACAGGTCTAGAAATACGTTGCAAGAGATTACTGTCCATGTGTCCTACGAGTTTTATGGTTTCAGGGCTCACGTTGAGGCCTTTAATCCAGTTTGAATTTATTTTTGTGTGTGGTTTAAGAGAGTGGCCCAGTTTCAGTCCCCTGCATGTACCTGTACAGTTTTCCCAGCACCTAATTCAATTATGTGTGTGCACATATTTTCTTATATGTATACATATCTTTATGATTGCAACCATAGTATAATACCATTTGACTTCTGCTTTTTCCCACTTAGCATTGCCTCATGAGAAGGGTGATATTAAAGATACTTAACAGCTGGTAGAGCACAGATATTGACTCGGGACGCCTGGGCGGTAGCTAATCAGAATGGACCTAGCCACAAGTGGTATGCAGACACCCTGGCCAAGTGCTTTTATTACTCACTGCTACAGTTTCCGTAACAATTACCTAGCCCTTGCCCTCCTGTTAATAATTTAGGGTGGTACCATTTTTTAGGATTATAAGTAATCACGTAACAAACAAATTATGTTAAAGTATTTTAAGAGTTGGATTATAAATGATTATAAACTTTTTTTTAGTTCTAAAAACCAGAAGTTGCAGTTAAGGTTAAGAAGAATCGCAAATGAATGAAGTGTTTATGGGTAGCAGTACAGGTTCTAACACTGCTTTACTGTATAATCCTGAATATATCACTTGAATACATCAGTACATTATAAATTTTTTAATGTTTATTTATTTTTGAGAGAGAGAGACAGAGCACAAGAAGGGGAGAGGCAGAGAGAGAGGGAGACACAGGTTCTGAACCAGGCTCCAGGGTCTGAGCTGTCAGCACAGAGCCCGATGTGGGGCTCAAACCCACAAACTGTGAGATTGTGACCTGAGCTGAAGTCGGATGCTTAACCGACTGAGCCACCCGGGTGCCCCTACATCAATATATTATAAAATATCTACATTGGTCTCTCTGCCAATAAAAATTGTCTACCATTGAAGGTTCTCAGGTGACACAATAGAAGGCACTGAGGTGCTTGTTACAAGTGAAGAGGTCCAGAAGGACATTGGGTGAGGAGAAGAGCTGCAGGTGTGTGACCTGGGTCTGACCCCTGGCTTTACCTTTTGCTGGCTCTGTGGCCTGGAGCAAGTCACTCAGCTTCAAATGGAGGCATTTCCCCTGCCTCCTGTGGGGTTACTCTGAGGATATAGGCGGAGAGTCTCATCAACTCCAGAGCACTGTGGAATGGGAAAAATTATGCCTTCACGCAAAATATTTGTATTGTAAAAATATCTATATTGATCACTTTTAAAAATTATTCAGAAGTTTTCCAAGCACAAAGAACTAGAGATGAGCAAAGCAAACATCCATCCACTCAGCAGTCAAAATGAGTAAATCTTAATTTCTGCCAAATTTGTTTCGGATCGCCTTTGAAATAAATACAGTGGAAGCCCCTCAGATTCTCCCGGTCACACGCCCCTTGGCCTCTCCCCAGAGGCCCCCTGGAGTCTGATACTGCTGCATATACTTCCCGTGCATGTCGTGGAAATAAGCTGTATCAGCACATAACATAGAGCGCTGTATCTTTAAAAACTAGATAAAGATAGAATGTTCTGTATCCTGTTACTTGTTCATTTCTGATGTTCATTCATATACAAACACACAGCTCTGATGCACTCATTTTTATTACTGCAGTGAAACCCGACAAACCCCATTGTGTATATTTCATCTCATGCTCGTGGGCGTTTAGGTTTATGCCCAGTGGGGGGCTATTATAAACTATGCTGTATTGCACATACCAGCGTGTGTCTCCTTGTGCGTGCATGTGATAGTGTCTGTAAGTCCACAGGTGGAATTATGCGGCATGTGCACATCTCATCTCTCTTCCTTGATTTAGCAAAATGCTCTCCAAGTAGCTCTGACAATTTGCCCTACTCCCTCCATCAGTGTATACGAGTTCCAATTTCTCCACATACTCACCCACACGTGGTGTTCTTGACTTTTTAATATCAAAACTGGAACCACAAATAAATAGTTACACTTTATGTAATTTAGACAATGGTGACATTTTTGTTTCAACATTGAACTGCGTTAACCAAACTCAATACTTAACCTGAAGAAGTTGAGTACTTATGGCGTTGAGTTCTGAGGCTGATTGAAACCCCACCACCATCTCTCCTGACCATGACCACCATGGGCTACAGCCATCTCTCTCTACCCTAGAGAGCTTGCCTTACCAAAATCAAGAGGAATACGTGAGATACTGTGTGTGGCCACCAGTCAGAATCACCAAAGCTAAAGCCTGGAATCTGCCTCTCCAACACACTCCCAGGGTGAATCTTCACAACTAGGTTAGCGTATATAAATCATGGCTCTTCAGACGAGGTAGAAAAGATCAGTGTTGAACATAACATCAATCAATGTTAATTCAGAAAGTTTGTTAAATAAGTTCTGAGAGACCAAATAAAGATAGAGTTAGAAGTTGTAAGGAAACATGAAAGCAGGGTTAAATGTCTGACTTTTTAAAATTAAACACTTGATTTGTGCTGTGAGCACCTCCTCCTGGTGGATTTTAGCATCACAGTCTCACTGATGAGCAAATACCATGACACAGGCCCAGTCAAAATGCTTCACTCCAGGGGGCTGGCCTTCCTGGTCTCCCGCAGGTGTCTCTGCGGCCAGGAGGCTGGACATGCCGATCTCCAGGACGAATCAACCCCCTACAGGATGGATCAGAACATTACCAATTCTAGAGGAGCTGCTAAATGTTGGGCACTGGTGCTTTTCACCTGGTTTCTTATTTAATCCTCAGGGTGGTTCCATGAAGTCAGTTACTACTTCATTTTTGCCAGTTAAAAAGTAGGAAATAGCAAAACCAGGGCTCAGCCCAGGCTAGTCTAGAAAGCTTGAAATCACTTCTCTTTCATCAGATCTGGCGGCACCAGGAACACGGAATGGTCTGGACTGGAAGAAAAAAGTCTAGCAATTCAGGAGAGCTGTTTTCTGTCAAGCAAGGAAGGTATAGAATTTTTAAAAAACTCACTTCTTTGGCTTCCAGCATACTCAGGGAGCCTGAAAGAAATAAGGAGTACACATCTCTGTCTCTTCTGTCTCGGTCCATTTACCCACATGCCGTGCCTGCCTCCCATGAATGTGTGGGAGAAGGGAAAGGAAGCTCTGTCCAGCTAGCTGGCTGGTTCCCAAATTTGCCCAGGTGTCCTTATCTCTTCCTCCTGTTTTCCCCTGGTTCTTCACCAAAGGCATTCTGAATTCTTTAAATGTCAAGATGTTTGGGGAAACCATTGTCCAAAGATGTCAGTAATGAGAAGAAAGGGTAGGGACCAGGGTCTGTTCTTCAGCGCATCCAGCCTGTCCAGCAAGCCTCTGCCCCCGGAGTGGGGACACCGCCAGAGGGCCCTGGCCAGGGTCAGCAGAGCCTTGGCAATGTGGACGCTCAGACTGGTAGAACAGCAGTTTGGAAATGACCTCATGGAACAGCGGTATGGTGGGACGCTGTGTAGCTTTAAAAAGTGTTGTCACAGAGAATGTTCATGATTGTTACTGAAAAATTCAGGCGATATAATCCTAATTTTGTGTTTTAAAAGTTTACATATACATGTTATAGGTTGGGGGGGGGGGGGCTCAGTCAGTTGAGCACCCGACTCTTGATTTCACCTCAGGTCATGATCTCACAGTTCTGAGTTCCAGCCCCAGGTCAGTGCAGAGCTGCTTAGGATTCTCTGTCTCCTCTCTCTTTCTGCCCCTCCCCTGCTCACACTCACTTTCTCAAAATAAATAAATAAACTTAAAAAACATATCTATAAATGCAAGGTTTATAACACAAATACAAGTGTGGAAGGACATATACCAAAAAATGAGTACTTTTATAATAGGTTTTGGAGTCATTTTAATGATCTATATATATCTACGTATGTATGTGTGTATACATACATGTACATGCATATACACATATGTACTCTAAATTTAAAATATAAAACTATTAAACTTTTAAGAAAAAATGGGGAAAGATCCTTAGGACCTAGGACTAAGTAAATAACTCTTAGATTGGACATCAAAAGCATGATCCATAAAAGGAAAAGCTCGTAGGTTGGATCTCCTTAAAAATGAAAAAATTCTGCTTTGTAAAAGACCCTGTTAAGAGGTTAGAAGGACAAGCTACAGACCGGTAGTAGATATTTGTGAACCATATGTCCAACAAGGGACTAGTATGCATAAAGAGCTCTTACAACTCAGTAGTAAAAGGACCCACACAGAACACAGGCAAAAACTACCAATAGCCATCTCACCGAAGAACATACACAAGTGGTAGATAAGCATGTGAAAAAACACCCAAATTCATTAGCCATTATGGAAATGCAAAGTACAACAACAGTGTAACTAACATCACTGTACACACCAACTAAGACAGCTAAAACAAAAGATAGTGACCACACCACGTGCTGGTGAATGCAGAAAATCTAGGTAATTTATATACCACTGTAGGGAATGCAAAGTGGTATAGCCACTCTGGAAAACAGTCTGGTAGTCTCCTGTGAGACCAAGCATTCAGTTTCCATGCAGCCCAGCAATTGTACCCCTGAGCATCTATTCTCTAGTGAAGATTTATGTTCATGCAAAAAATCCGGCACACAAACATGCATGGCGGCTTTCCTTGTGATCACCCCCAACTGGAAACAACACAGAAGCCCTTCAGTAGGTAAATGATGAAGTAAGTGGTGCATCCATACCACTGGGTGGATGGAATACTACTCAGCTGTCAAAAAGGGACATACTGCTGATATACACATCAACCTGGGTAAATCTTTAGAGACTATGGTGAGTGGCAGAAGCCAATCCCGAAAGGTTACATACTGTATGACTCCATTTATATCATCTTAAATTGACAAAATAATAGAAGTGGAGAGTAATAGATTAGTTAGCAGGTCAAGGGGTATGGATAGGAGATGGGGTGGGGGGAAGAAAGTGCATGTGGTTATAACCACACAAGGCCAACATGAGAGGTCTTTGTGGTAATGGAATCATTCTTTATCTGGATTGTCGTGGTCATACAGTTGCATAGAAACACACACATGTGAATGAGTATAGGGAAAACTAGGGAAATCTGAACAAGGTTGGTGGATTATTTCAATGCTGATATTCCAGTTGTGATATTGTACTATAATTTGCTAAGACATTACCGTGGGGGGAAACTGTATGATAAAAAGGATCTCTCTGTAGTCTTTCTTACAACTGGTGTGAGTCTTTAAGTATCTTAAAGTAAAAGTTTGATTAAAAAATTATATAATTTTTGTTTGTATAAATGGTATGGCATATATTTATATAATTATATAGCATCCATTATTTATATATAACATGATTATAATATACTCTCTGTCAAAAAAAATTAATTTAAAAAGGAGCACCTGTGTGGCTCAGTGGCTAAGGATCCAACTCTTTTTTTCTTTTTTTTTTTTTTTAAGGATCCAACTCTTGATTTCAGTTGAGGTTGTGATTTCATAGTCCTGAGATCGAGCCCCATGGCAGGCTCTGAACTGGGTGTGGAGCCTGCTTGGGATTCTTTCTCTCCCTTTCTGTCTGCCCCAGCCCTGCGCGTGTGCTCTCTCTCTGTCTCTCTCTCTCTGTCTCTCTCTCCCCTCCCTTTCCTCCCTCAAAAAAAAAAAAAAAAAAAAGACAATCTAAAATTATTATAGTATATGTATTCTGTTATAGCTTGGTATTTATAAGATATAGATTAACTACTAATATGATCACTGAAGATCTCAACCAATTTGAAATTTTCCAGTACTCTGTTACAAGATAAAATTAATAATTTGCTCCTCTTTTCAGCAAAACTTTATGAAAGCATTGTCTGTACTCATTGTACCAAATTCTTCCATTCTTTTTCAAGCCCACTTTAATTAGGGTCTCACCTACAGAATTTTACCAAAAGATACTGAGACCACCAGTGAGCTACATGATATTAACATGACGCTCTTACTTCTTGTGACCTAACAGCATCATTTATCTCCCCTCTGTGTGTCTCTCTGTCTACTGATTTTCCTCTTCTTATAAGGACATCAATCTTACAGAATTTAGGGTCCACATTAATACAGTATGACCCCAGTTTAGCTTGATTGCGTCTGCCAAGACCCTATACCCAAGTGAGGTCATGTTCACATGTTCCCAATGGTCATAAATTTTGGGAGGACACTATGCAACCTGTACACATACCATGTAACTATATAATGGATTTATTTTGTTACTGTGTGGACCCCTGTTCCAGAATTTAATTTCCTTAGAGGCCAGAATTTTTTCTGCTTGTTCCTAAGTGTATCCTACATTCATGCCTAGCAAAGAGTAGAATCATAGTATGTTAAACAGTACGCTTACATATCATGTAATGAATTTAAGGGGCTTGTTGACACCCTTCAGTGGTGTTCTGTGTGTGGACAGTCGACTCCTTTGACAATGTTTGTTGAACAAATAGACAAATACAGACTACTAAGTGATCAAGTTAAAACAGAGACTTCATTTGGCCATTGAAAATAAATCTTAGGTTTTCTAAATCATAGTATTCTGGCTCCTTTTAAGTGAAAACTTCATGGTTACTTGTTAAAATTCAGGACTAGGGTAATGTGAGTGAAGGCTTCACCTTGGCCACCAAAGTAATCAAGTAAATAATATTCTGATGCAATGTCTTTAAAAATCAAAAATAATGTAAAAAATTCACAAAAAACCCCCAAATTTTTAAAATTCAAACAAGCTGTTAGTTTGGTTTATCACCCTATGGTATTTTACATGGGGACAGCCAGCTGTTCCTGGTCCATGTGGCCAGTCGTTCCCTGTTGGGTACGTTCATGGGGGTCGAAAAATGTATAGGCACAGATTGAACAAAGCAGGTGTTGTATGCAGTTATTTTTTGTTGTAGAGCGTTTAGTACCTTTTTCCACTTGGCTCAAAATGTGGGATTATATTTTGGTAAATGTCTAAAGGAGCACACGTATTTCCTTCTGCCTCACACTCTGTATGGGCCAGCACACCAGTTTTCATGTGTGTTCTTGAATGTGTGCTCATGTGTGTGTTTATGTGTTCACTTCCTATGCTGGGTTTGGTTCTGGCACATCTCCAAACGTGGTGATTGGTCACATTAAGTTAGGAGGACCCCCAGGGCTTGACTTAATCTCAGCACCTCTACAACAGCCAGTCCATCCTGGATGACCCCATAGTGGTCCAGGGTGTCCCAGAGCAGACCCACACAGGGACATGCAGCCCAGTCTCTCTGGCTTAGTATAACCAATATTGCAATCCACATAGGGGACCTCGTGGACTTCACAATGAATGCAGTCATTCATATTGGGGAAACAGTTTGAGACTGATCTCCATGATCTTTTGCTGCACACCAGGAATCATGAGTCCTGAATCCTTACATGGATGGTGACATCTTTGACTTGACCTTGTGTGCCAGGAGATTTCATTGAAGATTGCTCCCATTCTCTCTCTTTCTTAACTGACCTGAAAGTGACTCTGAGAAGCCAGAGGAAGTCTGTAGGGCCGGTCCCCCATCCCCAAGAGAATAGGGAAAGAAAAAAGAGTTATTATATAGCATTTCTCCTTCTCGATGCCGTAAAATCTACCCAAATGTAGTTATGGGTAGTTATACAGGGTAACTGGAAGATGAAATGGAGAGCAGGATTTAACAGCATGTAAGACCCACTTCCCTGTGAATCCCAACCAGAAAGGACCCTGTGTCCACAATGAAATTCAGGGCCCCTTCTTTCTTTGTCTTCCAGGCTCCATTCAGCACTTTGTGGCATTTTTCCTCTTTGCTCATATTATTTGCATCATTATTTCTGTCTTAAATTTAGCAGCACCATGCACTGAGCCTGCATTTTTGACAGCAATTTTGGCTAATGTGCACTGTGGTGGGAAGACAGGTGCATTACATAAATCTTAATGTTATTTCCATGATTATAAACTACCAGGACACTCCAGGATGATTGCTCTAAAATTGATTATCGACAGTGTTTTTGGAGAAAAACCTTTCTAGCGTCAGTCTGTCATGTACTATGGTTTGAGGAATTCCCATCCTTCATCTAGAAATAACATTCACGTGAGTGTAAATTGCAGTATTTTTGTAACATAATCACCAAGAGAGAATGATCAAAAGCAAGATTTTTTCATAGAATATTTAAAATAGTACTTCCATGAGAACAATTTTTCTGAGGAAATCCTAACACCACAAATAATTATGTATTCATCTTATGAAATAATTTCAGGGAGGAAATAACCTTACATAAAAATAATTTAAGATCAGGTACTCTACTATTAATAATAAATGAAAAGGTTAAAATAATTATATAGATTTCTTTGTATGTAAGCATTGCAATTATGGAAAAGAGGTTTCATTTAAGGTAGAAATGTGTCATTAGAGAGTACTGAAAAGTTTCTTAAAGGTTTGCCTTTAAGAACGGGTGACTGTTTCTCTATAATCAAGAAAATATTGAAAAGCTTGCATTTGGTTGGCTTGCCATGGCTCCTAGAAGAAAAACTACTCTCTGTGGCCGGAGCTCTCTGGTACCATGAGCTATGTTTCCTCTCTACTGTCAAGTGCCATTTCCCACCAGGCTGCACTCCCTCTGTCCACCAATGTAGCCCTGACTACCCTTCAGGTGGCTGAATGGCCCCTGCCAACCCAGAGCCTTTGCCTACTCTGCCGCCACCCCAAGCTTATGAATCTTTTCATTCTTCACACAAGGGAACAGATCTCAGTTAAAGCATCTCATCTTTAGGGAAGCCTATTGGGACCTTCTTCACTAGCTTAATCCTCATGCCCCCAACCTGAGCCACACACACAATATCTCCTTTACATTCTTTCCTTTGTCACTCTTATCTGAGCTCAAATATTCTAAACATGTGAGACTGGTGAGTAATCTCTCTCAACCTCTGTATAGTCCAGGAATCACTTAAGAGCTGGAAGTTAGCCTGGTTTTCTTATCATGACACTCTCTTTTGTCTATCCTAATGACTTAACAAAAATTTGGAAGGAAAATTAAGACAATCAGTGTGAGGCCAATCCTACTTTAGTGGCTAATTTATTAATATAAAGAAATTTCTTTTAAAACCCTTGCTGTATTTCAGATAAAGGTTTTGTATTTTGATGAGTAATCACTGTTGCAGAGACAGTTTTTTAAGACTTAACTGACCTCGGGGCGCCTGGGTGGCTTAGTCGGTTAAGCGTCTGACTTTCGCTTAGGTCATGATCTCGCGGTTCGTGGGTTCGAGCCCCGCGTCGGGCTCTGTGCTGACTGCCAGCTCAGAGCCTGGAGCCTGTTTCTGAGTCTGTATCTCCCTCTCTCTCTGACCCTCCCCTGCTCATGCTGTCTCTCTCTCTCCTAGAAATAAATAAAAATATTTAAAAAAAAAAAAAAAAGACTTAACTGACCTCTAACATTGTGTGTGTGTGAGGTGTACAATGTGTTGATTCAATACAGCTAACACCTCTAGCACATCATAGAATTATCTTTTTTGTGGTGAGAACATTTAAGATCTAGTCTCTTGCCAATCTCAAGTACATAATACAGTATTGTTGACTATAATCACTGTGCTATGCATGAGATCTCTTTCATCTTCTAACTGCAGAATCCTTTCTTCTGTATTTATTTGGCTGCCATTACATTTCTGCTATCCATGCAACATTAATAACACTGTGTTCTGGGTGAAAGCAAAATATTTGAGATGCCATTCCTGTTGCTCTGATGCATTTGTTTTTCTACCAAGGATGGCAGGGAATAGTTAAAAACCATGATAAATTGAATTTCCACAAAATTGATGCAGTGAGAAAGCAGGTCTTTTACCAAAATACTCATATAACTACTGGGGAAAACAGAATGCTGCTCTGACTATCAAAAGAATGTCCTGGCCACTTATCCTAATTAGAACAAAAACACAGAGTTTTAAGTTTCATGCAATACCTATTTCTCTAGGACCAGGATTTTATGTATAAATAAGGATACTTCTGGATTGAAAACTCATAGGAGCTTTGAAAGAAAATTTCATCAATCCATAGAATTGAAGAAGAAACATAGGCTGACATGGAAGACTGACAGGAAATTGGAATTAGAATTCCATAGAGTAATCCTGCAGCCAATGAACAAACCTTCCTGAGATGTGATTTCTTAACATATTGTGGATTTCCTTGCTCCTCTAGTTTTAGACACGGAATGACACATGAGTCTTCTTGCCGCTTTTGATGAATGTCAGCTCTAGGCCCATTACCCACCTCCACCTTCCTGAAGTTTTCTTCATCCACTACTAATTCTCAGCAATAAACATTCAGGGCTTAAATTTATTATATTTTTCTGTGTTTAGAGCATACTTACATAGCTAGGTTTTCATTGGAGAAGTCAGAATAGTAGCCTTTTACAGCAGTGGTTTTTAATATGTATTTACATGTAGACTTCCAAAACAGATAGACTTTGTGCAGAAATCTTTTTAGATTTTACTTGTATAAAAAGTTGTTTAACAGTTTGACATTTAAATACTTACCAGATCAAGAGCCTGCCATTATTAATCATAATATTCAGTTTACTTTTAAAATTAACCAGCTCAATTAGTGATGAAAAGTAAATGAATTTCACCTGCTGTTGAGTAACCTCTCTAGATATTTAGTTCAGTTTTTCCAACAATGTAATGTGTGTGTCTTTATGGAAAAGCAAGAGGATCTCTCAAGCCATACATGTTACATTTAATACCACAGATGGGTTCTTGCGTTCTTAAGATTTAATTCTCCAATATTCTCTAGAATAAATTATTAGGCTTTTTAAAAATAAAGTATTTCTAATAATGCAGCCTCTTTTTTCCTAAAAGAAACTATTTTCTAAATCAAACCAGCTTAGTACTTTATATAAGTTGCATTGTATTGTAATCTCTCCCAGTGCTAATAACTAAGAACATCTGCATGTCTTATAAATTTGACCACTAGAAAATAATTCAATCTTTAAATTTTCTGATTTAACCAGAAAAGTTAAAATTAGAATGCATTTTAGGTGTAAGCCACAATAAAGGACCTAATTAAGTGGTAATTATATTTGCTTTCTCAAATTCATGCATGTATAATACTGAAATAGAAGGGGTACATGGACAGAGAGACAAACCAATGCTTTTGTGTCCTTTTCACCAAAGTACAAAGGGGGGCATGGTGATATACGGTCAATTAACCTAAGTCAAAAGAGGCAAGAATATATGATGGGGAAAAGACAGTCTCTTCAATAAATAGTGCTGGGAGAATTGAACAGCTAAATCAAAAGGATGAAACTGGACTGCTTTCTTACACCATACACATAAATAAACTCAAATGGATTAAAGACCTGAATGTGAGACCTGAAACCATAAAACTCCTAGAAGGAAACACAGGCAGTAATTTCTTTGACATTGGCCATAGAAACGTTTTTCTAAATATGTCCCCTCAGGCAAGGGAAACAAAATCAAAATTAAACTATTGGGACTACACCAAAATAGAAAGTTTTTGCACAGTGAAGGAAGCCATCAAGAAAACAAAAAGGCAACTGCTGAATGGAAGAAAACATTTATCAGACATGATATATCTGATCAGGGGTTAATATCCAAAATATATAAAGAACTTACATAATTCAACACACACAAAAAAGCATTAATCCAGTTGTTTGGACTGGAAATGGAAATTAAAACCACATGATCACTCTACCTCTGTCAGAATGGCTAAAATAAAATAATACCAGAAATAAGTATTGGCAAGGATGTTAAGAAAAAGGAACCTTCAAGCGCTGTTGGTGGGAATGCAAATTGATGCAGCCACTATGTAAAACAGTTACGGAGGTCCCTCAACAAATTAAAAATAGAATTACCATATGATCCAGTAATTCCACTACTAGGTCTTTATCCAAAGAAAATGAAAGCACTAATCCAAAAAGATACACACACCCCAGTGTTTACTGCAGCATTATTTACAAGAGCCAAGATGTGGAAGCAATCCAAGTGTCCACTGATAAATGAATGGATGAAGAAGATGTGGTATATACAAACAATGGAAAATTACTCAGCCATAAAAAAGAATGAACTCTTGCCATTTGCAATGACATGGCTAGATCTAGAGAGTATAATGCTAAGTCAAATAAGTCAGACAAAAACAAATACCATATGATTTCACTCGTGGAATTTAGGAAGCAAAACAAATCAACAAAGAAAGACAACAACAACAAAACACCCCAGACTCTTAAATACAGAGAACAAACTGGTGGTTACCAGAGGGGAGGTAGGCGGGGTAATGGGTGAAATAGATGAAGATTAAGAGTATACTTATCATGGGGCGCCTGGGTGGCTTAGTCGGTTAGGCGTCCGACTTTCGCTTAGGTCATGATCTCGCGGTTCGCGGGTTCGAGCCCCGCATCGGGCTCTGTGCTGACTGCCAGCTCAGAGCCTGGAGCCTGTTTCAGAGTCTGTGACTCCCTCTCTCTCTGACCCTCCCCTGCTCACGCTGTCTCTCTCTCTCTCTCCTAGAAATAAATAAAACATTAAAAAATTAAAAAAAAAGAGTACACTTATCATGATGAGTACTGAGAAATGTATAGAGTTGCTAAATCATTACATTGTACAGCTGAAACTAATATAGCACTGTACATTAATTATACTTCAATTAAAACAAAAGAGACATGGTGAAAAATACCATTTTGTTGAGCTAATATCATTTTCAGTGATATCAGCAAACATTTAGTATATCTATGATGACGATTTTTTTCATGTTTATATTTATTAGCAAACATTGAAACAAGCCAAAACAACTTACTAAATCCCAGAAAATGGAGAGGAGCATTTGTTCTGAACATTGTCTGAATATTTTTTGTTAGGCAAATGACTGTCCTTGACTTTAGGTCACTAAATGAGAAACTGCTGACTTTCCAAACCCCAGAGCCCTTGAATATGACTTGTGCATATTATGGACGTTGTTGACATTGTAGACTTCAGCTTAGCGTTGCATGTGTGGGTGCTCAGAAAAAAAAGCACTTTGTTCCATAGCCCCTCAGTAAATAATGTTAGATGATGCTCTGTTCTTCTAAGAAGCTTTGGCTTTGAAAAGTCCAACAGCCAGTGTGTTCTTTTGTGCCTTCTTCCCCTCCACACTCTTTCAAGGAACATAATTGCCTTTCGCTTTTCATCTTATAGTTGAAGAGATTAAATAACCTATCAATACATAGACAGTGCCAGAGCAAGGGTAGGAATTCACAATTCACAAACCTCTGCATGTGCCTTTGCTTACTTCATTTTACCCATGTTTATCTGCTAATTTCCAGAACAAACAAGGAAGCCTCAATTTCAGGCAGGGAGATGGGCTAGGCATTCAGATGTAGCAGGACTGACAGCCAGAATATTTTATTTCCAGGCTTGTGACCAAATTGCCCTTTCTTCATTCTTCCCTAAGTCTTATTACCGTTATTCCTGGATCACTACATTAAAGTTCAAAGCAGGAGAATTCAAACTGGGAAATCCTGATTCTGCAATCAAAGCCTTGCCTCGGGGGGACGAGGCTAATGTTTTACATACACCATCACCCACATTTGGTTCTTCTCATTTGATTAATCCATGTGTGCATGTGAAAAGAGTATGTGTATCGTCAGTATCATTTCTAGGTCATGATCATGTCAATCCTGCCCTGACCCTAGCAGCTCGAACGTATATATGGAGTACTTACCAATGAGGTGACTTTCCTGTTAGGCTTGTGATCTGTCTGCCCCAGGCTTTGGACGGGACAGCTGCCTCAGTTCTGATTTCTGTGCCCCAGGCTTGTTGGGGGTGGAAAACAGCAAATGAAATCCAAAGTGGGCCTCGCTAATTCTCATGAAATTGCATGGATGCCGAAGAGAAGGAAGTATATTGTTTGGCATTTTCTAAAAGTGAGCCTTAGTAGTAAAGTGGAACATTACCCCAAGGATGGGGTATCCATAGGTAAAGGTCATCCTCTAGTACAATGACCTTCTATTTCACAGGAGGAAAAATGAAGCACATAGAAAGTGTGTGTATCTCTACGTTAACAGTTTCTTAGCATTTAAAAGTAAAATACATGGTCTTGAGTGTGTGATTCATCCTTTCACATTGGATATTGGAATATAAGAGGCAGTCCTTGTAGCAGTGAGCTTCTGTCAGAACCATAAGACAGGCTTTTAATTTGTATGTATGTCAGAAGCGGTAATAAAATATCTGCTCACTGTATACAGGATCTATGCTGGGACCAGGGCAAAATTATAGATAACATGTGCAGGTTTTATACATAAAAATATAATTGCGTGTTCTGCAATTAGAAACACTCATTTTTTTCTACTTTACTGCACACATATTTAATTTTCTGTTATCCCACTGCATTTTGGCAAACAGTTGAGGATCTTCACATCAGTTCTCAGGTGCTGACCGTTTGGGTCTCTCTTATCCTTACAAGGACTGGCCAGCCAAATCTGCGGGAAGTCACGGCGGTACTAAGCGAGTTGCAGACGTGCCCAGCACAAAGGCGGGACGTACTGCCTATGCCTTTCATGTTGCCTCACCTTTCATTTGTAGCTGACTCCTCCAAGCCTGCCAGCTCTGAGCGTTTTCCTGCCAGGAGACCCGTGGATCTTTCATTGTGAGGAGCACATTGGTATATTAGGAAAGGTTCAAAGAAGAGCCATAGCAGTGATTAGTGAAAGCACGGGAAATACAGAGAGGCCTGATACAAACTGCCTGTAGAAATGAGAACCGTGAAGCAGAGACGGCTAGCCTTGGGGAAGAAGATGATGTGCGAGCATGAGGAGGCCAGCTAATTTAGAAAAAGGCTGAGAAAAACGTACGAGAAAGCAGTGAACCTGAGAAGAGAAAAAGGTAGGATAATGAGAGCTTCCAAAATGCAAGGGAGCTTGCATGGTGAGTTTATTACCATTATCACTGTTACTCAGTTATGTCAACTCTACCCATAGGGGACTGACACCCTGACACAAAATTGAGCACTGCTGAATTAGAGCTGAATGTCTCCTCAAGGTTCATCAACCCCATGCCCCTAGTGATCATTCCAGAAAGAAACTCTGGGGCTGAAGTTTTTAAATCAAATGACAGAAGGTATGTAGAAATGCCTTGTCTGTAAAGCTGAGGACAAATATTAGTAATTTTAAGTTCATTTCCAACAGAGCTCACCTATGTGGTTTTCTTAATGCCCCTGCACCCTGAGGTCTCCTGAATGGGGTTAGGCGTTGGCTCTCAGGTCCTGGTGGGTCTCATGAGGCTCTCAGCTCACATTAGGACTAACGGGCAGCTTGGTGAAATGCTGAAGACCCCAGTTTTCCCTCCAGCCTCCGGACGATGATGGATGTTCTCCTTCTCATTAAGTGTGTGTCTTTTTCTTGTTCAGTAAAGTCATTCTTTGAAACAGTGTTCTGTATTTAGAGACCATTGGTTAAAAAAAAAAAAAAAATCTTTCTAAAGTCCCAGGCTTGGTCTGGAAGGAAGAGGGAACTACTATCCTATGAGTCTTTGCATCAAAAGATAAGATGTTCAGTGACTGGTGGTTTGACTGTGCAGTACCTTTTCCAACTTACTCTTGTCCATATGTAAATGGTGGGTCTTTGTCCATATTCTTACTAGGATAATTTGGAAACACAGGATTTTCATTTTGCTGGAAGGCTTGGTGAGGAAGAGTGGTGGTTTTCTAGGTAATTAGATTTTTCTAGTTAACGTAGAGCTAACAAGAATCTTTTTTGTTCAGGTTCTAGTCAAAAACCTTTCAGCAGTTGGGGCACCTGGGTGGCTCAGTCGGTTGAGCGTCTGACTTCAACTCAGGTCATGATCTCATGGTTCATGGGTTCCAGATTCATGTTGGGCTCTGTGCTGACAGCTCAGAGCTTGGAGCCTGCTTCAGATTCTGTCTCACTCTCTTTCTCCCCCTCCCCAGCTCATGCCCTGTCTTTCTCTGTCTCTCAGAAATAAATAAGTGTTAACCTTTCTGCAGTGTTTCATTATACTCTTTGTTCTGGAAGTATACAACATTAAGTACAATTAAATTGTAACTTAGTACATAAGAATCTTACAGGGCCTGTGGGTACTCATTCTCAATACCAATAGACTTTGTGTGCTGTAGAAACGACCGGTGATTAGCCTGAAAAGGGATTTGTATTGGAACTTCCTTTTTTCAGGGGCACCTGGGTGGCTCAGCCGGTTAAGCATCCAACTTTGGCTCAGGTCACGATCTCATGGTTCGTGGGTTTGAGCCCTGCGTCAGGCTCTGCTGACAGCTAGCTCAGAGCCTGGGGCCTGTTTCAGATTCTGTATCTCCCTCTCTCTCTCAGAAATAAATAAAACCTAAAAAAATTTTTTTAATTAAAAAAAAGAACTTCCTTTTTTGAGTGAGCAGTGATAGACCTATGTGGTGGGAGGGGCAGATATGAAGTTGTTCTGCATCATGAGGACGATCAAGTGGACCCAGAAGTAGTGTTGTGAAGGCGAAATCTATAAGTAGAGGTAGAGAAATGAGGAAAAGATAGGGCATATGGGTTATGTCAGGATTAGATGTGTCTGCATGTGACACAAAATCCATTATAATGGGAGCTCAAACAAGATAGAATTTTAAGCTAATGTAAAATGGTTCTAGAGAAATCCAGGAGGCCGGCTGGTGTTAGAAACCCAAATTCCTTATATTATATTTCTTTGCCAACTTCAGTTCAGTGCTTCTACCTCATGGTCCAAGATGGCTGCCTGACCCCTCGTCCTTATGGGAGCATTCCAGTTAGTAGGAAGGAAGAGTCAGACATACATTAGTCCCTTTACTTTCATAGCCATTTTCAAAAGGTGCACACCACAATTCCACTTACATTTCATGGATCAGAATTTAGCCACTTGGTTGTACCTAGCTGCAAGGGAGGCTGTGAAATGCCCTCTTCTAGACGGCAGTGTGCCACACTAAAATTACAGGTTATATGACTAAGTGGAAGGAGAAAATGCATCTGCCATGAGGTTTGGAGACACAGGGGGTCATGAAAATACCACCTATTAGTAAGAATCTATTTCTAGAATCTCGTGACTGCTTTGCTACTAACTCCCTGTGTGACCTTGGCAGGCCATTTCCCTTTACAGTCCTGTCATTTTCGCAGAAACCGATGATCTCTGAGGTCACTTCCTCCTCCAGCATGCCGTCTTCTATCCTCCAGAAAGTGGTTTGTCAACACAAGACAAAAATGATTTGTGATTTTAGTTATTTAGGGTCTGGTACATCGAGGATTTGCTGCTATCCATGTAAATGTACTTTGGCCTGTGAAGAGAAAAGTCACCCAGCAAATTGAAGCATTTAATTAACTGAATAAAATGGTGTAATGAATTAAAGGATTAGTCAGACCTGATATTTCATGGGGAATTAAATGTTGACGATGTCCAGTTCCGTGTCTTCTTCAATTTAGGATTCTTGGCTCTGACTGAAATTAGCATTATAATTTATTATAATAAGATCCAATTGCACACTCAAGCTTGAAATTGTTCAAGGAGATAAAATTAACAAAAGAGCCCTAGGCAGTGGGATTGTTTATCTCAACAAAAATTTGAGCATCTACCAAATATCAAGCACTGTATGAGGCACAAAGAGATATTTCCAGGCTAGTGCGGGGTCCCAGATAAGCACAAAAAAACAATCATGTTAAGGTGTGATCAATGCAGGGATTAGAGAGTGTACAAAGAGAAGGAAAAATGGAGCACAAATGAGTTCAGATCAGAACAGGCTATGTTTGGGGTGCATGTGGGCCATCTCAATGAAAATATGCAGCAGACAAGTAGATATGTAAGCAAAGAACTAGGTCAAGTTCAGGGTAAATATGTACATATAGGAACCATCACTGTATAAGTGGTGGGAATGTCAGAGCCCCAGGAAGACGGCCTACACTGGGGAATCAGGATGAGGACCACATTTAGGGTAGAAAAGAAGCCATGTAGAGAGTTGAGGGCTGGCTGGGAGGTCAGAATTCGGGAGATAAACACTTCATAGAAGTCAAGGTGATGTGGCTCCTCCAGGAGCAGCCCGTGCATGTTTGTGTGTGTGCACTATTGTTTTTAGCCTTTGTAAACACTGTAAAGTGTCTGTGTCTATATGGGTCATAGCAGCCTTTACAAAGTATTTGTTGAATTAATATATAGAAAACAAATGCATATAAATATGAGTAAGGAATAAGCAGTATTCATTGGATTTAGAAATTGCAGGATGCTGAAGTTGTGGAGGGTGCAGAAGCCCCCTGGGGGTAGGTGAGAAGTGGTCAGGTTTTGAGAGTGGAGATAGCATGATCACACTCTTCTGCGGGGAGAAAGGAAGGCAGGAGATCTGAGAGCCAAATCCGAAGACGTGAAGCCTGTGTATGTGCAGAACCTGAGGGGGGAGGGGGGGAAGAGGGACCAGCCTGGTGGGGGTACCCCCCGTGCAGCTGTGCAGAACCCTGTATTTAGAAGAGCATTCTGCTTGGTTCAGCGTCCTGTTCTCACCATCTTGAAATTTTTAATAATGTTTAAAAAGGGGGCTTGCACAGGGCTTGCAAATGACTTCACAGTCACAGAGCATATAGATTACTGGATGACAGTCTCTCATTCATTCTTCCAACCATATGCCAGGTGCCCTTCTAGGTGGTTAATTCTTTTCTCTGGGACTTGTTTCTGTTGATGGCAGAATAATTGCACCTGTTTATTTTTTATTATACATTTTTTCAGTAACTTATTTTTCTTTTCTTTGTTGGTATTTGGCATAATGCATTATAAGGTCAGTATCTCTGTATCCTCAATCTTTAATTCTTTGAGTGAGATATTCTACTCTAAGCATTTGTAAGTTTGCACATAGAAAATGAGAAAGAATGCTGCTACTTGGCCTTTTCAGTCCCCAGGATATATAAGTAAGTAAGTAAGCCAGAAGGGCTCGTTGGCTTGAATTCTGTAATTTCTTGCTTCAGTTTTAGAGTTTGTTTTGTTTTCTCTTTAGGCCTTACATGTTAGTGGTCTTAATGAAATTAACTAAAATTCAGAAATCTGTGTGACACTAAATATTTTAGGTATTGTATTTTATCTCTCATTTTAATTTCTATATTTGCTTCCAAAGCTCCAGTTTTTGGTCTCTTGCCTGGCTGTCTATACTTTCCATACATAGGTGGAAAGGCTTAACAATCTGAGATATCAGGGCCTTTGGTGGTGTGTTAAACATCTTCCATTTCCTTGGGGGGAAAATATAGCTCAGGGTGAATGATTAGGATGGAAATAGCATATTGATTCTCTCCCAGGGAAGGTCAAGATGATGAATTATTCGAAACCTTCTGAGAAAATTATGAGTGCGTAGGTAGATACCCCATTCAAAGAGATTATATTGCTCTTCTCACTTTTATTTTGTGCCTTGAATAAGCTTCTGTTTTTGAAAGAGCCCCCTTTGTTTATTTCCTGGAAATTAAAATGGCAAAAACATTGTCTTTTGTGTGTGTTACCCTCTGATAGCCTCCTACACCTAAACTCAGATTTTAATTGAGATGTTTTTAATCTCACCTCCCCATGTGGACATTTAGATGATACTTCCTTGTTTTCTCAAGGGAATACAGACTCCTTTTCTCCTTTCCCTCTGAGATGTGTTGTACTCGGTGACGTTGTACCAGCAAAGGTGGCCTGGTTTCATTTGATTTCACATTAACTTGAAACAGCCCGCCTCCGAGTTATTACACCCTCCTTCTCCTTTAAATCAGCTTTTCCTTACTTTATGGGAAAGTGTGCTTCGTTGATCCCAGATGTTTCCATGCTACGTGGACATGCGACCATATGCCTACCCCACTTATGTTGCATAATGTGACATCTTGCATGTTTGAGTATACTCTTAATGTATGCTGTTTACCTCTGAGATGATCAAGAAACCAATTTCCCGATGACAAAAGAAAAGAGGGTCCCAGGGTAGCTTGCACGTTTCTAGTTGCTGTTTTACCCTTGAGAAATCCTTCACACTGTTGTTGAAGCCTCGACATTTAAAAAAGCCAGTGAGCTGTCAGAACCACAACGGGAGCTTGCGTGCTCTATTCATTAGCGTTTGTCATGGTTGTCCATATTGAATTATGGAATTTGGAAGCCTTTCATTCCATGGAAACAGGGTTGGATTCGCACTGTAAAAATGAGTGATACACAAATCAAAGGTTAGCCAGACTTCATTCTGTTTTGCATTCTAAAATTACCCGGAGTTTGCCTAATAAACACATTGCCCTTCATTGATTAGGGACTTTGTTCCCTAATTTGCTTTGCAGCAAATTACAGTTTTCCCCTAACACCCAGTGGTCACGTGGACAAGAATTTCCCCTCCGCATAGTATTACAGAACTTGGGTGGAATAAATTGAAGGGCTTGTTCCTTTGTGTCAGTGGGGCAGCTGGTGATTATTTATGGTCAGTGTTTCATGAAAATTAAGTTCCCTAGGACTTATGTTTTATAAGGGTTAACTATTTGCGGAGTAAATGTAAAATGCTGAACTGTGAGTGGCCGGTGTCTTTCTAGCACTTAAATTAGGGCAGCCCAATATTCCTTTTGCTGAGAATCATTCAGCCCCCTCATGCCTCAATTATATTTTCAGCCAATAACGTGTTCATAAATCAAATGGATAGTTTGAACCTTAGAGGAATATGTGAGTCTTGTATATATCCAGGACCGAGACTCATATTTTTCACATTCCTAACATATTCTTGTTCAATTCTGTTTTTAAAAACTTTACCTGCTTTTATTCTAAGCCGTAAACAATTTTAAACATAGAAATTGACACTGAAGTCCAATATTATTTGTACATTACAAACAGAAAGCTTAATTTTTTCTTTGAATAACGAAAGGCATAGTATAAGAATATGCCTCTTATTTTTGGAGTGGAAACTCTAATGGGCAGTAAAACATAAATATTTATGGATAATTATAAAAGAAAGAGGTTTGATTCTGCCTTTCCCCCAGGGAGGTGGGCCTGCTGTCCCTTCCTTCATAATTATAGTCATTTCCATTTGAAACTTGCACAGGCAGTAACAGAAGAGAAAATGACAATACTTCATTGCAATAACCACTAGACAATGTATATTCTCCACTTGATTGTGTGCTGGGAAAAAATTGCTTTAGGATGGTAACAAAGAAAGCAGGCTGAGTAGATATCTGTCGTTGCTGCTTTGTGCAACATTGATGACTTTGGGAGGCGTTGTGGCATTAGAGGGTCACAGTATTTCTAGTGTTTGTGAGATTGCTGGATATATTGAACTCACTAATGATTGCCTTTGAGCAAGACAATAGGGTGTTGCTAACAGAAATAGACCTTTGGCTTTCTGTGCACGTGACCAACAAATGCTTTCTGGAAGTACAAAGCTCAATTATGCGGGGTCTCAATAAGATGCCTTTACGCCTTTTTTCCTTGAAATGTATAACAAAGGCTTGTTGCATCCTGTTGTGGCTGATGAGTATTTATTTAATATTATATATATTTTCAGTTTGTAACTCATATAAACATTAAAACACAACTTATAACAGAGACAGATTGGCCGTTTTACCCAAAGCCACATGTATTTATATATTCCCTTTATATATTTCATGGGTTTGAAATTTACAGTCCCAACTTGGTCATAAAGAGAGTCATATTTTTCTTCATTTTTCTGTAGCTGAACTCAGCTCGGTCATGAACCATCATTTATGCTTATAATAGAGAATATGATTTGGCGACTTCAGGTAGCTCTTTTTGCAGGTTGAAAATACTGTCTTTTGGATAATACTCAATTCATTCCGTTTTCCCCCCTTTTTTTTGCAGCGCAGATTTAAGTCTCTAACCATACTGCTTTCTCTTCTGAAAGTTTTTCCTCAGGGCACCTGGGTGGCTCAGTTGGTTGAGCATCCGACTTCGACTCCGGTCATGATCTCACGGTCTGTGGGTTCAAGCCCAGTGTAGGGTTCTATACTGACAGCCCAGAGCCTGGATCCTACTTTGGATTCTCTGTCTCTGTCTCTCTCCTGCTCATACTATCTCTGTCTCTGTTTCTCTCTCAATTATAAATAAACATTAAAAAAAATTTTTTTTACAGTTTTTCCTCCAGCTACCCCCGACCCTTTTGGCCACCTGGTTACAGGAGTGGGTCGTGGCATCATAATGGAATGCCGAAGTAGCTGGTTTATATCCTGACCTCTAGGACTTATCGCAATGAATGGTCTTGTCTTGCTTGGTGTTTCGTATCAGCATTTATCGTCAGAACACCCCCCACTGTGCCATCCATCATCCATTCTCTCAGTGCAAGTGGTACACAGTGCTGCACCCAGGGCTTGACCTGCTCTCCTGGTTGGCTGGATTGTCTCTCTATCATGACTTTCATCGGCACCACTGCTGCCCTGAGCCCCTCTGTTCCCATGCCTGTGTCATGGCTGTTGGCAGGCATGGTGACTTCTTACCCTCAACTGTCTTCAGTTTACCTTAGAGAGATTGTAGAAAGATTTCTCAGATTTCTTCCATGCCCCAATTCATGGGCATTTGGCTGTGGGTTATCTCCCCCAATGACTTGCCCCAATATCATCCTTACTCCCCTTATGGCCACCATGTTGGGGCAGGGAACAAGTG
Organism: Crocuta crocuta; assembly: GCF_008692635.1. Taxonomy (NCBI): domain Eukaryota; kingdom Metazoa; phylum Chordata; class Mammalia; order Carnivora; family Hyaenidae; genus Crocuta; species Crocuta crocuta. Next base: position 1,816,413 of record NW_027532842.1, on the reverse strand, counting down.
TGAGGAGAAAGTCAGAAGCTCCCTTTTAAACATCCTACATTTGGGATGCCTGATAGACATACCAGTGGAGTAGGCAATTGAATACACAAGTGTAGAGTGTAGGACAGAGGTCTGGGCTAGAGATAAGAATTCAGAAGGCATTAGCCTTTAAGTTATTCCTCCAGCTTAGAGACTGGATGAGATCACAAGAAGTGTGGATAGAAAAGGGAAGACAGAAAATGGACTCATTTAAAGGAGGGAAAAAACTGTGAGAAGCTACTGTAAATAATAATCATAATTTCAAGAAAGTCATTATAGGCTGAAGGGCTGGATGGGATGTTGAATTCTCATTCTTGGAAGTTATAGGAAATAGATCTAAAAGGGCAGCGATTTGTCCTTATTCAGGCTTCACTGACTGATCTCAGGACTCTTTCCTACAGGGCCTGGAATCTTATACTGCCCTACACAATGCTTTCAATAGATGGAAATTGGAACTTATAATGAAACTTATTTGCCAACTCTGAAATAGATTGATTCTAGAGTGGGAAGAACAGCAATTGGTTTAAATTAAAAAGTAAACCCTATTTCCTTCCTGGAGATTTCTGGACACTTTAAAATACCCGGCCGTGACCCACAGACTGGAATGGGTCCTTGTTAGTCTGAGACTCAATCAGTACAGCTCCAGTCACAAGACGGCCTATGGCATCATAGAGAATCCCCAGTGTGTGCTCAGAAGAGGACCCTGAGATAATCAGTGGAAGACTCTGGAGGCAAGGAGACCTTCAACCATGATCTTTCAGAGTCTCTTAAATCCTCTTATACAATGCTTTCTTTCCATTCTTTCTGGAACTACAAGTGATCCAAAGCCTTGAACATGACCATGCATCCTCTAGGATCCAGGGGTCTTGGCAACGCATAAAAGGTCTGAGTCTTAGAGCTGTATTCTCATCTGCAGAGTCCAGATGGTGGGCTGTCGGTCCTTCAGGAGAGCTCATTCTAGTCACTTGGTTTGCTTTGTATGGATTGCTTTATGTTTATGGAACTGTAGAACTGTACTACATGGAATGCTGAGCAACATAAATCCTATAGAATTTTAAATTAATGAGACGCCTGGGTGGCTCAGTCGGTTAAGCGTCCAACTTCGGCTCAGGTCATGATCTCACGGTTCATGGGTTCGAGACCCATGTCAGGCTCTGTGCTGACAGCTCAGATCCTAGAGCCTGTCTTCAGATTCTGTATCTTCCTCTCTCTCTGACCCTCCCCTGCTCATGCTGTCTCTCTCTCTCTCTCTCTCAAAAGTAAATAAAACATTTTAAAAAAAGAATTTTAAGTTAAGTCAGCATTTATATCCATGAAACTCAAGCATGTTCAATTTTGTTGCTGTGCCACCTTTTGTTTGGTGAACCCCACCCAAATGATCGTATTGCTTACATTCTTTCCCAAAGTAAGATACATTGTAATTAATTTTTTAAAATGAATTTAAAAATTCTTGAACTCTCAAGAGATATTCTAAGAATTGCAAAGCTAGAGTTAGAACATTGTGTAAAAGCAAGGTTTCGAAAGCTTGGTACTATTGACGCTTCCTGTGGGGCACTGTCCTGTGTGTTATAGGATTGTTAACAGCATCCCTGGTCTGCACCCTGTAGGTGCCAGTTACCCCAGATTTGACAGTAGGAAATTTCTCCAGACATTGCCCTGCAAGGCAAAATCATTTCTAGTTGAGAACCCCTGGTGTAATGGGAAAAAATGACTTCTTATCTCTATAGGAGATATATTTAAGTCATTCTTTTTTTTTTTTAAATTTTTTAATGTTTATTCATTTTTGAGAGAGAGACAGACAGACAGAGCATGAGGGGGGAGGGGCAGAGAGAGAGAGCGGAAGATACAGAATCCGAAGCAGGCTCCAGGCTCCTAATCATTAGCATGGAGCCCAATGTAGGGCTTATACCCACAAAGCGCAAGATCATGACCTGAGCCGAAGTCGGACACTTAACCAAATGAGTCCCCCCGGTGCCCCAAGACATTCTAATTTGTATGTATAGATTTTAAGCCTCTCAAATGCTTTATCTTTTCCCTGCTCTGTGAGAAGCACCATGGATCGGGGAGTTTGGTTGAACAAATCACAGTTGACATAATAGTATAAGAAAATCTGGTGGCCTCTTAGGACTATGTGGCAGGGGCTTGTACTTATGCAATAAGATTTAATGAGATTAGGTAAATTAGGCAGGAGCACTAGACTTCAAACAAATTGGGTATCAGTCACAGAAATGGATTCTGAGGTGGATGTGACACACCCAGAGATACATGAACTGTCCAAGTGGACGTCCACCTTGACCTCCTGCATCACTGCTTATTCACAGAGAACCATGCTACTGATTGAGAACCTTCACTCACAAGCTCTGAAATTTCTGTAGCATATGTGCATTCATTGGTTCAATATACCATAGGCCAAAGCTCAAAAGAAAAAATAACACATGGGTATTAATGGCCCCAAAAGAAAAGACCCAAGAAGTTAGGAAGAAAGAATAAGCCTCTTATTGCTGCCCAAAAATTATTTCCACATGAAACCCACACAAAAGACTGATGAGCATGAGTTAGTGTAGTTTGATGCAAAGTCGTTTTATGGGACTGAAAAGAAATGAGCAAATATATAAAGGGAGTTAAAATTTCAACAAATCAACTACTGGCCTACATTTTGTTAAAAAATGTGAATTGGGGCAGTGACATTGGTAATTTTTAGGAGCAGCTACAGTAATAACATGGAGAGGTTCTTCCTTGGAGGAGAGAGGGGAGGCATCCACCTGGATGACTTTGGAGAGGTTTTCAGTTAGGTGCTCTGAAATTCCCATCCCTACTCTCGGCAAACTAAATATTGTACAATGACGCTGTAAGTCCTCAACCTGTAGAATTTTTCCAGAAAAAAGAAAAGCGCAGGATGTAAATATCTTCTTTAAACAATTTAAAACAAACTCAAATGTTAGTGATTTTTTTAGTTCTTATTTGGAAAATTTGAAAATTCCTTTGATTTGCACTGTGATTCCAGTGGGTACAACCTTGCTTAAAACTTGAGTCTATGTTCTTTGACCAAGTTATTTAGTTTTCCAGATTTTCTGGTTTCTGTCACTTGGTATATAGAAGTATCTGTAGGGATTTTTTTCCTCACACTGAGGAGAAATTTTATGGATAGGCTATAAATAAACTCTTAAAAACTAGTAACAGTTGCTGTGTTCTCAGGCATCAATGCCATGTAGGCGTTTGAGGTGAACAAACTTTATCCAGAAATCAGAACATAAAATGTGTTAAGTGACAAGAAAGCTTTTTCAGTCCTAAGTCTGGCTGATTAACTATTTTTCTCTTTGGTTGGTTTCCAAATGAAGATGTTCTTTAAAAATGAAAAGTGATTTGGAATAACTGTGAATACTTCTCTATAAAACCTTCTTCAGTGGGGTTGAATAATTTATGCATCTTTAATATTGGAGAAAGAGGTTATTCCTCAAAGTCTAGTTTTTCATAACCACTTTGCCAGGGCTGATCGATCTTTCCACTTACAATGATAGGCCTCCATGTAGCACACACTTAGTGGGCCACTGTACCCTGGCACCTCTGAGCGCGTAAGAAGTAGGCCACAGAACACATATGCACAGTATGGATTTCAGTGGCCAGACAAAAGTCTTACAAAGAAACAAACATCCCTAGGATAGAAAAAGAAGAGGAGGGTGTAGAGCAAAGATAGAATCTGTGTTTCACTAAAAGCAAATTAAGTTGCAGACCTCCATCGGCAAATCTTAAGTTGTTAAGGTCACACATTTTGGAAACAAAGTGCCTGAGCTTTTTCCTGAGAGACTGGACTTCCGTGGGCATCCATGGACTTATGTTCATATATTTAGACAAACCTACGGCATTTGACACAGTGGTTCCTCATCTATTTTCTGTTCTCTTCAAGCTTCCGATTATCCCGGCTCACCATTTGGTTCCAGGTAACAGGTCACTGGCCAGCCTGTACGCTGGCTTCCCTTGAGGACTGCGGCCATCGCTGGTCTGGTCTATTATGAACAGGGAGGCAGGATTGGTCACATGACATCAAACTTGGCTACTGTGAGTAGGATAGTGCCCTGTGAGAGGGGGTGTCTCAGGGTAGGTCTTCTGACACTGAAGCCCCTGTCTTCTGATAACAGTATAACTTCCATAAATCATACTCCCCTTTACTACATAAATATTCATATCAAGACTTAAGAACCTAATTGAAAAGTGATCTTACATATATCCACTTGATTTTTAAGTCTACTCATTTTAGTATCTCCTCAAAAAATCCATACCTTACCTGTAACTGCACTCTCTTCTCGTTTTTATTTGTTTTTTTAAATTTATTTATGTAAATTCAAGTTAGTTAACATACAATATAGTATTGGCTTCAGGAGTAGAACCCACTGATTCATCACTTGCATATGACACCCAGGGCTCATTCCAACAAGTGCCCTCCTTAATGCCCATCACCCAGTTAGCCGATCCCTCCACCCAACCCCCCATCTAGCAACCCTCAGTTTATTCTTTGTGTTTAAGAGTCTCTTATGGTTTGTCTGCATCTCTGTTTTTATCTTATTTTTGCTTCCCTTCCCCTATGTTCATCTGTTGTGTTTCTCAAATTCCACGTAGGAGTGAAGTCACATATTTATATTTCTCTGACTGGCCTGTTTTGCTTATCATAATACATTCTAGTTCCATCTACGTTGTTGCAAAAGGCAAGATGTCATTCTTTTTGATGGCTGAGTAGTATTCCATTGTATATGTACACCACATCTTCTTTATCTATTCGTTGTCAGTTGATGGACATTTGGACTTTTTCCTTCATTTGGCTATTAATGATAGCACTGCTATAAACATTGGGGTGCATGTGCCCTTTTGAATCAGCATTTTCATAGGCCATGTCTGGAAGGTGTTAAAATCTTCCAGGAAAAACAATAAGCCAATTCAATCCCTTTTCATTTTAAAAACCTTGGAGACCTAGTGTCAGAGAATGAGGCATGGATGCCCTGAGAACCACAGCCTCATCCTCCTGACCAGCCCAATAGTCACAGTGCTGCATTGGCACTTTGGTCGTCACTGTTAATGATGTGCCGCTGTCAGCCGCAGGTGCCAAAGAGGGCCCCACGGATGAGCCCCTCGTCTCCAAAGGTGACAAGTGTAAATGATTTTCTTCAGGAACCCACTAAACTGACAACCCGGCTGGAATGGTGTGAGGGGAAGGGAGGCCAGCTACTGCATGTGCTATATCACACCTGAGTTCCTGGGGACCCCTGAGCCTGCCCATTGTTATCACATCAGACCCCAGCCTGGGTGTTAGCAGACTATAATTACAGAAAGGTGGTTTCTTAACACCAGTGCTCCATACATCTTCTAGGCAAAGTGTTGCTCTTTTTAATCCCCAAACAAATGACTTTGGGGCAAGAGGTCTTTAGTTCACTTGCTTTGGGCATTAGAATTTAGTGGTTTTAAGGATGTTTATTTAATACATATGATTAGTGCCTTTTGGTAGACATTTGCTTTTATCTCTTTTGAGTAAATCCATGAGGGTTGAATTGCTAGTTAGGTACATATTTAGTTTTAGAAGTAACTTCCAGACTTTTTGCAGTCATTTTATCATGTATACTCACAATGATGATGTATGAGAGTTCTAGTAGCTCCAGACTCATGCCAACATTTGTTGTTGTCAGTCTTTTTAGTGTTGGCCATTTTGTTAAGTTTATAGAGTTACCTTGTGGTTTTATCTTATTTATTGATTTATCTATTTATTTTGAGNATCCAAAATCAAGAGTCAGATGCTCAACCGACTGAGCCACCCAGGTGCCCCTGTCTTGTGGTTTTAATGTGCATTTCCTTGGTGGCTAAAACGGAGCATGTTTTCTTGTGTGTGTTGACTTTCCATATATATTCTTTTGTGAAATATCTGTTCAAAACATTTTTTCATTGTTATGTGGCTGTTTGTGTTTACTACTGAGTTGTAAGAGTTCCTTATATATTCTATATATACAAATTCATTCTCAGATAAATGTTTTTTACAAATATTTTCTAATCTGTGGTTTGTCTCTACTTCTGACAAGTGTCTTTTGATGACAGAATTTTAAAATTTTGAGTGAAATATATATTTTTTCTTTTTTTTTGGTTGTTTTCTGTATCAAGTCTAAGAAACTTTTGCTATTTCCAAATGCAAAAATATTTTCTAATGTTTTCTTTTATAAACTTTATATTTTAAACTCTTCAGTTACTTAATTTTTGGCTATAGTAAAGATGAAGGGTTAAGGTTTCTTTTAAAGAAATATCCAGTTGATTGGTTTAGCATTTTATTTGGAAATGTTTTCCTTTTCCCATTGAATGGATTTGGTCCTTTTGTGAAAAATTGACCAGGTAATATTAACCAAAAAAGTAGAGGGAGGTCAATGAAAATATTCCCCTTCATAAAAGCAATGAGAACACTGGCAAAAATGATCACAGTCCACGTTTCAGAATTCTGAAAATTGACCAAAGGCTTACAAGAATCTGAGGGGTGTTTATTCAAGAAAGCAGCCAAATCTCAGTAAGAACAGTGTATTTTCTGGCATTTTTACTTGCCCTGTTTCCATCTCCTCCTCCCCAGCTGTTGTCTTAGTAAAACCTAGCAGCCTGGCAGCCATTGGAGGGAGCAAAACAAGGCTGTTGAGAGCCTCATTCTCAGAGAATTGTCATTATTTAACCCCTCTGGTAGTTCTCTGCAAGACCCCACTTGCAATGCTGTCTTAATTGGACCTGACTGAGAACTTACCAGTGCAACGTTTTTCCCCCTTGGAGACGTTAGGTGAAGTCAGTCAAAGGCAGTTGTTGAACATTGTGACTCTGAGTCAGGCGATAACAGCTGGACAAATAGTGGGCTAACCAAAATGCTTAAAATAGCAAAGTTGGGGAATGACTGTCCATAAGAGGCATTGAAAGGCTCTGATATGTCTCTGGGAATCTGAAAGGCCATACTCATACTTAGGTCTTTGCATATTCCCAGAGTGGTGTGCATGCTCAAGGAAGATCTGCAGAGGCCCTAAGTGCTCACTTCTGGATACACTTGAGGCATTGGACAAGCAGAAGTAGAGGCTAAGGTGGAGCTGCGAGAAGTAGAGGCTAAGGTGGAGCTGCGTAAACTGCCTGGCTGAGTCACTAATGACATGCACCAGTAACACACAGACTGAGAGACTTATTCGTTTCAGACATTGAAGGCAATCTCTGTTCAATAATTAGCTCTCTGCTAAGCTGATAGACCAAAGACTTCAGTAGCTACACATGACGATGAACACAGACTTTATAGAATTTGTTCAGAAAAGTCACTAAACAAACAACAACAAAAATAAACCTTGGGGAAAGAGCAAAGTCTGATTTCCAGTTTTTCAAATTACATCATTTAAGATGTTCAGTTTTCAACAAAAAATGAGATACACAAGGAATAAGGAAAGCATGGCCAATCATAGGGTGAGGGGTTTGCATGGAAGAGGAGGCAGTCAATAGAAACTCCCTGAGGAAGCCCATACACTGGATGCACTAGATAAAGGCTTTTAAAAAATGTTTTTAATGTTTATTCATTTTTTGAGAGAGAGAGACAGAGACAGAGAGAGACAGAGTGTGACGGAGGGAGGGGTAGAGAGAGAGGGAGACACAGACTCCAAAGGAGGCTCTGAGCTGTCAGCACAGAGCCCGACACGGGGTTCAAACTCATGAACCATGAGATCATGACCTGGCTGAAGTCTGATGCTTCAATCTGAATCACCCAGGTGCTCCTAGATGAAGACTTTAAAGCAAATGTTTTAGATGTGCTTAAAGAATGAAAAGAAACCAAGTCTAAATAAATAAGTGTGAGAAAAATTCCTTGACCAAATATAAAATATCAAAAGAGATAGCAATTATAAAAAAAATTAAATAGAAATTCTAGAGCTGAAAAGTACAGTCATAGAAATGAAAAAAAAAATCACTAGAAGGGCTCAAGAGCAGATCTGAGCAAGTAGAAGAATCACCAACTTGAAGATAAGTAAAGAGTCTCAGACCTTGGGACATCATCAAGCAAAACAATACAATAGGAGCCCAGAAAGAGAGGAGAAAAAGGAGGCTAAAGGATACTTAATGAAACATTGACTAAAAACTTCCTGAATTTGATTAAAAGCATTAATCTGCACACCAAACAAACTCAACAAACTCTAATCCAAATAGGATAAACTCAGAGAATTATCCTAGACCACATCATAATTAAATCATCAAAACCCAAAGAGAAAGAATCTTGAAAAGAGAAGCAATTCATTACAAACTCAAGGGATCCTAGATATATTAACAGCTTATTTCTCATCAAAAACTATGGAAGCTATAAGGCAGTGGGTGAAATGGTCAAAGTGCTCAAATAAAAAATTATAAACCAGAAATTTTCTATATCTAGCAAAACTATTCTTCAGTAATAAAGGAGAAATTAAATATTACCACATTGACAAAAATTGAATTTGTCACTTCTCTATAAAACTAAATAAAAAGAACCCTTTAGTAAAAGAAATGCTAAGAGAATTAATACTGCAAGCTAGAAAATATCTATTTAACACAAAAGAGAGGAGTCAGTAATGGAGGGAGAGGAATAAAAAGGATATAAAAATATAGAAAACAAATAGTTACAGCAAACATGAATTCTGTCTTATCAATAATCACATTAAATGTAAATTAATTAAACACCCTAATTAAAAGAGAATTGAACACTGGATTTAAAAAAAACAAAACAAAACCCAAGAAAGAAACAAAACAACAACAGGGGCCCCTGGGTGGCTCAGTCAGTTAAGTGTCTGACTCTTGGTCATGATCTCGCAGTTCATGTCAGGCTCCATGCTGGCAATATGGAGACTGCTTGGGATTCTCCCTGTCTCTCTCTCTCTCTCTCTCTCTCTCTCACAAAACAAATAAAATGAACTTTAAAACAAAAACAAAACATGATCCAACTGTATGCCATCTACAAAAGACATAGTTTAAATTTAATTTAGGCACAGATGGAAATAAAAGGATAGAAAATGATATACTATGCAAACAATCTATATACTAAAAGAGAACTGGAGTGGCTATATAATATCAGACAAGATAGATTTTAAGGTAAAAATTGTTACTAGAGAGAGAGAAGAATAAAATGATAAAAAGGTCAATATATTGAGAATATATAGCAATTTATAAACATATATGCACCAAATAACTTGAGCCCTGAAATACATAAAACCAAAACTGACAGAAACGAAGAGAGTAATAGAGATTTTAGCGAGAATAGTTGAAAACTTCAATACTCCACTTGGAATAATCAATGGAGCACTTGGAGAGCAGATCAACAAGGAAATGGAAAACTTTTAATAACACTGGAAATCAGCTAGACCTAATAGAATTCTGTAGGACACTGTCTTAGATAGTAGAAGAACATATATTTTTCTCAAGTGCACATGGAACATTCTTCAGGACATACCATATGTTTGGCTATAAAACAAGCCTCAAGGGGGGCACCTGGGTGGCTCATTCAGTTAGGTGTCCATCTCTTGATTTCAACTCAGGTCATGATCTCACAGTTCATGGATTTTGAGCCCAAATCGAGCTCTGTGCTGACAGTGTGGTGCCTGTGGGATTCTTGTGCTCCCTCTCTCTCTGCCCCTCACACCATCTCTCTCTCTCTCTCTCTAAAAAACATTTTAAAAATGGATTTAGGGGTGCCTGGGTGGCTTAGTCGGTTAAGCGTCCGACTTTCGCTTAGGTCATGATCTCGCGGTTCGTGGGTTCGAGCCCCACGTCGGGCTCTGTGCTGACTGCCAGCTCAGAGCCTGGAGCCTATTTCAGAGTCTGTGTCTCCCTCTCTCTCTGACCCTCCCCTGCTCACGCTGTCTCTCTCTCTCTCCTAGAAATAAATAAAAATATTTAAAAAAATGGATTTAAAATTATACATTTTAGTTATAAAATTATTTAATTAAATAACTATATAACTATATAATCACATAACTATATAACTATAATTATATAATTATATAAAGAATTAAATAGCTAATTAGTTAATTTAGTCTCAATTTAAGATTTGAATTATACAAAACATTTTAATGGAACAAAATTAGGAATAAGTAACTGAAAGAAATTTGAGGAATTAAAAAAACACACCTGTAAATAGCCAATGAGTTAAAAAAGGAATCACATGGGGAAAATTAGAAAATACTTTGTGATGACTAGAAATGAAAACACGTCAGAACTTACAGGATACAGCTAAAGTGTGCTTAGAGGGAAATTGGTAGCTGTGGGTGCTTTTATTAACATATGAGAAAAGTCTCAAACCTATAACCTTCTGTACTTAGAAGTTAGAAAAAGAAGAGCAGACAAAAACACGAAGCAAGCAGAAGGAAGAAAATAATTAACCCTAAACAACAAAGTAAATGAAACAGAGAACAGAAAAAACAATAGAGAAAATCAATTAACCAAAAATGTATTCTTAGAAAAAAAATAAACAAAATTGTCAAAAAAAAAAAGACGACTCAAGTTACTAAAATCAAATTTGAAAGAAGGGTGGAATATTACTACCAACCTTAGAAAAATAAAAAAGGATTACAAGGGCATACTATAACCAATTGTATGCCAAGAACTACGTAATGTAAATGAAATGGAAAAATTCCTAGAAAGAAAACTGCTTTGAGCATTAAATAAGATGTTTATAATGCTATTATTAGACGCACTTGCCCTTGCTTATTGCTAAATGAATGTTAGCTATATTATAGTATACTCAGGCTTATTCATTCCTAGCCATCTTCATGCCCCACAACTTCAGAAACACATTTCCATGAAGATACTTCGGTTCTCATTACAGATTGCTTTACCTGTTACCAAAATTAATTAAATTTAGTTCAATTTCTGGACCTGGTTGTATAAAGATTAAAAACCTATGTTGAAATTCTTTTTCCCTAAAATCATTTATGATAGGCTTACTGATAACTAGAAGAAACTAGAACTTATCCCTCCTTCTACCCCATTTCAGGGTCGCTTTTGACATCTGAACCTTGTTTGGTATAACCTTTTGGATTATAACAAATTGGAACAGAAATGGTCCCCATTTCTATATGCCCTGTTTTGAACGTATTGACAACCCTCCAAGGTTTTGTTTTACAGTTTTCTTCCTTATGCTTTCCTGCTACATCTGTTTCTCTCTTTTTTTCTTATCATTTGATTCCTTTGTAACCATTGAATCACAGAATAAATAATCTTACTGTTATCCTTCAAAAAAAGGTTTGAAAAACCCTGATATGCATATATAGATTCATTTCCAAATTGGTTCATTTCTATCTTCTACTTTTGATTACTTTCCTTTCCATAGTAGATTTATAGTACTTAAAAGAGTTAATATAATTCTTGTATGTGTTCAGTTTCATTACATTGGGAATAGCACTGGATTTGGAACAAAGAGAACTGAGTTGATAGCTGTAATTTCTTCCTCACCATTATGTGGCTGTTGGCAAGTTACTTAGCTGTCTGAGATTCTGTATTGTCAACTAGAAATTGGCAGTTTCACCTATCTCAAAGCTTTTGGAATCAGATATGATTAAACAAAATAATTTTATGAAAGTGCCTAATCCAGATTCTCAGACAGAGCCTCAACAAGTGTTTATTTCCCTCTTTTCCTTGTGCAAGTCAATTAATGCTTCGTCAATAAAATTAGATTATAAACCTCATAGGGTTTGAAAAGATGAACTATTAGAAGTAATTGATGTACCCAGCCAATATAAGATATGATTATTCCCTTTTTGTTGCTGGAATGTCTTCTTTGTTGATATTTTGCCTATGTAATATACTTTATTCAGAGAAATTTAGATATTCATTGTATGTAGTTATCTGTAATAATGCAATTCCTTATTCTACTGGATGAAGGGCAGATAGTATAAAATCATATAAAGAAAAGAATTTTGGGACATCTATCCTCCAGATAATATAATGCTTCTATTTAAACCCCATTTTAACATTTGTCTACAAGTCTTGGGAAGACTGCATGAAGTTGGAATTAAGTGCTTTGTCTTTAACAGTACTATCCTCAACTAAACAAATAGTGAAAGGTGAGAAAGCTGATTATGTTAGTCTGGGAAAGTGAGAGAACTTTTCATTTGCTCTGTGTGATTTTTTAAAAAATCTTTTGCAGCAAGGATGAAAAATCAAAATAATGGAGTCAAGCAAACAATGATTTGTTCAGATATAAACTGATAAGTTTTGCAGAGCATTGTTTTAAAGGAAAAACACCTTCCAGTTGGCTGCTAGATATTAAAAGATAAACATTTTTTTTTAGAGAGAAAGAGGGCAGGAGAGAGTGAGCAAGCAAGCAGGAAAGGGGCAGAGGGAGAGGGAGAAAGAGAATCTTAAGCAGGCTCCATGCTGAGTGTGATTGAAGCGAGGCTCAATTTCATGACCATGAGATCATGACTTGAGCCAAAATCAAGAATTGGACTCTCAACTGACTAAGCCACCTAGGCACCCCAAAAGGTAAACATTCTTACTTGCATTCACCAAATAGTAGTAATGGAGACTTTAAAATTGTTTGTTTTGAATTCTGTCCATGTATGAAGAGCATAATCATAATATCTACTGGGAACATAGGATGCTTATGAGTCCCTGATACCATTTCCTTAATTACTACAAATGCATCGCTCAGTCAGTAATGATGTGAATGGAACAAGCACTCATGCCTAAAGTTTCTTAAATACTCAGAGGTAGGACCACATGAGCCAAAATTACCACCACAACATCTCTTTAGAGCTTTACACTCTTACCATCTGAAAGACATTTCAGTAGAAATTTTTCAGCATCCTCAGGGATGGCGCAGAATCAAGACAGGAAACTTCTAGGACTGCACCTTCCAGTAGAAATATGTGTGTCACTCATACATAACTTCTAATTTTCTGGCAATCACGTTAAAGAACGTAAAAAGGAACAGGTGAAGTTAATAATGCATTTTATTGAGTTCAGTAGATCTAAAATATTACCATTTTGGCATGTCATCAATATAAAAATTATTAATATGACATTTTACATTTTTTTCATATTTTCCTTTCCTAGCACATCTTTACTTGGAGTCGCCACATTTCAACTACTGAACAGTGTGCTTACTTATTCCACGTGTACTTCTAATATTTCAGATATAGTCTATATTCTAATCATATACATAATGTATTGGTTATATAGGTATTTTGTTTATTTTTCTTTACAATGTACAGTATCATAAAACTATATATTACACACACACACACATAAGCACCTCTCCTAATCCAAAGTTTCAGCATGTCTTTCATTTAATTTCTGTGCACCTGTTGGTCATGGTGAGAGGCTTTCTATGCAGACAGACAGTTTGTTGACGTTACTCTCCTATCTTTTGATGTTTTCTTATTCCTGCCACACTTGGTTGGTATGCTCTTTTCTGAATGACTTTAATGTGATTCCGTTTCAGCCTACTTATCCAACCTGAGTATCTCATTGCTCCCCAGTATATACCTCTGATAGAGGTTATAGCACTTTCCTCATTACCCCATAGATAGTCTCTGCTGACTTCTCTGGTTTTATTCATGAATTCCCATTGCCTGGACCTCTCTCTCCTGTTCCCAAAGTGCATTCATCTTCTTTCAATGACACAGTACGAAAATTTCTTCAGGGCATAGGTCACATCTTTCATTTCCCCAAGGAGGCTTTTTGAATCTTGGCTGCTAGTCTGACTTCCCATCACCTGGAGAATTTTTTAAAAATTACAGATTACTGATTCTTACCTTGAGGGAATACAGATTAGGTAGGGCAGTTGGGGTCCAGGAATCCCCATTTTTATCAGGCACCTCAGATGTTTCTCATGTACCTTTTCTGGGACTCCAATCAATGTCAAGGCATCAAGGACAAGCAGAATAAATACTAATAGGTAATAAATAGACTTTTCAGACATGGAGGCTAAGGCTTTAATCAGAGGAATAAGTGGTGAAGTAGCAAAAGAATCAGAAACTACCAATAAGTCTCTAGGTTACATGACTTAGGCATTCAGCATAAATTATACGAGTCAGGAAGATGAGCCAAAGCTGCCTTTGTATATATTTCCCCAGGCTGCTTATTTCTTCACAGCAGGCCAACAACAGCATCAAACTTAAATCTTTACACATCAAATTGTTTTTTATTTTATTGTTAGTTTTTATTAGAGAGGGACAGAGACAGAGCATGCATACATGCACGAGCAAGGGAGGGGGCAGAGGGAGAGAGAGAATCTTAAGCAGGCTCCATGCTTAGTGTGGAGCCAGACGTCAGAGTCAATCCCATGACCCTGGGATCATGACCTGAGCTGAAATCAAGAGTCAGATGCTCAACCGACTGAGCCCCCCAGACACCCCACATCTAATTGTTTTAAACATAACCCAAATAAGCAGACTTTTAGCCATTGAGAGCCTGCCTGCTTGGCATAATCTGCAAAATTGTACCCAACACCTATACACCACAGAAAAGCCATGGGCTATAGCTGCTGCCGTCCTTCAGCGTGCTCAAGTTCCCTCTCCCATCTCTCTCTCCCCAAGGAGTTTCTTTGCCTTCTTTCCCTTCTGTGGAAGGGACAGGCATGCTGAGAGACTTCCCCTGCACACACGCCTGTCAGAACATCATCCCGTAATGCATGAGTGTGCTACTCCCACTTTGTGGTCATATCTTTCTCCTTGCTCAGCCCTGAAACCCCTCAAACCCCTACAAAGGCACCATAGGGGAAAAGGGAACATGTGTAGATTCCGGAAGTCAGAAAACATTAGAACAAGAAGCACCAGTGACCAGATAGGAGGCAGGTCAGCTCTGACCTGGGGAAGCACCTCTGAGACCTGAGAACTCAGGATCCCACCAGGAAATGGGAGAAGGGAGGAGTCATGGTACGGAGGGTCCCCAGGGACCGTCACAGGAGCCTGGGCTGATGGGCTAAATCTGTCAGTCGTGTTCATCTCATTTCTAGAAGGTGTGGCACATAGGACAGGATAATGGGAAAGAATGTTTAGGACTTTCACAAGCATTAGGTTCCAGAATTCATTTGGGTAAACTTTTAGGAATTTCTTCAGAGGACAGAAAACCAAAAGTAAATATTTTTTTTTCTTTTGGAGATCTTTTCTGTTCCTCAGGAAAGAGACAGTTATGATTTTTAATATTTATATTGCATCATGGAGAGACATGTTCCCATGTGTTAAACTATCATAACAGCTCTTCATGTCCTTCTCATAATATTAAGGCTATAAAGCTATCCTTGTTTTAGTTAAGCCATTAAAGCTATTAATATCCACCTAGGATGAAAATAATTTTCTCTAGCCCAGGCAAGGGAGGCAGTTAAAAAGGAAAATCACGATACAAAAAAAAGAGAGAGAGAGATTTCACCTCTAATTATTTAACTTGCCATTTTTTATTAACTTTTCACTCTTTTATGTAGCTCAACCTTGTGTCTTTTTGCTTGCTTTACTTAAACCATAATTTATTGCCCTTTGAATTATTGCCGAGGTGGACCCCAGGCAGTCAAGCTTATGTAGCGGGGAGGAGAAAGTTCCTTCACTGATAAGACCTCTGAGGAGCCACCCATTTCCTCTTCTTGCCTATGCTCTAGGAATAAGAAAAATGACATAGTGACATGTGACATTTAGATGGCACTTATAATGCCAAGTGCTTTTCACATATTAATTCAATCCCTCTGCCACCTATAGGTTACACACTATTTGACCCCATTAATCAGATGGAAAAACCAAGGCAAAAAAAGCTTAAGTTACCTGTTAGATATATCAAGCCAGGAAGCAAACCTGGTCACCCAGTTCCAAAATCCATGGTCCACTCTCTCTGCCACCTTGCCTAAGCCCTGCGCCAAAAAGTTAGTTGGGGAGCTTGCCTGTCTTGAACTTGGTTTGGCCTCACTGTGGCCATGGCAGTGACTCCCAAGAGAGCTCAGAGACCTGTGGGTTGTAGGCACAGCTGAGCACAGGGAACCGTACTACGTTAGCTTCTGGTGCAGCCGTTCAGTGGAGCCTGGGGAGGAAGGTACTTGCTTAGCATTTTTTCCTAATTTCCACACTGTCACTTTTAGCCCAAAGCATTTCATGTATATAACTTAGCTTATCGTCATTCCAGGGTGACCGTGTTGTGGCAATCTTTCAGCAAAGGGCTGCTTTCCAGACATTTCTGGACTGTGAAGCCTTGACTACTGGTTGGCCTTGGGGGCATTTACTGTGACCTACATCATCACCAGGGTGGACTTGGATCATTCTGCATTTTTCCCTTTTAAGAAGAACAACCAAATGCAAATGATCTACCCCAGAAGATACCAAGCCATCAGCCTACCAGCTTGGGTGTGCTTATTCAAGACGCACTGGCTCAGAACCCCGTGCAGAAGCAGGAAGCTCTGCCCTGGCAGGTGCCACACAGCTGGATGTGGGGAAGGCCAGAGGGTTGTGGTCGCAGGCGTTCTTAGACATGCCTTCCAGAATTTCATAGTGCTTCAGTTTGCCCAAGTTATGTTCTTTATTAGCCACGCTGTTGTAGGGACTTGAGAAATCCAGTTGGAGTTTGAGGGCAACTGTTTAGACACCTATATGTTGTAGAAAATGGGGAAATGTCAGAAGATTCTCAGTCTCTTGGTAGCTTCACATTCCATAGCTGCTACTGGCATTTCCAATAGATAAATGTGCCTGCCTGCCTGCCTGCCTCCCTCCTTTCCTGCCTGCCTCCCTCCCTCCCTCCCTCCCTCCCTTTCTCTTTCTTTCTTTCTTGCTTGCTTACCTGCTTTTTTCCTTCCTTTCCTTCTCTTTCTCTTTCTTTTCTTTTCTTTCTTTCTTTCTCTCTTTCCTTCCTTCCTTCTTTCTTTCTTTCCTTCCTCCCTTCTTTCTTTTTCCTTCCTTCCTTCCTTCCTTCCTTCCTTCCTTCCTTCCTTCCTGCACAGTTGACTCACAGGGAACTCTGGTTTAGGAAGAAAGAGAATTACAGGCATAAACACAATGATGAGCAGTAGTTGTTAAGGTAGAAATTAAATTAAAGAAATTAATTAAAGACTGTCTCCCTGGGTACCAGCGTAACTGAGATTTTGATATCTTGGCAGCTAGGATATATGTGTGTGTTCTCTATCCTTCTGGAAGCTTTTTTGTGGATTATGAGGGCAGGTTACCCAAAGAACAAATGATGAGCTGGGGTTATGGGGTATCTGGGCTGCCGTGCCATAGCTGGATCAAGCCGGCATTGAACCCCTGTACTTCTCACCAGATGATGATCCTGGGAAATTCTGGAGATGGAGCTAATTGTCAACCCACCATTCCCTGCTCCCAAGAGCCTTCATATTCAGACCTAGAAATAAAGATAAATACCCCAGGGTATAGTTTCCCTGGGTGCCTTCTTTGACTTTTCTGAATGGCTATGGTTGTTTACTGAAATCACACAATCATCAATTTCTGTACCTTCCCCTTTAACATAGTGAAGTCTCCAGTACAATGAGAATAAGACATTGCATGGCATCTACAAAAACGTATTTGTCAGTGAGGTGGTGAGTATAGTGCAGTGAATTATTTCCCAAGTGGTAAATAAGCTGGAAGGAGATGTTAATAGCAAAGAACTACAGAAGGAAGTCATAAATCTCAAATTTTGCTTTGTGCTGAAATATTTTATTATAGCATTGATGGTACTTGAGCAAAGTTTACTGAGTATTAAATCAGTCAAATCAAGTAATTATAGTTTGTGTACACGCTCATAAACTTCATCTAGGTCTTAAATATTTTGGTCCAGTTTTCTAAGACGTTTGAGATTTAGTGAGATGTTTGTTTTTGGAAAAGGCCTGGGTTAGTAAGCAGACAGAATAATAGGTGTGTGACTCCGTTCGGGGTATGAAACCTGCGAGGTAAAAATGCTAAGCATGTCACATCACTTGACATGTCAGTCATTTATTTTTAAACCCAAACTGGTGTAGTATCTCTGTGGCCATACTCAAGCTGTCTACAGTATACCTGGGAACAGCACTCTACAATTTAAATTTATTTTGTTAGGCCCAGAATGAATGAAAAGGAGGGATGGTAAATTAAAAGGCCAGAGAATGGCAGTAGGGCACACCAGATGTGAGGGGAAGGCGTGGGAAGAGCTGGAAGAGAGGATATAATCAGACAATACATTCCCCATTTTCTTCCAGGATTGGTTCTTTTGGGAGACCGAGTCAAGAGCATAAGCATTGGCCTTACATTTTAGGCCAATGAGTAGAACATTAGGAAGTGATCATTACCAGCCTTCTAACTATAGAAATCCTATTAATACATTCCTTGACAGTCTCTCTGTGGTTGCTAAACAATGCAGGAACTAACAGAAGGGTGAACATCCCAATTCCTGAGTGTATTTCTTGTTTTCTTATACAGTGAGATGGAGTACTGAATCAGGGAGAACTGGAAAAGAGAGACAGCAGTAAATACAGAGCACACCATTCAACTCAGTTGAATGGATAATTCAGTTGAATGGCCCAATTCTGGGCCAGGCATTGTAGAAGTCTCAAGAGTTACAGTAGCCAGTAAGTCAGAGTCCTTCAGAATGGAGGGCACTTGTGGGGATGAGCACTGGGTGTTATATGGAAACCAACTTGACAATAAGCTATTAAAAAAAAAGAATGATGGTGTTTAAGACACATACAGTATCAAATTCAAAAATACAGGAATGTCAAAGGCTCCATGGAGGCTGGAGGAGGGTATCCAACCCAGACTGAACCAATCAAGCAGTTCATCCTTGTGAAGGCAATGTCTGAGCTGTGTTTCAGGAGCTGAAACAGCCTAAATAAAGCAAAAGAACAGTAGCAAAACAGTGTGATGGGTTCAAAGGCACCAAAGGAAATAGATATTTTGGAAGCTTCAGATGAGGGGAAAACTGGGAGATCAGACTAGACACGGATTCCTGGGCTGTATCCAAGGCCTGCCTGCTTGCCGTGGATCCTGACTGTGGTCCGCTACAGGCTCACCTGTGTGAGCAGATTTACACATTAAAGAGATCTCTCTGGCAACAAGGAAGGGAGGAAGATGAATTTGAGACAAATGTTAGGACAATACTACACAACTTTGGAAAATTATTATTATTTTTTAAAATCAAGTTTGGGGACTGGTCAAGAAGGCAAAATATAATCACACTTTGATGTATATTCTCTGCTCCAAACATGTGCCAATGGCAGATTTCAAATATAAATAGAAATAACCATGCACGAATGTAAACTGGTACAGCCCCTCTGGAAAACAGTGTGGAGGTTCCTAAGGAAACTAACAACAGAACTCCCCTATGACCCAGCAATAGCACTGCTAGGAATTTACCCAAGGGATACAGAAATGCTGATGCATAGGAGCACATGTACCCCAATGTTCATAGCAGCACTCTCCACAATAGCTAAAACATGGAAAGAGCCTAAGTGTCCATCAATGGACGAATGGATCAAGAAGATGTGGTTTATCTATACCATGGAATACTACATGGCAATGAGAAACAATGAAATCTGGCCATGTGTAGCAACATGGATGGACCTTGAGGGTGTTATGCTGAGCGAAATAAGTCAGGCAGAGAAGGACAAATACCATATGTTTGCACGTATAGGAGGATTAGGAGGAACTTGATGGAGGAACAAGGGGGAGAAGAAGGGCGGAAATGGTGGGGGAAAGGGAGAGAGGCAAACCATGAGAGACTCTTGAATGCTGACAAAAACTGAGGACTGATGGATGTGGGGGGGAGGGGGAGATGGGCATGGAGGAGGACACTTGTGGGGATGAACACTGAGTGTTATGTGGAAAGTAATTTGACAATAAACTATTTGTAAAAAAAAAAAAAAAAAGAAAGAAAGAAAGAAATAACCATGCACTGTTGTGATAGACAAATGTTTATTTGTCCGAACAAGCCTGCTGCTCGCTGCAGAACTAGAGAAGTTGGAGGAATCAGAGATAATATCATCATGGCCCAGGGGCTCATATCACCCATGAAGACCTTGTTTTGCATTGGATAATCCAGAGTTTGGCAGATACAGTGCCAAAACAAAAAGATACAGCTTTTGTTTACAACTCATTTAGTTGCTACTGTGGTTTTACATTTTTCTACCATGTTTTCCTTCCCTGTTTATGGTTGTATCTGACAGTGCAATTCTGTACCCTTTCAACCCCTGCTCCCATCTGTCTTTATGAAAATTGAGGGTGGCATTCTTTCAGTGAATCATATCATGATCCACCAGCTGAAAGATTAATTCAGGAAACATGATTAGAAAGAGACATCTGAATAGTTTATCTGGGCCGTAAGGCATAGACATCAGTGACAGGATTTAAATAACTGAAATGAATTCTTTTTAGTTCTCTTGTCTTACCAAATTAGCATCAAAATGTCTTTACCGGTTTAGGTAAGATGATGTCAGAAAATCTAACTGCTAGACTGATCATAAGTGATTGAAAGGATACTTCCTATTGCTAAAATACCTGGTTTACCTTTTGGAACAAGAATGATAATATAACATTTATAATTAAGAATAATTAATATCTGGGATGTCCTATATTCTGGGTAATTGTTTTTAACAATTCATCAGTAGTCTAAGTAAACAAGAAATTGTGATTCTCTTTAATAAACTCTCTATATTTATTACTCCATGATTCTAGTGTAACAACCTGGAATTGATATGTCCTTTAGAATTAGGGCTATGTCTCCCAAAATGCCATATTAAATTTAGGTTATTGCTGGCTGTATATTTCCAGTATTTCACCGAGTTAATATCAGCCTGTGTCTCATTTTCGTCAGGCCATCCTGTCTCAGAAAGTGCTAATGAAACAGCCACTCTCAGATTAAAAAGATAACATTGCAGATTCTTCCTAGATCTTTCAGATTTATGTACATTTTTAGCTCAAATAAAAAGTTGCACGTTTAAAAGATGAAAAGCACTTGGAGATAATTCATTATGGGTTCTGTCAAATAATATTTGACATTATGGCTGAATTTAAGTGCTAAACTTCTAAAGTGGTTTTTCATGTTCTCATTTATACCACGGAGAGGAGAAGATGACAGCATTAGATTTTAAATATTAAAATATCAAAGCTTTTTATATGAAGAATTCAGAGCACTGGACACACTGTTGAAGGCCACCATCACTCGATACTTCAAGGACTTCGTTTGAATTCCCCAAACAGTATCTACATTTTTTTAATGTTTGTACATTTTAAACATGAAATAAACATTAATTATTTTTTTCTCCAAAGCTTCTTTCAAGACTGTAGAATTCAGTAAGGATCATCAGGATCATAGAATGTGGAAGTAAATTGAATTGCTTTTATTTACACCTGAAACCTCTTTAATATTAAAATCTTTGCTGAGGAAAAGGGATTCCTCTATGACTTTGAGTAGTCAAAGAAAGTCATTTGAATATACAGAGATAATCAACAACCATGCAGATACGCCTTGTGACTTTTTTTAAGCATGTGACTTTTAAAACTTTACTTAAATGGTCAAACTAAGTCATTGTAAAGATGATGTTTGATGATCATGATGTCTTAAAATCCTTTCAAGGAAGAGAAATCACAAGTTTTAGAATAGTAACAGGATTCCTGAGTCCCCTTTTCTCTTCACTTGTGCCTGGGACCTTAATCTGGAGATAACAGAAGTGGCTCCATCCTAAATAGAAAAATCCCCCATGACATCACGAAACATTGAGAGAGATCTGCCGCTGGCTGGGGGTGTCAGCCATCTACTGAATGTCTCCTTTTCACAGTGGATGTATCTGTACTCTGAGGACAGATGACCTGAGTCCTATTTCCTGGAGCTGCAAGCAAGAGACCTGAGCCTTTTGGCTACTCTTCCAGCCACAGAGGAACTAAGCATTCAATCCTGAAGTTGTTTCTTCACAGCTTCCTCTCCATCATGCTAAGGAGAATTTGAGGACTCTCTTGTGCTACTTGGTCTGTGATTCTTTCCTTCTGTGAAAAATAGAGGAGGATAAAATTACAGGCAGGGCTGATATTACTTTAATCTCTGTGAGAGAAGTTATTTTATTCTGGGAATGGAATGGGGTCAGGCATTGCTATCGGACACTCCACCAAACCAGAATTACGTACAACTCCTTACAGGTTAATGTGTGGTTTCTGTCATGGAATCTGGGACTTCTCAAACTTGTCAGAGAAGAGAAAATCTACTCCCTGGGGAATATTATGGGGTGGGTGGCTCAAAGTCCCATGGTTCTTTGAAGGCTTATATGTTTTCCAAAAAGTAATGTAAAATCTGCATTTTATTCCAAAATAAATCCAGTTTTATATTAATAGAATTATATTGTTACATTTGTAAATTGTTAAAGCCTTTCTGGTAGGCAATTTGGCAATATCTGTTAACATTGAAAATATATCTCCCTTTTTGCCCAGAAGTCTTACTCCTGGCAATTTGTCTCATAGAAATAAAAGCATCAGTACATAAGATATTTGTGTAATGATATTTATGACCACACATCATGGCAAAAATTGGACTAATGAATGCCATTCAACAGGTAGAATATATTATAATTCATGGAGCCACCTTATCATGGAATTGTGTGTCATTAAAGAAAATGGATTGGAACTCTACCAGATGACTTGAAGGGTAAAGTCAAGGCTGTTTATAAAACAGCCAAGGACAGAATAATCCTATGTGTTTCTATAAGTTTTATAAATAATGACATTGCTTGAGGAACTAGGTAACTCCCCAGGTTACCTACAGTAGAAAGGGTACAGTGAGAGAAGAGGACAAGGGAAGCAAAAAAGAGAGAAGCAGACACATAGAAACGGGGAAAAAAGAAAAAAATACTTCATTTATATAATTACGTGGAATTAGAAATGTATATGTGATGTATGTCATGCACATTGTAAATAAACACCTTGCCTTCCTTCTTGTGATTTGGAGAACGGGGCAGGTTCATGCTCACTGTCTCATTACAACATGACCCTATGAGCTGTTGTACATCGGCTTGAGAAACATGGACATGGCAGCATCCATGCTGTGAAGATACGAGGGCTGTAAGCCACCACACTGCCTCCAGCTTCCAGAATGCCTGCACTCTTGGAGGTTCTTTTGGGTCTGCCATGATGTGACCACAAAGGAGCTTCTTGACGGAGACAGGCTGTGGTCATTTTAAGGTTCCCTAGACTCAGGTGCCTTGGTTCTGCAGCTGACTTCTATTGGTTCTCCTACCTTTGATGCATCACTCGAGTTGACCTCTAGATTCTGGCAGTGAGTCCTGGTTCTCCCTGCGGCTCCACCTTGGCTGTTGGCTTTAATCTGTCTTGACCTCTAGCTTACATGTCATTTCTGCATCCAAGCCACCCATTTTTTGTTGTAAAGTCCTTTATTCTCAACATTTTCCTTCATTCTCTTCTTGGCCATTATTTAGAACAGCCCGTCTTCTTGATCTGCCTTACCCTGGTCCAAGCTCAAGCATACTTTTAATATGTACTATATTAAATGCAGTTTGCCTGCCCCTTGACTTTTCTGAAACTGCTGTGTAATGGCTAACAACAGAGATTTAGATGGATCTGTTGCTTTAGAAACATTAAGCCTAAAGTTGAATTTGGGCTGGACTCTGTCTCAGTTATATTAGTTTGTTTGCCTCAAGAACTCAAAATCTTTTTTGTAAGGAAACCTCAAAGGTTATTTAATCCAATTATACTTCACTTACCACAGTCCTTTATGAAACACTTCCACAGAGGTGATTCATTTTCATCTGTGTACATTTCTTCTTTATTTGTATAAAGTCTAAATCTGACCATTTACACATACTCTTATTAGCAGACTAGATCCTTTCCTAATGACAATAATATCCCGAGCCTCCAAAATGTCTCATACACAGAAAGTAGCGTTAGATTTAAAAATTACCAGGCTGTCCAAAAGAGAGGACCAAATAACTGAAAACAGAGAGGAAAAACAATCCAGTAATATCACCTTGTGAGGCTGTTGGAAGCTTACATTGCTGCTTGTGCTCTGCCTCAACACCTTGTGCTGCAAATCAGCAAAGGCTCCCAGAGGGAAAAGCATCAGGGAAGGTCAAGATCACATCTTAGTATGTTTTTCTTCATGCTGGTATGTTGGCTGTTCAAATGCTGGCTGCTTCAGTTGCTCTCTGATGCTTTCAAGAAGCTAAATTTTGCATTTTGTGTATTTTGTGTGGGTTGTTGGGATTTTCAGTGTGAACGTTGATCTGATACAAGCTACTCCTTCATAGTCAGAAGCATACTGAATACATTTGATAATGAAAAATGTCAATTAAACATTGGTAACTTGTTCTCATAAACTTTGAAATCAGGTAATGATTTGGAAGAATTGTTTTCTACTTCATAATTTGAGGACTAGTGTTCAGTCCGTCATTTTCATTGCTGGAGACTGATTTCCAAATAGGAAAGTGCACTGAATCCTTCATACCAAACTCACGCCTACCATAGTCATAGTAACGCCTACTAAAGTCATAGTAAACGATGACTTTACCAGTCAGTTCCTGTATTCATGTACTGCTTGTGAGTATCTAAGCAGAAGAATATTCAAAGTATTTAGGTAGATTACAGCATCACCAAGAATGCCAAGTCTTCAATCTACTTTCTTACCTTCACAATTTTGCTTGCATGATGAAACCAAATGTGTTCCTTTCAACACTGAAGAAAAAACTCTCCAGCTCTACCCCCTGACTTTATACAGTATAGCTAAATACCATAGCCTATGTCCAGTTCATCCAGCCAAGCATTGAATTGCTGTGGTTTAAACCATAGGGTGTTTCTAATTTATAATTTTTTATGTTTTTAACTCTCTAGTGCAAAGCCTTTCTTGGTTAATGAGTCAGTGAATTGACTTAAATTGTTCTTAATAATATTGTTAAATGTTGGGGCACCTGGGTGGCTCAGTCGGTTAAACATCTGACTCTTGATTTTGACTCAGGCCCTATCTCCCAGTTCGTGAGCTTGAGCCCCATATCTAGCTCTGTGCTTACGGCATGGAGCCTGCTTAGGATTCTCTCTCTCTCTCTCTCTCTCTCTCTCTCTCTCTCTCTCTCTCCCCCGCCCCCCTCCCCTGCTTGTGCACACATTCTCTTGCCATCTCTCTCAAAATAAATAAATATTGTTAAAATATGTTTTATAATAGACGATATTACCATCCACATAAAGACTGTCTTTAAACATGCTTACTACACTAAACTTCTAAAAAAACGGTTATTTCTGTCTGTTCATGATACATAATTACAGCTACATTCAATCCACATTTTTGTAATCTCACCATCCCTAAGAGGTTGAATGCCCAGCCACTTTTTCACTTAATCCATTACTTCACATTTGCGGTAGCTATTTCGTTCACGTTCGGAAATGGATCTCATGGTTTCTAATAGAAACAAATAAAATAGTTCTTTTTCCCATTAAGTTCCCATCACAAATCTTCTCTTATGCCAGCATTTACTGTAGTTTATTTCAAAGTGGCAGCTTATGTTGTGTTCTTTCAATGTAGACATGCTTATGTGCATATTAAACGCCTACTGTATTTTTACGTGGAAGTGAAGAATATTACTTTCTCACATTTTTTATGACACATTCAACTCTCTGAATCTTTTATTTCCCTGCTTTTAATATGGATACAGGAAATATTTCATTTTCTTTCCATTCAAGTGTAAGAAAAACATCACAACTTGATGATGGATGTCAACTAACTTTGGCCTTTGATTTGTGTGTCCAGTAGAGAACAGGGGACTGTGGCAAACTGAAGAGGCAGTGCCTGTTTAAAGATGCAAGTTTGGGGCGTCTGGGTGGCTCAGTCGGTGAAGCGTCCAAGTTTGGCTCAGGTCATGATCTCTGGTCTTGTAGTTTGTGAGTTCGAGCCCCCCATCGAGCTCGTTGCTGTCAGCCCAGAGCCAGCGTTGGACCCTCTGTCTCCTTCTCTTCCCCTCTCATGTGCATTCTCTCTCAAAAAGAAATAAACATTAAAAAAATTTGTTTTAAATGCAAGCCACCACCCAACTCCAGTCAGGAGTCATTTAGTATTTCCAGACCTTTAATTAAAAAAAAAAAAGCCATGGGGTGCCTGGGTGGCTCAGTCGGTTGAGCTTCTGACTTCGGCTCAGGTCATGATATCACGGTTTGTGGGTTCGGGCCCCGTGTCAGGCTCTGTGCTGACAGCTAGCTCAGAGCCTAGAGCCTGTTTCAGATTCTGTGTCTCCCTCTTTCTCTGACCCTCCCCTGCTCACGCTCTCTCTCTCTCTCTCCCTCTCTCTCTCAGAAATAAAAACATTTAAAAAATTTTTTAAAAAGCCAGAAATCCAGATTTAGGGTTAAATCCTTCAATTTTGAATATTGCTAATTCATTCCACGACCTCCAAAAACAACGTGCGGGCCAAATAGAAGGTTGGGCTGACTTGGATTGCAGGTGTTAGTTTGGAACCTTAGCGTTGTGTGATCATAGACTCCAGGAATGTTGGAGCTGGAAGGAAGGAACCTTAGGGCTTATCAGAAATAAACAGCTGATAGGGGAAATAATTGATACCAAAACTTAGACTCCCAACTCCCATTTCAGGAGATTACAGGAGTCTAATTGGTTTAGTAGAAAGTATTTCTGACCTGTACCATTAATGCAAAACCCTGCCATAACCAGATAGTCAAAGCAGAAAAAGTTCAAGGACCAGTGGTTGATGGTTGCAAATGAATTGCCTTTTATCTGAATTAACTGAATAGTCCCAGCCATGTTTTGCTCAATTTTACCTCAATAGATACAACTGTGGGAGCAAAAGGGAGGTAGTCCTGTCTGGATTTCCTACACATTACCAGTACTAGAGTGAATCAGAATAGTTACCGCCGGCTTTCTTTCAAGTAGCTAGAATTTTTTTTTTTTTAATAACATGCCGCATTAACTATTCCAAGAGAAATGTCCCCATTACATGTTGTGGGAGTACAGCATTCCTCACAAGAGTTAAAGTCTTTGAATTTAGAATTGCTTTCTGTTCCTATTGCTATTAACGTTGTTGTTCAACTGCATCAGGAGGGATTTGACAGCGAATGTCCCCAGAGGTTCAGAGGCTCCTCTCCAGAGGGACATGAAGGCATTGGGCTGGACAGGCTGTTTCACAGCAGAGCTAACAAATATCCTGTGAAATATGTGCTCCATCATATTGGTTAACAAGGTATAACCTTTCTTTCTAACTCTGCTCCTTCCAATTGGGATAGGGCTCAACTATTGCCTGGGGCCATTTAGCAAGGGTTTTGGATTCAACACTTTTTTAAAGTAATTTGGAAGCATCCTGACCTGGGGTGGGGAGTAAGTGAGTAAGCAGCGGATCAGGGTCCTGAGAGCCAGACAGACAGAGGCCACCAGCAGAGACATACTTGACCCCACTGTCTTCTTAGGAGCAAGTCAGTAAATGTGCCTTATGTGTATATTCCCAGAAGTAAAATAGGTAATATTGTAGTCAACGTTGATGTCATTATAGATATTTTTATAAAAACTTGACAATCTGGAGCACAAAGCTAAACAATTTTATGACCTCTAATGGTTAACGGCAGTCTGCTAGAGATGTGGTAACAAGCCCTAATTCAAAGCATGTGCCGGGAGAAATGGGACTTTGTATTTCCACTTGCCTACAGACATTTTGTATCTGTGGTGATCCAGTCTCCGCTTTTTAATTCTAAGAAGTTGCTATTTCCAGGGAAACATTTCTGCCATCATTTGGTAAGGGAGAGGTAAATCTGCCATATCACCTGGAGGTTGACAGGAAAAGAAAGAAGGCAACTCCCTTGAATGCTTTGGAAGGGGAAAAAAAAGAGCCATTTTATCTTTCCCATTTCAGAAGGTTATTCTCATCTGAAAAAGACACTTGAAAGGTTGAAATGGAATATTGCCACCACTATACCTCACATGGTGAAGAGAAGTAATAGGCAATTATTTTTGTGAGGTGCTTCTTGAAAGAAAAGCTACTTAGGACTGGATCTACATTCGTTGATAAAATACAGATTTGAGCAGTTATCCAATGAATTTCAAACAGTGTCAAGAGCCAGTCGTGACTTTTGCCCCAAGTATGTAGATTGACTTTTCTGTAATGAAAATAGCTTCCAGTCCGTGTTCCTTTATCATGATAATATGGCTTCTGGTGCCCAGGTGGCTCAGTGGCTCAGTCAGTTAAGCATGCTAAGCATCTGATTTCAGCTTGGGTCATGATCTCGTAGTTCACGGTTTCGAGCCCCACTTTGAGCTCTGTGCTGACAGCTCAGAGCCTGGAGCCTCCTTCTCAGATTCTATGTCTTCCTCTCTCTCTGCCCCTCCCCTGCTTGCACTCTGTCTCTCAAAAATAAATAAATGTTTAAAAAAATTTTTTAAATAATAATGATAATATGGTTTCATGTTCAAAGAAAAAGTCAAATAATATAGAAAACTATACAAAAGGATTGATTTTAGTTTTTTACTTCAGAAGTATCTATTGAGTACCTACTGTGTGCAGGTCGGGTGTTGAGAATTCAGCAATATAAGACAGGCATGGTTCTTGCCCTCTCTGACCACTGCCTGAGTATTTCCCTGCCTGGTTCTTCTGGGCATTGGTTTCTATTGATATTTGCACATAGACTGATGGATAATTTATTTTGTAAAAGATTGTCTCCCAAAAGTGAGCAGTTTTGTAGCATGATATGATCTATCTGATAGGATAGGGATTTTTGCACTGTTATTAACAACACTACAATTTTGCATATATTACCAGTTGCCTTCTACAGATTGATTCTTCTAAGTGGATCAAAGATTATAAAAATGCTAATTGATATAATTAGCCAAGTCACCTTACAGTAAGGTCACTATATTCCCACCAGCCTGTTTCCACGTACCCTCACCAATATTCACTATTGTTGGACTTTTGTATCTTGGCCCATTGGATAAGCAGAAAGTGATTGCACATAATTTTATCTGCAGGTTTTTGATTAACCACGAATCTTAATCTTTTCATATTTATTGACCCTTTGTATTTCTAAATTTTTTAAATTAATTTTTTAATGTTTATTTTTTAGAGAGAGAGAGAGACAGTATGAATGGAGGAGGGGCAGAGAGAGAGGGAGACACAGTATCTGAAACAGGCTCCAGGCTCTGAGCTGTCAGCACAGAGCCCGACATGGGGCCTGAAACCACGCACTGTGAGATCATGACCCGAGCTGAAGTCGGATGCCCAACGGACTGAGCCACCCAGGCACCCGTCACCCCTTCTTTCTTCTTTTACAAATTACCCATGTATATTTCCCCTATTTCTCTATTTGGATATACACCTTTTTCCGATCAGTTTATAGAAGGTTTATTTTAGAGTTAGTAAAACTGTGTATCTTAATATTTTGTAAAAGTTTTTCCTACATGTATGTTGCTTATATTTTTTGTTTCATTCACAGTAGTTTTTTTTTACTTTTTGTAGTAAAAAGTATACACCTTTATGGTTAACTCTGTTTTTGTTTTTGTTTTTTTTTAAATATTGCTAACAAAGATTCTCCCCATTCCTGGAATATTCAGTTATTTATTTTGATTTGGATCTTGTTCAGCCATATTTTCTCCTAGTCTTTAAAATAGAAATCTTTGGTTCAGCTGGAATTTGTTTTTGTGGAAAGCCTGGGAACGGGGTCAAGCTTGATCTGGAGCCATACAGCTAGCCAATTGCATGCTTAGGGACTAAGTCATTTTATCAATGTGTAATGCCACTGTTATCACCCGTTGGGGTCTCTTTGCAGACTCTCCATTTCAAGGATTTGCCTGTTTCACACCATCTGATACGTAGCATTTATCTCTGGTGCCCACTTTTCTCCTCTTCTATTCCTCACCCCCTGGCTGTTCTCAGAAATGTGTGCTTCAAGATGGCCTTTCAAAATCATTTTTTCTTGGGGCACCTGGGTGGCTCAGTCGGTTAAGCACCCGACTTCAGCTCAGGTCATCATCTCATGGTTTGTGGGTTCGAGCCCCACATCAGGCTCTGTGCTGACAGCTAGCTTAGATCCTGGAGGCTGCTTTGGATTCTGTGTCTCCCTCTCTCTCTGACCCTCCCCTGCTCACGCTGTGTGTGTGTCTCTCTCTCAGAAATAAATAAAAACATTAAAAAAAATCAAAATCATTTTTTCTCATTTCTCCCCAAAATAGGAGTTAGTACTTCTTTTTATTATTAAATAATAATAATAATAATAATATTTTCTGTTAAATTAGTATATAATTTAAAAAATTTATGTGTAAATAATTGAAGGAGATCTTTTTACATTCCTTCCTAAACTAAGAGAGTCATTGCTGCTTGAATTTTTAACTGGCCATCTCATGGAATGGCCATTATTGATTATAATATTTTCAGTCCATTATTTTTGGGTTTGCTAGGTATGTTAGTGTATCTTCTGCAAATTTTAATAAATTTTCATCTCTAATATTTAAAAATTTGCCTTTATTCTCATTTTAGTCAGTTTTTAAATAATATTAAATAAGGATGTTGAAAATGAATACGTTTATATCATTTTGGGCTTTGTTGCTAATGCCTTTAGTATTCATCTTAATGGTTAAAGCTAATGGTGTGAAATACATGCTTTTACCATTTTGAGGAATTATCTCTGTTCCGTTTTTATTCAGTCTTTCTTTTTAAGTCATGAGTAAATGTTGAATTTTGTTAATTGTTATAATAATAGCACTAATAATAATTGACAGATTCCTATGATTTTTTTTCTTGATTTGTTGATAAAGTTATTTTTTTAGATTTTCTAATACTGAGTTATTTTTCTCTATATTCTGGAACTAATTAATTGGCCTACTGATTCTTTCTGATTCACTCATGAAATGGTCTTGGCCTGGAGCTTATTATAAATCAGTAATTTCCAGTGTCGTCAATGATTCCTTTGTTTTTTGGCCTATTTAGGTGTCCCAGTTAATTTCTATGACATTTTTTCCTACAAAATTATCCACATCACTCAAATTTCCTAACCCATTAGCATACATTTCTTTAGGTTTTATCTGTATCTCTGTATTCTCTTCCTATAGCCAATATTATGT
Organism: Crocuta crocuta; assembly: GCF_008692635.1. Taxonomy (NCBI): domain Eukaryota; kingdom Metazoa; phylum Chordata; class Mammalia; order Carnivora; family Hyaenidae; genus Crocuta; species Crocuta crocuta. The sequence continues at coordinate 1,785,414 of NW_027532842.1, read as the reverse complement.
ATTTGCATTTTTTCATGCCAACTAGAGTTTTGTAAGATGTATTTAGGTTTCCTCTAAAAAAATCTAATTTATTAATCTTTTATTTCTTTTTCCTACTTTATTACTTTTTTTAAATCTTTAAATCAGCCTTTTGGCCCTCCATGGGCATGGATTTTTGCATTTTTATAGGCTTTTCTGTTGATCATTTATTTCTCTCTTCTCACAAATGTATTTGATCCTGCATAAACTTTGAGTGTAGGTTTTATTAAACACTTAGGGTGAGATTGGTGCTGTTTAATCCTGTCATTGTATAAAACTACAAAGGCACAGAATTCTGACCTCAGCCAGTCATCTTTTCTCACAAGGTTCCTGAGGACGCAAGCTCCGGTCTCAAGAACCTGGGAAACCAGGATAGACAGTGTAGAACACTATTTTTTGTGGCCAGAATAGATGTTAAGTAGCTTCTGATAAATGGCAATAGTGAGGCCTATTCTGTGTTAACCCCTTTCAAAATACAAACCCAAATCCCATACAATATTAGAAAAGTCTAGTACATGATCACTAGCACCATGAGAAATAGAAACACAGAGAAGTGTTGTTAAGCAAGAAAATTGCCTATTCTTATTCTGTGTTGGGAAGAGTGGGAAAAAGGTAGGAAGATGAACACAGAACAAAAAAACAAAACCAAAACAATGTATTCCTAGAGGCCTACTGTCTTCATTTGTATTCATTTAATTTTGTTATTTTCTGCAGTTGTGGTTTTGACGATTAGTTGATCCAAGAGTTGTTTAGAAAACCACTTAAAAACTTCCCAATGGATACAGTTTGCTTCTATTTTAGGTATTTATGTCTGGTTATACAGAACTTTGAAGGCTGGAAGTGATTTCAAAGGTTTTTGACATTTTGTAATTTATTGACTGTGAGCTCATGTTCTGTGTGTGGCTTTTCAGAACAGTCCTGTGTGCTTACATAGAAATTCCCTAGGATTTTGTGTCTCTGAAAGAGCCTCAGGGGCTTTCACTAGTTCTGGATCCATTTTTATACTCATTTCTCAGTCAAGTTTTCCTTTTTGCCAACATCCATCCCATTCCGGGCTAAGGGGGCTCCTGTTTCTTTGAGCAACCCTGCTACTCAGGCCCCACACACATGGCAAGCTTCTTTGCTTTCTCCAAGGCAAAGGTCAAGTTCTCCGGTCCTTGCACATCCTGTTGTAGGCAAGTAGCTCGGTCCAGGCCCCTGTGGTCTGTGGTCTGTGGGACTCTGCCCCCACAGAGCAGCCAGGACCCCAGACATTGAGGGCATGCCCGGTGGGTGAGTCGTTTGGCCTCGATTCCTACTCCTTCCGAAATACTGATTCCTTCTTGCCATTTTATAGCTGGATATTTCCCTTTCTTGTTTTCAACTCACGTATGTGATTTAAGAATTATTTTGCTCCCTTTTATCCAGATGTTTCACATGCGAGAAGCCAAGGGACAGAGGTAGAAGAGCATCTCTACAGGCGAGGCCTGAGCACACCACTGCCTGGGAGGCTGGATTGCTGATCACATTCATTCCCTGGTTAATGGTCCAGTTTGGGACCTCAGTTTTTATGTTGCCATGTGACTTATACATGACATAACTCCTTCTTCTACTAATTCACTTCAGCTAAATCAAACAAATACTTATTAAAAATCTATTACAGGGCAGTTCTGCATTGGGTGCTATACAAGAAACAGTTCAATCAGTGATTCATGATCTAGTGGAAGGGACAGTCAGAGCATAGAATAGTGAGAGTATGCCTTTCCTTCTGTGCTACTTGGGGTAACTCAGGGGTCAAGGAGTATTGGGTTTGAACTCACCAGAGCAGAGAGATGTAGGTTCAATCCAAGAGGCTCTCCAGTTTTGGGAAGGTCCCAGACTCCCTTGGAAATCTGAAAGAAAAAGATACCTATGGACCTTATTCTCAGGAAAATACTCATTTTGCACATGGCTTCTGGATTTCCAGAACTCTTCTGTAGACCTCCTAGGGTTGGGAAAGTCTGAAGTCAAGGTAAAGTAAACCTGCCAGGTTTGGATTACAAGTCCTTCTGGGAAGAGAAGCAATTTTGTGTCAGTGGCACACTCAGCAAACAGACACTTAGGTGCCGTGAGAATTATAGGCAACCTGACCAGTGTTTCATCAGGATATATTTTATTATTCCTAGCACTGTCTAAACCTGGTCACCAGCATTACTGACAAACTACAGAGGTGTTTGTAAACTCAGCAACACCCCCCCGCCCCCAGACAGTTTGTTGACAACTCTGGCCTAATTAGCATTCTTGTCAACGGTAAGAGAATAAGAATTCTAGCATTCTAGCGTATCAAATCCCAGCTACCTGATGTGAGGCTGTAGAAGCCATCTGCAAACCTAATGCTGTTGTAATGATGGAAAAAATCTTAGCCTGATAATGAGTATCTGATCTTTGTTTTCTGGTCTACAGTGCCTGCTCCCACTTTTGTTATATTTTAATTGCCTTTTGCACTGCATGAATCACAATCGTAATGCTAAGAAGTAAGCTTTTGTCAGTGTAAGGTAAAAATAAATAAAAGATTAGTTTTTTCTTTAATTGGATTCTCAATGCACTGTAAAAATTTCATTGTATTGTCATTGGTAGGTGATTTGGCGCTGAGTGATCTCGGGTGATTAAAATTCCCAACTGGCGAGGTTCTTTCTGATTCTGGGATGAATGTTCTCTGCAAACAAATGCAATTTTTACCTTTCTTAGGATTTTATTTGATGAAGAGTATTCTCCGTGCACTGCATTTGTTTTTATCTCTAATCTGTCCTTTTACCTTTAATTTGCTTTTGTTTTAAATTACGAGTCAGTAGGTATAACAGTTTTATGAGAACTTTTATATGAAAAATTGAAACTTACAGAAAAGAAAACCTATAATCCATTTAAATGACAAGAGATGTGTCATGCCTCCATTTTCTCTTCTTACCAGCTTTTTAAAAGACGTTGCATTTTTTTAAAGTTATAATTATTGCCAAAAGAGAGAAGAAAAAGTTAAAATAATTTTAAGCTTAACATAAATGCTGTTGCCCTAATCTGAAATTATGAAAAGGAGAAGACCTTTCAACAAGTTGAAGAGCCCTAGGCCTAGGTTAGGGTATCGAGAGGCTGTTCTCAGCTCTGGGCTTTGCCACCTTCTGTGTGACCATAAGCAAACTACTTCCCTCTGTCAACTTCTCTTTTCTTGCCTATGGAAGTGACATATTTCTATAGCAAGTTTAAATGAAAATGAGATGCATTCAACACCTCAGTCTTCTCTTTTCTCAACAATCGACTGAATTGCAAAGACATATTAATTTGTCATTTACCTGTGTATTGCCTTTTCACTTTGCAGGGACAAGGATTTACATGCCCAGTGCCTAACAGGTGCCTGCCCTCTCTTCCATCTGGGGTCACATCCCCTCGGATGATCTAATCTGCCACCCTCCTGATAGGTAGAATCAACATTTTCGTCTCTCTTCAAACCCCTGCCTGCTCAGTTCAGTACGTATTTCTAAAACAGCACATCTTGCCTCTGATTGCATTTGTTTTAGGGCTCTTCCACTCCGCGAGTCATCAAACCTCTCTAGAACAAGGACTGTTTCTCACTCTAGCATAATAGATGCTTACTTTTTAGGTGAAGGCAAAACTGTGGGTGTTGGGCTGACATACTAGCCTCACGATAGCCCTGGAGCTCCATTAATTGCAGAGACCAGCCCAGTTCTGGGTTGGCATTGGGTGTCGGTCTGGGAGGTGTTCTGTGGTTCATGTCTGCTCACATCGGAGTCCTATTTGATGTGGTGGTCATCTTAGATAGACGCTGTTTTGATATTTAGTAAATTATTTTTTGAAGTAGTTTTTAATAAAGCAATTCTAACTTTTATAAATACAAATCTAATTGTAAGAGCTTTATTAGGGTAAATTTTACATGTCATAAAATTCACCCATTTCAAAGGTACAATTCAGTAATTTTTTAAAGTAAATTTATGGAGTGGTTTAGTCATCAGTATAACCACTTTAGCATATTTTCATCACCCATGCCCTCTTATACCCCCAGCCAGGTATCTACTTTGTTGTCTCTATAAATTTTCCATTTCTGAAAGTTTTGTATAAATGAAACCATGCAGTACATCATCTCTTCTGACTTCTTTCACTGAGGGTTATGTTTTTGAGGTCTATGTCATAGCGTGTGTTGGCAGTTCATTCCTTTCTTCGCTGAGTAGTATTCAGATTCATGGATAGATCACATTTAATCTATCCACTTCATAGGCCTATGTTATAATTTAAAACTGATTATTTGGCAAAATATTTCAAAAGCAGTGTAATTATTTTAGTGTCCTTTTCTCTCTCTGAATGATCGGTTTGATTGATATCATTACTCTGGTTATCGTCCAACCTGCCTCTGCATGGTTTCCAGTGTAGAATACACTTAGGATGCCATGCTGGCTCTCTTTCTGTTCTTTTTTTAAATGTTTAAAAATTTTTTTTAAATGTTTATTTCTGAGAGAAAGAGAGACAGCATGAGCAGGGAAGAGTCAGAGAGAGAGGGAGATACAGAATCTGAAACAGGCTCCAGGCTCTGAGCTGTCAGCACAGAGCCTGATGCGGAGCTCGAACCCATGAACCATGAGACCATGACCTAAGCCAAAGTTGGACGCTTAACCGACTGAGCCCCCCAGGCGCCCCTCTTTCTGTTCTTATCAACATGTATTGAACACCTTTGTGCTAGGACCTGGAGATGCAAAAATGAATAAGTCATGATCCCTGCTTCTGACGAATTCTGTTTTCTGCCCTACCGAGTAGAGCTACAGAGGCCCCTGGGCAAACAGCGTATCAAGATAGGTGACAGCAGCAAATGTGGCATAGAGACCCAGGAGGATGGGCACAAACGTGTCTCGTGAGTATGGGAATGTGGAGGCTGTTGATTACTTTCATTTTCAGAGCTTTGGAGATGTTGGAAACCATTAGGCTGTGATTGGTAGGATCGGAAGTAGGGGCCACTCTTTCAAGAGATTTAAGAACCAAAGCCTCAAAGTCTCAACATCAAGGAAAGATGTTCTTTTCAATATACCAGACTTGAGAATATTTATAAGCTTGGGGCAGGAAGCGAGGGAAGGAAGTGTGCTGACCATGCAAGAGTGAGGGACTAATCAGAGGTTCTCAGCCCCGGCTGCTTATTGGAACTGCCTGGGCTGGGGGAGGAAGGGAGGACGCTGCTTAAGAAAAACAGAAACTCACATTCAGCTGGTCTGGTAGTAGGGCTCAGACATCCATAAAGTTTTTATAGCTCTCTAGGTGATCCTAATTTACAGCAGGGTTGAAAAGCACCGGGATGATTGACGGAATGATGTTCTAAAGGAGATGGTAGCAGTTGGGATTGATAACAGCATGGAGGGGTTGGCCTTGATTCAGAGAAAGGCTTTCTGAACCTCTGACACCAGAGGTGAGGATGGGTGTGTTCATAGACAGGTCTAGACTTGCCGAAGTCCTATGTGCCTATTTACCTCAACTTTCCCAACTGAAGGCTGAGGCTAATGGCATGTTGAGGGCTGTTAAGGTTAGATGGCTTGAGAAAAGAGGCAAAACTTTGAAATACATGCTGAAGGGGGTGGATGGGGAGATGCCCAGGGTCAGCCGGTGCTGACGGCCCTTCTACAGCCGCAGACACGCAGTGCTGATGCAGCTCTAATGCAGATAGAGACGTGGCCAGACCATTTCCTCCAGCAGCCTAAGAGCAGAAAGAATCATATTCATGATCCAGGGCTGGGTTTTGCCGAGGAGAGGCTCAGTGAGGAGGGGATGGTGGAGCGGAAGACCCTCCTGATGGAGCGGTTCCCAATTTCAGCCACAGCTTCTGGGATAAGCAGAGAATCCAGTAAGTACAGAAGGAGACTGATTGGGAGAAAATGAAGGGTAGGGAGACTGAATGGGCCCCTGGGATTCCAGTGAAATGTTTGTGAGGTTAAGGATGGGAAAAAATTGGAAAGATGGAGATTTGTGGGTGTACGATATTGGGACTTATGGAATCTAATATGGATCAGCTCCAAGGTGTAGTGCTTGCCTGTGGTTACGGTTGAATGAGATAGATTAAAAGTAAAAGCCAGTGAGATTAGAGACGGAAAGGAACTACGAGGTTGGAGTATTGGATGTATTATTCATTTGGAGATTGAAAACATCCTGTTAAGGGCTTCATTTGGGATGTTAAAACAGGAGCCAGATGCCAGTGTTTCTGATGAATAAGTGGGAACAGTCATCATGGTGGGACAGGATTGTTGAGACAAGGAAAGGTGGCCCCTCAAGCCATGAGCCTCAGATGAGGAGATAATTTATAGGGAGTCAGTCGCTGCTTGATAGGTTGGAATGAGGACAGTAGAGACGGTGAGTCTGTCTTCCAGCTCAGCTCCCTAACGTCTGGGCATGGAAGAGTAGGCACTTAGGTGGAGAAGGCTGCAGGGAAAAAGGAATCCTTGGAGGAGATCAGTTTGGGGTAAGCATAGTGTGTTCTAAGCAGAGCTGGTGCGGAAGGAAAGCTTGGCCTTGAGTAAATAGCAACAGCTTTAGATCACAGAGACTCTCAACCATGAGAACTTGATCCCTGTGTCAATTCTGCTTCTGTCCTTATGTTAATCAAGGAGAAAGTCCTCATTTCTTCTGCCTTCTCTAAAAACCCCTCTAACACTTGCTAATCTTTTCAGCAGAGAGAGGGAGTGGGCTGCAGGCATAGAGCTCTACTTTAATATGGTCTTATTAGCATTTCACTGAGTAGTTACCTTCTATTTATGGAAAACAATAGTGTTGTGCTTATATAGTGATTTAAGATCCATTATATAAANAAAAAAAAAAAACATGAGTTTTTTTGAATATTCAGTAAATAATAGCAGAGCAGCAAAGAGAGGTGGCAAAAATAGCAAAGGTGGTGCAGGAATGACTGAGATTTTGCAAGTATTGAGCCAGTGGGTGGTTTACAGAGGACAAGGTGAGGAACGGATCAGGCAGGCAGGGATGTATAGCAGGGCGAGAGACTGAGAATGGAAGCTGAGAAGAGAAAGGACCGAGCTGGGAGTGCCCTGACACCAGCTTTCCCTGGCCCTAGATCCTCCAGTGTCCCCCCAAAAGAGTCCCCCGAGCCAGAAGCCCCCAGAGCTCCTTCAGCTCAGATCTCACATGGCACAAGACTTGGAACCCAGGAGCTAAGCCAGAGCCGTCTAATCCAGGACTTCTCCGGGTTGCGGCGCCAAGCAGTGAGCGAGCATCTCTGTGTCCACTGATGAAGGTTCCTAAGAGAGCGAGAACCACAGACATAACCACGCCAAACCCACCTGGCACCTGGCTGTGGCCTTCTGCCCTCCCATCACTCATTTCAGTAGGAACAAGTTTCTGAGTAAGTGTTGCTGAAGGGCCCTTGGGTTTGTAAGTGGTGAAATTGGGCAAGAGCAATATTGAGGTTCTATAAAAGAAATGGATAGGGGAAAACGAGTGGCAGAATAGTACTCTAAACAGTGAAAGAGGAAAAAATGTTTTCACTGAACTGTTTGGAGTATGTTGTGGTGACACTGGCTCTTGCCCAGGGCGCATTTTATTCCATCACCAAAATCCCAGAGAATTTATTGAACAGGAAAATCCATGAACTTCACTACCAGTGCACCTGCTTCATGGCCTCAGGACAGTGCTATTGATTACGGCTATTCAGAACAATATGCTTCTCACTTACTTGAAAAATGAAGAGTTGCCCCATTGTTTTCACCCGTCTTTGGAAACAGCACATTTTCTCTCTCCCGCAAGGCTGAATTTTGCATCCAAATCATCTGTGAGCCTCTCACTGAGATCCACTCCCCAGGGAAGCAGTGCACCTTGTTAAAGGGTGGGCATGAAGACGCTGGTGTCCAGTAATGTGAAGGCTCTCTCTTTTCTCTCCTCCCCCTCCTTTTCCAAGGGCATGGATGATGGTGATTTCAGGCTTTCAGAAATTTTAGTTTACATTTTGTTTGTATATGTCTTCTTAGTTTGAAAACAATACTGATCAGCATTGTCCTATTTTCTAGATAAACAATTTGAAAAATCCCTTAGTGAAGTACCAAGAAACTCTAATTTCTTTAAAACATTGTGTTTCTTAAAGTTTATTGTTGAGCAAGAGCACACACAAGCATGGGAGGGGCAGAGAGAGAGGAGATACAGAATCTCTGAGCTGTCAGCACAGAGTCGACGTGGATCTCGAACCCACAAACTGTGAGATCGTGACCTGAGCTGAAGTCGGATGCTCAACCGACTGAGCCACCCCGGCACCCCCTCTAATTTTTTTTATTGTCCATGAAGTCCAGTTTCATGCCTACTTATAAAAAAGAATAGTAATAATCCACAGTGCTTAGAAGATGTGACAGCCCTATAGACCTAGCAGACCATCTGTGTGGAACGAGCTTTAATTCCCAGGGCAGCACGGATAATGTCAGCGTGTGTCTCGTGGTGTGTGTTCATCAGACATGCAGTCACGGATTCACTTGAATTTCGTGAGATGCTCCCTCTTTCCACTGACCATTCTAAGTGAGGAAAAAGAAGAAAGTGATGGTGATTTATAATCTAACCGTATGTGTGAGGCTGTGTCAGAAATCGCAGAGAGAACACCGATTTTTTTTGGCCCAGTTAGTACGAACCACACGATTCGGCATAAAATTAACACCCAAGCTCTGCCCTTAACTTGGGTGAGTCTCTTGATATCACTCAGCTTTGGCTTTCTCACCTGTGAAATTGGGCTAAATAATGCCCACCCATCTGAGGTGTTATGAGGCTTTTTCCCTTGTTTCCTTGCTTGTATATTTTTAATTGTGAACTATACACAACATAAAACTTACCATGTTATCCCCTTTTAAATGTACAGTTCAGTAAAATTAAGTATATTCATACTGTTCTACAACTATCACCACCATCCATCTCCAGAACTTTTCCATCTTCTGGAACTGAAACTCTGTCCCCATTAAACTCTAACTCCCCCTCTCCTGTCCCCCCAGCCCCTGGCAGCCATCAGGGGTTCTACTTTCAATCTTGGGGAATTTGACTGTTCTCGCTACCTCCTAGAAATGGCTTATTCACTTGGCCAATCTTGAATCACTTCAAGATTCATCCGTGTTGTGGCATGTATCAGGATTTCATTCCTTTTTAAGACTGATTAATATTCCATTGTATCACGATGGAAAATGCCACATTTTTGCTGTCCATTCATCTGTCTGTGGATGTGTGGATTGTTTCCACATTTGGCTATAGTGAATGATGCTGCTATGAACATGGGTGTCCAAATATCTGTGCAGGTCCCTGCTCTCACTTTTTCTGGGTTCCTATACCAAAGTAGAATTACTGGATCCTAGGGCAGTTCTGTGTTTAACTTTTTGAGGGACCTCCCTACTGTTTTGAGGTTTTAATGAGAAATTAGAACAAAACATTTGGAATCCTTATGAACTTGGCAGTCCAAGCTTCAGATGGAAATAAAACGAACTGGTCCCCCAGGCTCTAGGGTCTCAGCTCTTGTCTACACTAATTTTACTGGTTTAATAATCCCCTTTCTCCAGATTAGCGGAGAAGTACTTCCAAGGCATGGCTGTAGTCGGAGCATGAGATACTCGTTTATGTGAACACATTGTGTTTTCTGATTGAGTTCTCAAACTGGGTCCTGTTAAACCATAACATAACCAAATGATGGTAATAATATATAAACAGAAACCTTTGGGACTCACCCCCTTAATTGGCCTTCTCTAGGAGTGGGGCTGAGTGTGCTGGCCACAGAGTGAGAGATGACACATGTTGAGAAAAGGTGAGTGACCAGAGAGGACACATTGGTTTGAAATGAAGTAAGATGGTAGGTGTTGCAAGAAAATGTCTTTATTTAAAAAAACTTTTTTTAATGTTTGTTTATTTTTGAGAGAGAGGGAGACAGAGCACAAGCAGGCAAAAGACAGAGAGAGAGAAACAGAGAGGGAGGCACAGAATCTGAAGCAAGCACTGGGCTCTGAGCTTTCAGCACGGAGCCCGACTCAGAGCTTGAAGCCACAAATCACAAGATTATGACCTGAGCTGAAGCTGGACACTTAACCAGCTGAGCCACCCAGGAGCCCCAAAAATCTCTTGATGAGCTAAAGCAGGAAGGACATTCTGCCACAGAGAGAATTGGATATGTAGACTAAATGTGCCCCTTGGGACTTCCTGCTGTTAACACCTCGTTTTACATATTGGGTTTTTCACCCCATTTTTTCTGAGGCTTTTGTCCTGGATCCTTTTCTCTTCTTCCAACAATCTTCTCTATTCAGCAGCTTCACAGAGATTTCTGTTCACTGCTCACTCCCAGTCTCCTTCCTCTAGCCTAGTGTCTGTTCTGAGCGTCTTCATTTTGATACGTTTTATGAGACCCCACTGTGTGTCAGGCACAGTTCTAGATGCTGGGATGTGGCAGCGACCAAAGCAGATGTGGGCCTCGCCCTGGGGGGCTGCTGTGGTAGCAGAGGTTACAGCCTGCTGGGGGAAGGTGCTTCGGGAGGATAGCCCAGGGAGGCTTCCCTGAGGGTGGAAGTTCTGAGCAGATGCCGGATGTTCGTCTCAGCATTTCTGTCTGAACGACACCGAGCCTCTGAAACTCATTCTGCCCGAAGTTGAATTCACAACCTGCCCTCTTTCCCTGCCCTCATTCCTTGCCGTGGAACGTTTTGTCGAAGTGAGTGGCATTCCTGTCCGCCAGGCTGTTTAAGGCAAACTCTTGGGATACGTCGGCCAGAACTTTCCGGCCACCACGTCTGATCACCACTAGTTCCTGCCCATTCTGCCTGCTGTGTGTTCCGTGAGCCTGCCTCCCGTCTGTGTGTCCCCTCAGGACTGGACCACCTCTCTCTATATCCAGAACCACCCCCTCCTGTCGCCTCACCACATGCAGAACGTCTTTGAAAAATGCACATTAGCTCAAGTCCCTCCTCCACAAGAACTGATAGCTCTTAGGTTAAAAGCCAAATATATAGGCCTGTTGGTCTAGGCCCCGCCTCCTTACCAGACCCAGACTCACCCAGCACCACTGCCATCCTTGGTGCCTCCATTGCCTGATCCTGTCTCAGGACCTTTGCACGTGCCACCCCATCTGCCCGAATGCTTCCCACCCTATTCACTTAGCTAACCTCATCCCTCACATTTCAGTGTAAATGTGACTTTTGGAGAGTCTTTCCAGACCTTCTCCACCCCAAAATTAGGCTAGAATTTATAGTTACTCTTTCCCCAAATCTCTTGTACTTTGACTCCGTAGGCTTTACCATTTCATTCATCTGTTCGAGAGATATTTAACAGATGTCTTCGATGAGCCAGGCAACTTCTAGGTGCTTGAGATGTATCAGTGAACAAAATAGACAACATCCTTGTAGACCTCCATTCTAATCAGAGGAGCCCCCCACAAATAAATAAACATCATAAAGCCAGAAATGCTATCGCCTATTAGAAGGTGAGCCAGGCTCTGGAAAAGAAATAGAGCAAGTAGGGACTTCGGGTAGAGACAAAGTTGGGGGGTCTACCTGGGGGTAATTTCAAGTGTTACCATATGTGTAATGTCTTCCTTGGTGGATGTGTGGCTGCACCGGGGCTTGCAGTCTGTGGTCTTCCCCAGGCACAGAGGAGGGTCTGTGGAATGAGGTGAACCAGAGAGTGAATGAATGAATAAACAAACAGCAAACACGAAGACAGAGAGAGAATGGCTTGGACCCAGACCAGGACTGTGGGATGGAACGGAAGAATGGATTCGAGAACTATTGACTGCAGGCACAGGCAGCAGTATTTGGCCATCCAGCTGACTTGACCTGCCATGGTACAGGGTAGTGGTTACATCTCACACCCCAAGGGCTCCATCTCTGGAAGGCTGGGGCCCCGTGCCCACCGGCTGCTGCGTTGGGGAAGCTAGATATCGGAAGTGTTTAGCCTTCTCCTCATGTCATTAGCATGGGCAGGGGGATTTCCCTTCTAAGAAGAATTTTCCAGTCCTACTCCGGTTTAAAAGTAAGTGCCTCTTAACTCCTCTAAACCTCCAGTCCGTTTAGCTCTCTGTGTCTTCACCAGCGAGTCCCTCCTTGTGACAAGGAAATAGAGAAGCACTTCACGGAATATGAAAACACTGCCAGCTCAGATTACCTCCACCTCAGCGCACTCTGCGTGTTTTCAACTTTTTGTACCATTGATCCCGAAATATAAACCTGCCAGCCGAGCCAGGAGTCAAACCATGTAATCATAGACCACTCGCTTTCCTCCATCTCCCTCTCTCTCCCCTGTTCAGAGTTTTTAAAGTTATAATACCCATGCCTCCACTTTAAAAGTTGGGTTTTTTTGTCCACAGAATTGCTTACTTGAATTAGATATGTTCTTTGCTTTTTTTTTTTTTAATCCTGTGAGATGCCAAGTTCTGAGTAGTCCCTCGCTTACCAGCAAAAAGATTTCTGTTCCCGCTTGCATCAGCATTAAGCTGTTCCCAGGTGAATATTTTCTGAATGCAACCTCCGTCATTGCACCCCCACCCCCACCCCGCCCAGCTGGAGATACACGTCAGTGGAATTGGTGAAGAGAACCACATCCTTGGAGCACAGTGGAGATGGAAGGGATGGGGTGGGGGCAAGAGTGAGGAATAAGCCTCCCACCCCCGGCCTTTGTTTGGGGGATTAATCCTGGGGCTTTTTCATTTCAGACAAGGTTAAGTCAGGATTTCCTCCTCTGTTGCATGAGTTTTATTAGGATTGCCTGCAGCCCCCTCTGGTCCATCTGTCAAACTGTCATCGCAGAATTGAAATTCTGACTGTTGACACTCGTGGGTAAAGGAACTCCCCCATATTCAACATTGGTTCTCAGTTTCCTCTGGCTCACTTGATGGCATCGTTCCATGATGCTTATACACTTTGTCTAGAAGATCAGATCAAAGGCTAAGTAACACTGTAAGAAAGTCAAGACATCTCTAAGGACCAAATCTTTAAAATCCCAGGATGTACCCTTTAGGATCTGAAGAAGACAGAAGGGCACACAGTTCCGTGGTCTGTGAACCACAGCTGCTCTGTGGGAGGGAGAGCGGCTGCTGGTCGTCAGCGGAGCCCGGAGCCAGCCAGAGGCCAAGGGAGCCCCGGGTGCGGGCAGCAGTATCTGGATGGTGAACCCTTTGCTGCCAGGCCCAGCGACCTCCAGTTTCCAGGCAGGCTATGTTGAAACTGTTCAAAGAACTGGGACTTTGGGGTCAGACCAGACTTGGACTTGAATACTAAATCGGCATTTACCACCTTTGTAGTGTAATGTGGTTCAGATTACCCAGCCTTAGTTTCTGTGTTTGCAAAATGAGCAGATGACAGATGGAGTTTATCCACGTAGATGCTTCATAAGAGTATTTGACAGGCATTAGCCCTTCGGTTAATATCAGCTCTTGTTTCTTCCAGGCCTTGGTGGCGGGGCAGTGACAGGCCTTCTCTTGGAAGGGACTGGAGCATTAGCATAGTATCAAGCAGTAAATCAGAAATGGAAGGTACTTGTTGGGTGTCCCAGCTGTGTATAGACTTGATCAAGATGGTGGTCAAGGGCAGTGATAGTAGGGACGTGTCTTCGTGTCTGCCATGAAGAGGTGACTCTGGAGCAGGAATCTGGTGGTCACCACCAGGACATCTGGTCCTGAGCCAGCTTCCCGGGGAGGTGCGGTGGTCCGTAGTGAGGCGTTGAAGAGGACCTGGGTGCCAGCTTCTGTAGGAGGAGATCGGTGAGCCTGAGCCCCGGTGCTGACAGCTCAGGGTGGGAGGGGCCGCAGCGAGGGCCACAGGCTGGGCTCAGACAGGGGGTGAGGAAGGAGGTACCTTTCATTGTCGTCATTATATTTTCATTGCCGAGGTCTTTTTCAGATCTGTACACGTATGTGGCCCTGAGAATGTTTTGAACAGAATAGACTGGTATTTTCTTTGCTAAAACCAGAGAAGGAAAGAAAGAGAAGACTTAATTCCGTCGTTCAGAAAACAAAAGGGAGGGACAAGTAGTAGGTCATTTGTAATTGCCACGATTTGCTCCAATCTTAATTGATTCCGAATTGGCTTTATCTATAGTGAAATGAACTTTCCTCACACTCATCCAGGATCCTATCACGACTTAGGATCAGTCGAAATCAGGGCTCCTGAGCACATCATAGCCCATTAAAGACTTAACGCCAGCCTTATCATGGCCACATGCAATGCCACGGCCACATCTCTCACCTGCTTCTAAATGTTTCCTCCCTGAAGTTGCTTTATTCCCACCAGGCTTTCTTGTCATTATTCCAGAACAGTTGATGTCCCCTAGCACTATTTACAATGGGTGTCACTTCACTGTGACCCTGACTCTATCTCGCTGACGTACCGAAACAACTGCAAATTAGCTCCTTGCCTCTGGTCTTGTCCCGGTCAAACCCGTGTTCTCACTCCACTACAATGGTCCTCCTTCCAAAATGAACACATGACCATGTCATTCCTTTGATGAAACCCTTCAGTGGCTTTCTGTTTCCACACTCCTTAACACTCCCATGTAGCAAGTCCAAGAGTAGGTAGATGTGCAGAGGACTCTAGTACGTCAGAGCAAGTTGGTAGGACCATTGTCTGCAGCCTTCCCAGAATGCTTTGCAACAGTTGTAATGCCTGAGCTGGGTTTTCAAGAATGAAACAGAGTTCACCTGGTGGGAGGGAGTGGGAAAGACATTCTGGATAGAAAGACACACTTATTTAAAGGCAACAAAACCCCAAAACAACCCCATATGGTGTATTCACAGCGTGATCACTAGCCCAGTGTTGTTGGACTATAAGATGCAGGGAGGGGGTGACCCTTGAGCCTGAAGAGCTTGGATTTTACTTTATAAGAGGTGAGGAATCATTGAATGGTTGGAACCTGGGGAATGATTAGCTCTGCATTTTAGAACGAGGAGGATGGCAAAGAGACTGGAAGAGAGAAGTAAGGTAGCCTTCACTGGATATCTGCTCTGTGTCAGGAAGTCCGCTAGATGCTTTAGCTATGTTATTTCTTTAACTTTGTACCAGAATCCATTTTAAAGATGAGGAAACTTAGATTCGGAAAGATCAACACATTTTTCCAAGACTGCTGACTATATGTGTGCTTTCTACTAGGATTGCCAACTTCAGGGGGACCGTGCTCCCTAAGTCCATGTGGGGCACTGTGGCCCAGGTGGCCCTGGTCTGTCCTTGCCTTCCCCTGAGACCACCTCCTCTCTGTATCAGGCTGGACGAGCTCTGGTCACATGTACCTGGCTGGTGCACTAACAGTCTGTAAGGATTTGCTGTTGCCACTTTACTACCAACCTAGCCACTTAAAGCAATAACTGCTTGTTAGCTCTCATATGGAAGAGTGGACTTCTCTGCTCCAGGTCTCAAAGACTGAACTTGAAGTGTCTGCGGTGGGGGGGAGCACCTGGGTGGCTCAGTCACTTGAACATTCAACTTCGACTCAGGTCATGATCTCACAGTTCATGAGTTTGAGCCTGGCATGGGGCTCACTGCTGTCAGAGCAGAGCCCACTTTGGATTCTCTGTCCTCCCCACCCATTGCCTCTCTTCTCATTCAAAAATAAACCTTAAAAAAATTTTTTTAAATGTGTGCAGAGAGCTAAGCTCTCCTGTCCCGGCTCTGGGGAAGAGTTCACTTCCCAGCTCATGCAGTTGTTGACAGAACTTACTTCTGTGCCAGTAGGGGACTAAAGTCCCCCTTTCTTGCCAGCTGTCAGTCAGGAACTACCCTCAGCAACCAGAGGCTGCCCTCATTCCTTGCTGCAGGTCCACTCCAGCTCCAGGCCATCGACAGTGGATTGGGTCCGTGTCATGGTTTGAATCTCTTGACTTTTTCTTTCGCCTCACGCTGGAGAAAACCCTGCACTTTTTTTTTTTTAAATTTTTTAACGTTTATTTATTTTGAGAGAGAGAGAGAGAGAGAGCGTGAGCAGGGGAGGGTAAGAGAGAGAGAGACACACAGAATCTGAAGCAAGCCCCAGGCTCTGAGCTGTCAGCACAGAGCCTGACTCAGGGCTCGAACCCATGAGCGAGATCATGACCTGAGCTGAAGTCAGACGCTCAACTGACTTAGGCACCCAGGGGCCCCAGAAAACGCTGTGCTTTCAAGGGCTGCTGTGATTAGGTCAGGCACATCAAGATAATCTCCATTTCCTAATGGCCATTGTGCCCTGTAACATGACCCAGTCGTTGGAGTAGAATCTGTCCTACTCACCATCCTGGGGGTTGTGCAGGGAGTGCACTCCAGGGCTCCGAAGTCCTGAGAAAGGTCTTAGGACCCTGCCCACCACACACACTGTGGTTGTATTTACGGTCAGCATTTGCCACTATTTAAAATAAAAAGTTTCCTCCCTGGAGTTTTCTTCCAGCCCAGGGTTTTGTTCCTATCTGCTGCCTAGCACTTCCTTCCAGAAGCCTCCTTAGGGAAGGAGACCTTGACAGGTGTTGAATTTCATAAATATTTTAGGGAACAATTTATTCCATGCCTGGCTTAAGCCCCAAGGCTGCAGACTGGCCCCTTCTTTCCTTTCTGTGTACACGGCCTTTGGTATCTTACCATTCAGGCTGGAAAACAAAGGAGGTCCCAGCATTATTCCCCATACCTACCTGGCCCACGGCTACTGACCCTTAATTAAGGTGAAGCTTTCTCAGGATTTTGTTTTCTTCAGCCATATATTATGACTAAAGAAGAATCTAGTTTATACTATGGATTAAAATGTTTCCTCTTGTAAACCTTAATGTATGAACTTTAAGCTCTATGAATAATATTTATACTTGTCTTCTATTTACAAACATCCTTCGGTTTTCTAGATTTTTTTAAATGTTTATTTATTTTACTGAGACAGAGAGATAGATGGGGGCGGGGGGAAGCAGAGAGAGAGGAAGACACAGAATCCGAAGCAGGCTCCAGGCTCTGAGCCATCAGCACAGAGCCCAACATGGGGCTTGAACCCATGAAGGGCAGGACCTTGACCTGGACTGAAGTCAGACTCTACTGACTGAGCCACCCAGGCACCCCTTCTAGATCTTTTTTTAAGAGCAAAAACAAAAAGCTTAAAGGAACTCATCAGCTGGTCCTTGCTCAGGTTTGGGGCTGAGCAGAAGGCATAATTGTGTGCTGACAGTGGATCCCAGCGCAGATGGTGGGATGCCCTGTCCCCCAGAGATGCAGGGAGGCCCCGGCTATTTGCTGTGCCTGGTGGGCACCCTCACAGTCCTGTAGCGCAAGCCTGACTCTCTTGGAGGACCCAAAGGGGGATAGGAGCATGCACAAGATCTGAAGCTCTTGGGAGCACAAGCTTGCTATCAGAGATTCCTGAAATCCAGAAGGGAAGAGACAGACCAGGCTTCAGTGCCTCGGGCCTAGTGTGGCGGCTCCTGGCACCTTCCACAAGGGATTTCCCTGTGGGAAGAGACCAGCTTAAGCCTTTGCTTGTAGCTCACGAAATCTGAAGGCTTTAAAGGGATTATAAAGTCCATTTATTAGGCTGTTTATGATAATTTGCAAAAAACAGTTTGAATGATGTTTGCTTGAGTGATCTTACGATGGGTTTTTAAATAGTGGAGATTTTATTTGGCATAAATGATGGTGGAGACAGCAGGCACCAGACGCAGCTTAACCCATAAAAAAGAACGGAACTAGGACTTCCAATTCTTGAAACTTTGCCTTAGAAAAGACTTTCAGGAAGAGGATTGTGTTCATAAACTAAGGAATGAGCATAATGTTTTTCAGAACCTTGGAGAGGGGAGCCTGCCATGTATTTAGTGCTCACGGTGTATGAGATATGATACGTGTGATCTGGTGGCCCCACTGCTTGCTGGGGTCCCAGAGGTGCTTGCTCCTCTGATGTTACAAATGAGGACACACGTGAAAAAAAAGTTAATGACTGACTCAAGGCTGCCATGTTCTCAGTGCTGTAGCAGCACCTCCCACGGGGTTCAGGGACCATGGTCCCCTTTCATCCACGGCAATAAATAGCTGAAATCCACAGGCAGCCATAGGAAAGAAAAGGAGAACTCTATTCCTTTTGTTTTGTTCTGTAAGTCCAGCAATTTTGGTGCTTTAAAAAGTGCTTAATTCTCAGTGGGATTCTTTTAAGGAGTGACGTACTCTCTATTAAATAACCATGATGGCTTAAACTCCTCAAAGAGCACCACCAGTTGTCTCCTACTGGGGTTCTCCCCATGCAACTTCTTTTTTAAGAAAAGACATTTTTCAGTGTTTGTTTATTTTTAAGAGACATAGAGAGAGTGTTGACAGGGGAAGGGCAGAGAGAGAGGGAAACACAAAATCTAAAGCAAGCTCCAGGCTCTGAGCTGTCAGCACAGAGCCTGACATGGGGCTTGAACCCACAAGAGATCATGACCTGAGCTGCAGTCAGACGCTTAACTGACTGAGCCACCCAGATGCCCCTCCCCATGAGGGGAGAGAGTTTTCTAGCTCCAAGGAGGAGGGAGAAAATTCTTAGAGTCCAAGTGATGAATATTCTGGTGGTTTCCAAGTTGACACACCTCCTTAAAGCCAATACGCTGTTCATTTTCCAAGAGGCTCTTCAGTTACCTCTCCCTGNGTTTGTTTATTTTTAAGAGACATAGAGAGAGTGTTGACAGGGGAAGGGCAGAGAGAGAGGGAAACACAAAATCTAAAGCAAGCTCCAGGCTCTGAGCTGTCAGCACAGAGCCTGACATGGGGCTTGAACCCACAAGAGATCATGACCTGAGCTGCAGTCAGACGCTTAACTGACTGAGCCACGCAGACGCCCCTCCCCATGCAATTTCAGTTGAAATCAGTTGCTCTTTATGTTCTCAAGGTATTTTTATTTGGACTTTAGTACAGCAACTAGGGATTCAGGGTTTTGGACTGAGGCTGTCAGCATCCGGATGATATCAGTCCAGCTTGCCAATCTTGAATGAGATTGATCAGAGTAGTAAATATGAAAAGCAGGGGAGCTTTGTCAAAAAAATTCTTAAATATCAAAGACAGCATATGCATACATTTCTCATTTGCCTAAAGGGTTAACCAAAAATTTCCCATCAAAAATTATTAAAGAATTAGCTATCAAGCTAACCCAGCAGGATTTTAGATACTCATTTCATCTTCCACTAAGACAAGTGAGTACTGTATTTTGCCTAGATGTTTTAGTCTTTCAACTTGGAGCTGTGGGTCTCAACTGGGGATGGTTTTTGTCCCTAGAGGATATTTGGCAAGGTCTGGAAACGTATTTTGATTGTTACAGTACGGGGATGGGCAGGGAGAGAGAGTGCTATTGGATCTAGCAGATAGAGACCAGGGATATTGCTAAGCATCCTACAGTGAATGTACAGCAAAGATCCAGCGGGTCTAAGATGTACACAACTCTGGGCAAAACAGGAAGCGTCCTGAAGTTGTTGGGAAATACAACCGACATGTTGAAAGGGAAGAAAAGGAAGATGGCTATCTTCATGGACCCTGAAGGGAGAGAGTTTTCTAGCTCCAAGGAGGAGGGAGAAAATTCTTAGAGTCCAAGTGATGAATATTCTGGTGGTTTCCAAGTTGACACACCTCCTTAAAGCCAATACGCTGTTCATTTTCCAAGAGGCTCTTCAGTTACCTCTCCCTGAAAGGTTTCCTATTCCCCAGAAGCTACTAGGTAGAAATGGTTGTTTTTAAGCATGCAAAAACCCCTAGCTGAATAGAACAATCTGGCTCCTTCCAGCAGTCCCTGTAGTGCTTTAAATATATGGGAGAAGAGTTTGGGTCTCCGTTGCAGTGAGCCACTTTTCGGCATTTGACTCGGTTTCTCAGGGTTTGATCTTGGTTTGCTGCCAAAATGTGGCTCACTAAAGCAGTGTTTGACATGGAATAATCCATGAGACCCTCAGGTGCCTTGAAGCAGCTAATTAAATCTGTGACACAAAAAAGGAGACTATAATAGAGCACAAAATCTGAGCTGTAGAAATGGAACACCTAAACTTTCTTATTGCTCTATTAATAAAAGCTGATACAGAAGCCCTTGATCATTTCTATAATTTCTTCCACCCTACTAATAACTTTAGCAGAATTTAAATTGAGTTCAAATCAGATGCCCTTATCTTTTAACAACTCCTATATTAAGTATATAATTAAAATGCTCCATATTAAATATTTTCCCCAAGGTATTAACTAGTAAAAGATTCACACGGCGATGAACCAGGGTGTTCAGGGACGATGGCTCAAGCTTTTAAGCACGTCATATAGGGAAAAGGGACTTGTTACAACTGGACTAATTGATATAAAAAAGGAACAGAAAAGGTTGCTTTTAATTACCCAAAAGTCTCTTGATGTGTCATATTAGCCCTCGGTCTAAGTAACTAACCTCCATCAATATTTGATGATGTCCTCTCCTTTGCGAATGTGACTTGGTAAATATTAAAGAGAATTTCTCAAATTAAAAGTAAGCTTTAAGTCATTTATGTTCTGAGAGTTCAGAAGTCCTGTGCTGGGTGATTCTGGCTTTCATCTTCCATGGTTACTTCTGTGATTTTAAGAGAGATGGTTTTATTGCCCCTGACCTTTGCTTTCTTCGTTAAACAGCGAGATCTTAGAGTATCTCTGTTACCTAGAAGAGAATTGAGAGATGATACTATATAGAGATGGTTTTATTGCCCCTGACTTTTGCTTTCTTTGTTAACCAGCTGGGTCTTAGAGTATCTCTGTTACCTAGAAGGGCATTGAGAGAAGATACTATATAAAAAGTAGCTTTTAACCAGGCTTTGAAGGACCAAGAGACTTGCCCACATTCCAGAATGTCACAGATCTCTCAGACGCGGAACCCAGGGGTAGCATTCACCAGGCCTACTTTCCCTCTTATGTTTGTAAAACTATGAATCTCATTTTATCAGCTCACCTGCACCCTTACTCCTCCTATTTCCTGAGAAGAAATAGGAAAGAGGTTCTCTTTGCTGTATTAGTATGGACTCCAGAAGGAGAAGTCAAAGCTTTTCTGGAGTGCTTGGGGACTTCAGGGGGATAGAGAATTGGGGAAACAAAGGTATTTTTCTTCTCTGTGATGATTTAGTCATGATCGTTGTCAAAACAAAACACGGGGGATCATTCCTAGCCCCGGGGCCATGAGAGGACTGTCTGCTGGAGCCTTAGGGTTGTGTGAAGGTGGAGGTGGCCGTCAAGGTCGGCATTCACTACTTGGAGAAACCATCTGTTTCTTCAAGTGATTGGCTAGGGTTAGGGAGGTCTCGAGGGTATTTCCATAGGACTTGCATGGAACAGGATCTCCTAAAATGTGGTGCCATTTGGTGTCATGTGGGAAAGACGGGAGCTTGAAGAAAATAGCCAAGAGAGTTTCTTTTACAGATGCCGATGCTCCTACTGTTGATGACACTTAACATTTACTGAACACGAGACACTTTGCAAAGTACTATATGTGCACTTTCTCATTTAACTCTCAGATTAACAGAGGGTAAATGAATAAATAAGCCATTTCCTAAAAGAGGCTTAATGAAATTTGCTAAGAGATTATTACTAGTAAGTTTCAAATCTGGCATGGAATTTGGGAAGAGCCTGTGGTGTTCATGACTATGCTATACGGTACCCATCTTCTTCTTCTTATTGTTATCTTACGGTCAAAGCCCAGCCAGAAGAGCTGGGTCCCTGAAGCAGGAATCCAGTGGACCCAGAGGAATCTTCTCCCACCTAGCCCCTGACCTACAGAAGTGTGTCCTGCCCCCTCGTAAGGATGCGGAGTGTATGAGGGTATGTCCTGTGGTCTAGGCCTGGAATAATTTACTGGTCTCCTGGAGCGCTGTGTTGAGAAAGACTCTGAGGCCACCTCCTGGCTGAGTAAGAAGTAAGCATTTGCTCTGGTTCAAGAGGGAGTAGTGAAATGTACCCTACATGTTTCTTTCTTTCCTTAGGACGTAGGCTCCTGGGGAAAGATGGATATAGAAAGAACCACTGTTCTCTGGCCTCTTCAGAGCCAGACCCCCAGAAGGGCTCCCAGTTAAAGCCTTGGAAAGCTATGAAGCCACAAGGGATGGGCGGCTGGAAGAAGACGGAGGAGGGGATAGACGGATGGGGCCGACGGGCTTCAAAGGAGGCTCTATGTTGGGTCAGTGGGCAGATCTCAATGATAACCATTCGCTGAGTGCTTATATGTGCCACATGCTATTCTGAACACCTTATTCTAAACACGTAATAACTCTTGTAATACAATGACTCTCATTAGTAGGTACTGTTGTTA
The DNA here is from genome assembly GCF_008692635.1 of Crocuta crocuta. Classification (NCBI taxonomy): domain Eukaryota; kingdom Metazoa; phylum Chordata; class Mammalia; order Carnivora; family Hyaenidae; genus Crocuta; species Crocuta crocuta. The sequence goes on along the minus strand of NW_027532842.1, from coordinate 1,763,193 downwards.
TCCGCCCCCCCCAAATACACAATTTAAAGATGAAGAAATGAGGCACAGAGAGAGTAACAACTTGTCCCAAGTCAGATAGCTAGTAAGAAGTGGCACCAGCATTTGAACCCAGCTGAGCTTAACCACTTAACCATTAGCCTCTCAAACTTTATCCAACCTAGAGATTAAGGCTTAAGATGAGACCAAAACAAAATTTGACATGTGATCTAGAAGAAAAGTATTAGGTAAACTGTACCCTCTCTTGGGGAGAAGGGTAGTGCTGCATAGGCAGAAAGATTTTTTTTTTTTAAAAAGTTAAGTTAAAGAAAAATGTTTTTATTTGAATATAGTCTACATTAGTTTCAGGTGTACAACACGGTGATTTGACAAGTTGCTACATTATGCTGCGTTTGCTCACCCCAAGTGTCACTACCACCTGTCGCCTCCATCCCACGTTATTACAGTACCATCGACTTACTCCCTGTGTTGTGCCTTCCATTGCTGTGACTTATTCACTCCACAGCCAGAAGCCTGTTACCTCCAACTCCACCTTACCCTTTTTGCCTCAGCTCCGATTTTTGTTTTTCTGTTTATTGTTTTCAGAAATGCTCAGAGCCCCCCATCCCACTCCATAGACAACGCCCGCCTTTTAAACAACAAATGCCCACCGCGGCCGTGCTCAGGGTGACTACGTTCACAGGAGCAGTTGGGGCAAGTGTGACGTTTTCCAGAGCCTGTGGGCTCAGAAGTTGGGAAAAAGTGTCTGTGAGAAGAAGCCCCTGCAGTGGGACACAGCAGCACTGAGTACTCTCTTCATTCACACAGCATTTCTCCAGCACAGCCTTGGCTAAGGCAGAGCAGGAAGTGCCCGGGGGAATCCTGCCTGCAGTTTGTACTATTCTTGTGGGAGCAGGAAGTAAGGCAGGAAAGCTAGCTGGGACCCGACAGTGGAAGAATTTAATGCCAGAGAGTGGTTGGCACTTGGAAGACTCCATCGAGCGGCTTGTGCTTTGGGAACAGTGAGGAGGGTGAACTGGGCTCGGTGGTTGGGGGAGAAGAGAGGAGCCAGCACCACCTTCTCTCCAAGAAGTCTCAAGGGACAGACCTTGGGGGTAGGTGGCGGTGGGGGGGGACCACAGGAGCAGAGAGGGGATTTCAATCTGAAGTCCAGAATAGAAACAGAAGCACACTGACTTGCATAGGTTGATAAAAGAGAGAGAGACTCAAGGATGACTGTGGCACCCCATCTTATGTTTCTAGAATGATGATATCATTAATATTACTGAATAAAAGAGGTGAGGTGCTAGTGTGCAGCTGAGGGAGATGATTACTTTAAGTGTCACCCCTTCCGGGAAGCCGTCCCCAAGCACCCACTCTCCCTCACCCTTGGGTTTCCCTCTAGCTCTGCCCCTTGCGTTTCTTTCTGTCTGTCTGTGTGTTTGGGGTCTGAGTGTCCCCCCACTGCAAGGTATATGAGGACAGGACCGTGTCTGTCCTGGGCCCCCTGCCTAGTGTGGAGCCTGGAAGGCTTGGCCTACTTCATTTTGACAAAAAAAAAAAAAAAAAA
>NW_027532842.1:1760338-1760908 GCF_008692635.1 Crocuta crocuta | reverse complement strand
TGCTTGACATAAAACCTACACCTGACTAAAATATGCAGAAGGTGGGAAATAAAACATTCAGTTAGTACTTTATTAAACTAAATTTTGCCACCAAGTGATAACTGCTGCTAAATCAATCAAATATGCATCAATTAGGCAATCATGCAGCCAGAGCATTATACAACCTGATTGCCTGGGATTGTTAAAAAAAAAAAAAAAAAAAAAAATCAGTGAAGAGAGTAGTATAATCATCATAATATGAATAAATATTCAAAATCAATGAAACATGTTTCTTAAAGTTTGGCTGCAATGCCCTGAGTATTAATAACAGCTTTGCTTTTCTTCTACAGCTTTCCTTTTGGGAACCTCATCCTCACGTCTGTCCCTCATTGCCATTCTTTCTTCTTCTTAAGATTCAGGTTAACTTTGGGGCGCCTGGGTGGCTTAGTCGGTTGGGTGTCCCGACTTTCGCTTGGGTCATGATCTCGCGGTTCGTGGGTTCGAGCCCCGCGTCGGGCTCTGTGCTGACTGCCAGCTCGGAGCCTGGAGCCTGTTTCAGTCTGTGGCCCCCTCTCTCTCTGACCCCCTCCC
>NW_027532842.1:1756898-1760263 GCF_008692635.1 Crocuta crocuta | reverse complement strand
CTGCTCACGCTGTCTCTCTCTCTCTCCTAGAAATAAAAAAAAAAAAAAAAAAAGATTCAGCTTAACTTCTCAGAATTCCAATGGATGAAGTAGTGAAAGAGCACATTGGAATATGGATCAGAAGCCCTAATGTCTCATCCTGACCTCAGTCATAGCCAGAGTTATCCTTTTGAGAAGCTTGAATAGGTACCGCTCCTGACTTTGCAGGGGAGTACCAGGTATCCTACCCAGCCACACCCCCTCCTCCCAGTGCCTGCCTTTAGTGCAGCCTCTTCTGGTCTGAATTTGCATGTGTCTTCCTGTGTCTGTCCTGTAGGACCAGAGCAGCTCCGACTTAACACCTGATTTTGTGAGAGTAGATGAGAAGCGTGAAGGGGCTTAGGGAGGGATCAAGTGTCATCCTTCTCCCGCGGGAACTTGTTCTGCTGTGTCGTACAAGAGTGTGTCGCCCGGAGCCCCTACAGCACACTGCAGTCCCACTGGCAATGTGTGGCAGGTTCCAGGTCCCCCGCATCTCCGCCAACACTTGCTATTGTCTGTATTTTTTATTATAGCCTCTCCCAGGTTCACAGTGGTTGCTTTGATTTGCATTTCCCTAGTGTCGAAAGACGCTGGGCATCTTTTCATGTGCTTGTTGGCTACTTGTATATATTCTTTGGAAGAAATGTCTATTTAAATTCTGTGTTCATTTTTATTTGAATTATTTGTCTTTTTTATTGTTGGGTTATAAATCTCCTTTATGTCTTCTGGATCCTAGACCTTTTCCAGATAAGTGATTTGAAAATTTTTTTTTTGATTCTGTAGGCTGTCTTTTCACTTTATTAATAGTGTCTTCTGGGGTGCCTGGGTGGCTCAGTTGGTTAAGTGTCCAACTTCGGCTCAGGTCATGATCTCACAGTTCATGGGTTCGAGCCCCGCGTCGGGCTCTGTGCTGACAGCTCAGAGCCTGGAGCCTGTTTCAGATTCTGTGTCTCCCTGTCTCTCTGACCCTCCCCTGTTCATGCTGTCTCTCCTTCTTTCTAAGAAATAAATAAAACATTAAAAAATAATAATAATAAAAGTGTCCTCTGATGCACAAAGGCTTTTATTTTGATGAAATCTTATTTATCTATTTTTTCTTTAGTTACTTGTGCTTTAGGTGTTATATCTAAGAAACTATTATCTAGTCCCAAGGTCATTAAGATTTACATCTATGTTTTCTTCTAAAAAATATGTAATTTTAGTGCTTACATTAGGTCTTTGACCCATTTGATTTTTTTATTTATTTTTATGTTTATTTTTGAGAGAGACAGAGTGTGAGCAGGGAGGGGCAGAGAGAGAGGAAGACACAGAATCTGAAGCAGGCTCCAGTCTCTGAGCTGTCAGCACAGAGCCCAACGCAGGGCCAAAACCCACGAACTGTAAGATCATGACCTGAGCTGAAGTCGGATGCTCAACCAACTGAGCCACCCAGGTGCCCAGATCCATTTTAAATTGGGTTTTGCATATGGTGTGAGGTAGTCATCCAACTCCATGAAATTTTGATGGACTTGATCTACTAGCTCAGGGAAGTAAGTACTGTGGGTAATGAACTCTAGGAGCCATCTTGGAGAGAGAGGAGAGTAATCACCTTCTTCTAGGATTTAGTGCTGAACAAGCAGTTGTCCTGGTGGTTTAAAGAGAAAAATACAGTGCAATTAGGTTTATAGTGTCAACTGGACCAGCTGGACTCTGTAACCATGCAGAACATACACCTTGCACACTCTCATGCTCTCATGAAGGAGATCTTACCTTCCAAGCAGGAAGAGGATGATAGGATGATTTGGATATCTACAAAAGATGGCCACTGTCCAGCAGTGAAATAGCAGGCTATTGTCCTTTAGTTACTGCAGTCAGAGGAACACCTGCACACATCAGCGATAATAACATGACAACATAACATCAAGCGATAATAACATTACCACTGGGCACTAAAAAAGGAAGGACTTGAGAAGAATAAGCTGGCAACTCACAAAGTTAAGAATGGCATAGAGAAATTCCCTTTATGACATTGACTGTTTAATAACAACGTTTTCTTTCCTCCCTACGTCGTACCCCTCAGCACATTTATTAGCCCTTTCCTCCGTGGTCTCTTACATTTCTGCAAATCTTCCGAACAGAGGTATTGACAGCCCTACCCACTAAAGGCCGATACTGCTTCAGCCCAAAATATTCCCACAAATTTTGATCCCCTAAGGAGTACAGCTGCTGCTTTTTAGAACTACTGATTTGGTGTTTGCTCTTTCATGGAACTCTGCCTTCTTTGTATCTCTCTCCTCTAACATGGCACCTCTAGTAGACTTGGTGCTCAGCATATGTCTGCTGATCTTGAGTGAAATCTGTGCTTCCTCTTCCTTAGGTTATGTTGCAGTTCAGAAAAAAAGATTTAATTGTATCTACTGGATATCCTGACCACTTTTCTTGGAACTTGACAAGTAGACTGTAGAATGTATATGTAAGAGAAAAGGTCAAGGATATTTGGGTCAAGACCACTGTAAAGTGAAAGAACAAAGTTGGAGGTACTTGTCTTATACTGGTTCCATATGCCAATACTTGTCTTACGCGATAGTAAATAATTGCAGTCCGGTGTTGGTATAGCGACAGAGGAAGAGATCAGTGAGACAGAATATAGAGTTCAGAAATGGAGCCTCGTACAGCAGGGTGGATAGGTGTTCACCAAATGATTTCCCTTCTCTCCTAGGCATAAAGTGAACTTACGTTTCCCAGCCAGTGGACTTTTGGCCGAAGTGATTCACTCCACTTCTAGGCCTGACCCATAAATCCTTCCATGAACAATTTATTTTCTCCCCAGCTGCATGTGACTGTTGAAAGACGCAGGGGAGAGCAGGAGCATGAGATGGAAGGAGCCAGAGTCCCTGAGTGGAGCAGAGCTCCCCAGGACAGCAGATCATCTGGATTACCTGTGTGAGGTGATTCATGATTGAGAGATAAATGACTGAAATTTGGGGGCTGTTAGCTTACTGAATAATCAGGCCTGTATGGAAGGCTGACCCACAACCGCTGGCAGTGAAGGCACTGCAGGAGAGGTGGACAGTCCAGTGTACAGGGCTGGGACAGTTGGCTGTCCGTATAGAAAGAGCAGCAGCAAATTCAGTCCCTACTCCATGCTCCATCCCAGATGCACTGATCTAAAGTGAAAAATAAAGTTTTAAGCCATTTAGAAGAATGCACAGAAGAACATCTTTATTATCTCAGGTGGAGACAGAAAAGCTAAGATGTATAAGGTATCAATCAAGTGGAGAAAGACTGAGAAAAATCAACTGCCTTAAAATGAAAGACTCCTGAATAAAGACACTGTAACTGGGAGGGAGGGTTGGGGGGGGGCA